>NC_139516.1:188859116-189456547 GCF_947247035.1 Vipera ursinii
AAATTAATAAAAGATAGTCTCTGGTATGCAAAAGCCTGCCAGAATAAAATGCATTTTGACAATTAGGAAATTTTAACTAGAGTGGGCTGGCATTGATGTTGCTACTGAAAATTTTTCTGAATCATTCTTCCGTGAAAGAGAATGGGCAGGATGACACAGAAAGACATACTCCCTAAGGCATTGCTATACCCAGCCTTTTAAGGCAGAATTTCTCATGTCTGGGGAAAAAATTGAGAACCAGTTCAACTATCTGCAGTAACTGTCTATGGAGATTCTCAGTCATCCAGGACATGGTTGTCCCAAAGGTGCTTTTTCAAAAGGCAATTGGGCTTCCTTTGTTTTGCTTGAAGACGTTTCACTTCTCATCTGAGAAGCTTCTTCAGTATTCGCAGTCACATGATTCCATGAGCAGAAGAGAACTAATAAACTAACACATTTGGAATTGTATTTTGGACCATCTGACATTTCTAGAAACTCTTCAAAGGCTATGTATGTAGATTATGTATTAAATAAACACACGGGAATATATTGACAGCTTGAGTTCAAAATGTTTGAAATTAGAGAAGTGTTGAACAAATAAACCTTTGTATGTTTACCCTATGATTTTGAGAGTTTATACCTTCAGGCCAAACACAATCAAGTTATTTATTGAGGATGCCTGCTACTTTACAGTATATGTAGTGTAACTCCTTTCACAGAATAGCCAGATAGAACAGAAGCAGAGAAATTGTAGCATTTCAGATATTGCTCAGCTGCACTTCCAGAATCCCCAACTAAAATAGCCAGAGATGTGGGACAAAGCAAAGCAGACACAGATTCCCCAGATTAGTTTGCCAAATTCTGTAAACTTTTGGAAATATAATCCCTGTCAGTCAGGAAGCAGGGAACTTCCCAGCTGGTTCCATATGTAGCTTTAAAAAATAGTGATAAATATATTTCCTTCCCAGCCATATTGTTGCCTGAATACATTTTAACGTTAAGAAATTTAGGAAATGATGTGAAGTATAAAGTTGCTAAGACATGGTACACCAAGTTCTTTTTTAAGTCAGTTATGATTTGATTGGGAATTTTGGACACAGAAGATGGAAGCTGATTTCTTTTTCTTTTCAAACTAGACTAATCCATTCTTGGAATCTGTTTTTGCCTTTCCAAATTCCAAAACAAAAATAAACACTAAAGATCATGTGTGTATATGTGTGCGTACACACCCACACCCACACAGAGACATGGTTTTTGCTTTTCCCAATATATAGGGCAAATTTATGCATACAATGCAGATGGTAGGAAGGATGATGATGATTAAACTTTTAACTTGCTTGACTCTCAATCATTCTGAAATGCCCTCTCAAGTTCCTTAATGCATACAACTTTTATTCAAACAAAAAACATTACAATAAAATCCCAAAGGTGCTTTTTCAAGAGGCAACTGGATGACCTGGATGACTGAAAATCTCCATAGACATTACAATAAAATCAATACAACATAAAGATAAAAGATGGCAAGTACAAAGCAAGGTGTCTCATTCTTCCTTGCTGAAGACCTGGTCTTCATGGCTCTTTTAAAGAACAGAAAACTGAGGGGCCACCCATCATTCAGGGAGAACCTCATTCCAGAGAGCACGTTCTGTTGCAGAGCAGGCACAATAAATGATATTGTTCAATTGAAGGAACCCAAGGAGGAGCCAACCTTGAAAGATAAAATTGGTTATGCAGATACCATGGGAGATAAAGAACCCCCTAATTAACCAGACCCCATGTCATGAAGGGCTTTATAGGTAACAATCAGCACTAAATTGCACCCAGAAGTAAACTGGCAACTAGTGCAGTTCCTGAAGCTGAGGTATCACGTAGATATACTGCTTGTGCTGCCACATTCTGAACCAGTTGAGGCTTCCAGGTGATCCTCAAGGGCAGCCCCATATAGATAACACTGGTGAACTGACTAGGTCATGTCTGAATCCCCCACCCCACCCCCATCTAGGTAATGGCATAACTGGCATATCAGTTATGCCATTATGAACACCTGCTTAGCCACAATGAACATCTGCTTTCAAGTAGGAACTGTGAGTCTAGAAAGACGCAGATTCCTTAGCAACCTTGAAGTGGGAAGGGCTACACCATCCAAGGTCAAAGATGAAATATCTCCAAACACCCACACCCACAGCCACTCTGTCTTGGTACGATGGCAAAGAGAGAGTTTTGCCTCATCCAAGCTTGGTCCTGGTAGGACTGACTCAGAGATAGCTCCTCCTTATCCGAACCTGCACAGCCTCCAGTATTTTCAGATCTGGAAGAATAGGGCTATTTGCAGTTCAAAACACTTCTGCATACATTTTGGCACTTCTGCATAGCTTTTTGCAACCCAGGATGCAAAACCCAGTCTTTCAATGCCTTCCAATGCTTTATTTGTATAGCCAATGAAGCTCATATGGAGAATGATGTGGGGATTTAAGTCCACCCACCCACCCGGTTATTTTTTTGTTTTTGTTTTTACAACCATTCACTTAGCAAATGTCTATAGAGATTCTCAGTCATCTAGATCATGATTGTCCCAAAAGTGTTTTTCAAAAGGCAAGTGGACTTTGTTTTACCTTGAAGATCTTTCACTTCTCATCCAAGAAGCTTCTTCAGTTCATTCAGTTCATTCTTCAGAACTGAAGGAGCTTCTTGGATGAAAAGCAAAATGTCTTCAAGGAAAAACAAAGGTCCGGTTGCTTTTTGAAAAAGCATCTTTGGGACATTCTCTTAAAAAGGTAAAGGTTCCCCCGCACGTGCGTGCTAGTCGTTTCCAACTCTAGGGGCCGGTGCTCATCTCCGTTTCAAAGCCGAAGAGCCAGCGCTTGTCCGAGGACGTCTCCGTGGTCATGTGGCCGGCATGACTAGACGCCAAAGGCGCACGGAACGCTGTTACCTTCCCACTGTAGTGGTCCCTATTTTTCTACTTGCATTTTTTACATGCTTTCGAACTGCTAGGTTGGCAGAAGCTGGGACGAGCAACAGGCGCTCACTCTGTTACGCGGCACTCGGGATTCGACCCGCCAAACTGCCGACCTTCTGATCGACAAGCTCAGCGTCCTAACCCACTGAGCCACCGCGTCTCTGACATTCTCTTAGTAGTGTATAAACTGAGTCTGTGTCCATGCTTGCCAGAAAACCACTGAGTACAGTATTCAGAAAATTTCCATTCCAGAAGCAATAGCTTAAGGTTTGAGAAAAGGTATGTTGAGGGTAGAAAACCATTTCTATAGAAGAAACTGAAAGTTAAATTAGGTAGCCTTGTTGCTATTATTACAATATTTGCACTGGTGTATTATTTTATGGAAATAACCAGGTATGTTGTATTTCATTCATATGGAGATGTATGTGTTATAATTAAAAGAATAATTACAGCTCATATGGATAAAAATATAGTTTTATTACCACAGTGAGACTGGCTACTTTCAGTTGTCATAGTTTCTCTGTGGGAAAGAAACAGTAAAGTGCTTGGAAGGTTCCAATTTTTCCATTGATGTAGGATTACTGTTCAGATGTTTCTTTAATTTAGCAGTAATACTGTGGCTGTTTGCTCTAAGGATGTTTCCACCCACACATGCATTCCCAGTTGATACTTCAAAATGGGCAACACTTGTCTCTGGAAATATAAAAAGAAAACCTGAAAGCAGATTTATAGTATGTGTCTAGTTTGTTTGTGGCTTTGTATTGCCTTGTTGAATCAAGTGTAGGCTGATCAGAGTTTACATTCCCAGGCTGTAATTTAACACAGTTTTAAGGGTGCTTAATTCCTTTGAATATTGCATGCATGATTGTGCTTACAGTACTGTATAGTCCTATGCGTATTTATTCAGAAGTAAGGCCATTGGAATCAATAGAACTCGGATAGATCTGTTTATAATTCTGTC
The DNA here is from genome assembly GCF_947247035.1 of Vipera ursinii. Taxonomy (NCBI): domain Eukaryota; kingdom Metazoa; phylum Chordata; class Lepidosauria; order Squamata; family Viperidae; genus Vipera; species Vipera ursinii. Next base: position 188,863,016 of record NC_139516.1, read on the forward strand.
ATTGATTAGGACACAGACATTTGTCTATAATGAGGACCCAGATTGTTGGGGGCAATTAAGCTGACTTTGTAATAATGCCACTTGGGGTGTGCGTGAAAGCCCTAATAAGCAGGCATATACATAGAATGAAGGCTACTGCTAAGCTTGTAAGCCGCCCTGAGTCTTCGGAGAAGGGCGGGATATAAATGGAATTAATAAAATAAAATAAAATAAATATAATGTCAGCATTAGAGAAAGACCAAGAAAGAAAAAACCTCTAAAGGTAATACATTTCTTGGCAAAATCCTTTTGTTTTTGTTTTTTGGAGGGCTTCCTGCTGAGGGTTGAGAAACATCTATATGAGATATTAGAACTTTGTATTTTCTTTGTATGTCAAGTAAGGTACCATTATGGCCCACAAGTGCTTTTCAACATTAGATTCCAACCAAGGAGCAAAGAACTTAAGTGAAAAACTTTTAGAAGAGCATGTCATTGTTTTGTTTATCTGTGAAATCTAGGGATTAAAAAATTATTTCTTATTGTCTGTCTTTCTTTCTTTCTTTCTTTCTTTCTTTCTTTCTTTCTTTCTTTCTTTCTTTCTTTCTTTCTCTATTCATTTGTTTGTTTAGTTATTTTTAATTTATTTGCTGCCCATCTCTTGCAAGAGTTTATTTTTGTGTCTCTTGGGCTAGTCTTTAAAATGTGAGGTCTACTGGGAAGATAAATCGATGTCAGATTTTTATTTCTACATGAATTTTAATTTTGCATTTGAGAAATCCTGTCCAAAACTGCACATTTTCCTCCTCAAACTAAATGTTCAATACCTATTGAACAGGTCAAATTGTTGCAAATAGATGTAAAAGTTTATAAATTTTGGACCCATTTTGCATGGGGCAAAAAAAATATTGTTGCAATATATTTGTCAGTTTTCAACTAGGAAAGATAAATGTGTTTTTGTTTTTTGTCCTTCCAATTCACATTTTTAATTTTCTTGTTCAGCTTTGATTTTTTTTCTTTTGTATTTTAATCTTCTTGAATAAAATAAAAATTTGGCCAAAAGAAGGAAAAGTATAGTTATCCAACGTGGTCTGGTAGCTCTGCTTCAGTCAGCATATTTATTCTGATAGGTTGTGAATATGTTCCTTCACATAGGAAATTGTACTGTATTGCTCAAGTATTTCTAAGTGGAAGTAGAAATCTGCTCCTTTATATTAGCTGATTGGTAGTATAAACTCAATATTATGAGTTTATTCAGAGTTCACATTTTGAAACTTGTTTGTTTATTTATCCAAGGAAGACAGATAATTTAAGAATTAAACTCATATATGATATCACTGATTTGAAGATAAGATAAAATAAAATAATCTTTATTGTCATTTTACTGTGGGCACAACGGCACACATCAAAAATGAAATTTAGTTGTCCGCTCTCAAAGTGTAACACATACATGAAACACACCTAAGACATACTATATACAACATATGTATAGATCCACACCCCTACATATACATAACAATAAAATATTAAATACTGTCCATCTTGAATATATAATGGAAGGAGGAAGCCTGAGTGTTCACAAGGTTAATGCTGTACGGAAAGAAACTATGGTTGAATCTGGATGTTCTGCTGCGGATACCACAAAGCCTCCTCCCAGAAGATAACAGGGAAAACAGGTCATGAAGAGGATGTGTAGTGTCCCAGATAATCTTACGGACCCTGCTCAAGCAACACTTCTGTGCTATGTCCTGGATGGAGGGGAGAGAACTGCCAATGATCTTGTTGTGATTCAGCATCAGCCTGTGATACTGGCAGCTGAGTCTGATGATTCTGAAGAGGAGGAGGAGGAGGGGTTTGGAGAGCCTATGGTGTCAGAGGGAGGCTCTGATGCACTGCAGGACTTTCAGCCTGTCCCCTCCCATCATGTTCCTCATCAGACTCAGCCGTGTGAGCACGAGGTATTGGACATAGATGATTCACAGCTGGATCTATTCAGGGATGCTAGGAGCAGGAGGCAATGCAGCAGATTAGAACAGAGAAAGGCCATGAGGCAACTCGGTGAGAGGAGGAGAAGGCAATGAGAAGCCACACCTTGGGACTGCTGATAAAAGGGGAAGGTGTGGGAGGTGCTGGTTGCTGAAGGCAACCGTTTGAAGATATTCTGCTAGAATCCTGGTCTGTTATTCCTGTTTAACTCTTGTTTGAACTTTTGGTTTAACTCTTGTTTGAACTTTTGATTTCTTTGTAAATAAATTTGGTTGAGTTTTTCCAGCCTGTTTGTTAAGGAATTTGTTGTGCAGGGTCTCCTTGTGCTACCAAAGAGTTGCACAGACAAGGAAGGGCACTGAGAGCAGTAAAAGTCACACAAGAATACACTGAGTTATAAAAACAAAAAGTAGTTTACTTTTGAGGTGGTGTAAGAACAAAAATGCACAGTCAAAAATAAACAGTCCAGGTCATAAACAATAGCAACAGTCCAAGGAGTAATCCAAACTACAAAGTCTTCTTACCGGTCCAGAGGTCAATACACAGTTCAGGTTACAACAGTAGTAAACCAACAGCAGAGCAAAAACAGTAATAGTAGAGATCAGTGAATTCAGAGAGAGAGAGAAGCTACGTTCCTAGCTTCCTCTTATGGCCATGAGAACACTTACACACCCATTGGCCAATTAACATCTTAAAGACATAACAACATCATGGTTAATATATTTTCAACCCAACATTGTAGGCTAACACCATATGCCTAACACTGTTGACTATAAAAAGGGGTTGTCCCTCACATTCAAACAGGGCTGGTCGTAGGCTGGAACAGAACAGATCTTTTTGGCCATCCTCACCACTCTCTGCACCGCCTTCCTGTCTGAAGCAGTGATGCTTCCAAACCAGACTGTGATGCTGTATGACAGGATGCTCTCAATCGTCCCCCTGTAGAAAGTGGTCAGGACAGGGGAAGGAAGATGTGCTTATCTCATGTGTCACAGAAAATGCAGGCACTGCTGTGCCCGCTTCACCAGCTTAAAAAAAAATTAAAACTAAAATAAGAGAAGTTGGAAGCACAGGTAGTTGTCAACCACAATTGAGCCCAAAATTCCTGTTCCTAAGCAAGACAGTTATTAAGAGAGTTTTGCTCCATTTTAAGACCTTTATTGTCACAGTTGTTAAGTGAATTACAGCAGTTATTAAGTTAATAATGTGATTGTTAAATGAACCAGGCTTCTCCATTGATTTTGCTTGTCCGAATGTGATCGCATGACCCCAGGACATTGCAGCCATTATAAATACATGCAAGTTGCCAAGCGTCCAAATTCTGATCAGATGCTGCAATGGTTGTTAAGTGTGAAAAATGATCATAAGTCAGTGTTGTTGTAACTTTGAACAGTCACTGAAGAAATTGTTGTAATTCAAGGACCACCTGTAATGAAAAGGGAAAATTATAGTTCATGTTAATCTGAAATATGATTTTTGGGAGTAAAAATATACACCAGAAATCTCATGTTGATTGCATTTGGCTAAAAGGATAAAGTAGCCAACCTTGTATGCATCTATTGGTTAACTTCAATGAGATAATACATCCTAGTTGGTGTATATAGCAGATTTTTTTTTCAACCTGATATCCCTCAGTTGTATTGGACATCAACTATCATAATCTCTAGATGATGATTAGGCCAGGGCTTGCCAAACTCTTCAGCTCATTGACCCCTTCATGAAGTTTCATATTGTAATCAACCCCAAAACATTTATTATATTAAAATATGTTCATAAATGCTACTTTATTAGTAGTACAAATAACAACAATGGATAGTCCCATCAACCCCTCGGGTTTAATATTCACTATTTTTTCGGAACAATGTTCTAGACATTAGAAGTATAGAAGTTGGTCTAACATGTCTGAAGGCATTGAATTGGGAAATGCTCAAGTGCAGAAATACAGGTTTATATATGATTTGCTTTTACAACACCATAAAAGTGCCTTAAAGAACCTGTGACTCTCAGAGATGCTTCTGCTCTGCTTGGCTGCTAGGGATCGAGGGAAAGAAGAAGAAGTAAGAGAGCAAAGTAATTCAGGGAAAGTAAAAAGAAAAAAAATGACTAGTTTTTCCTTTGGCTGTGTCCAAAAGGACCATGATGCACAATTCAGCTGAATCTGGGTAGTCAAAGCCTTTTAGGTAGAACTTTAGCTCCTCCTCCATAAGTTTCCACCAAATTGTAATGTTTATGGAAACAGAAAGGAAAAACAAGTATATACCATAGAGGACAGTTCAATTAACCATTGCCTTGTTACTGTCAATTTCTTTGCTTGGTCCTGCTTCCTCCTTGGATGCAGCTCCTGGCATGCTATTCAGAAGCCAAGTGAGACCTTCAGCTTGAAGAAAGTTTTGCTATCCTACCATTGTGAAAGCTTTATATAAAAAATGAATTCCAATTCCTTGTACAACACATATTTAGTCAAGCACTTAAAATAATTACTGTTAATGTTTTTGGTGTAATTTTTCACAGTCTATTCAGGGGCCCAGATCACAGTGAAGTCATGCAATGAAATATTCCTAATTGTGATGCATTATATTATGATGAGAATAATTGAGCATTTTCAGTATACTGTGATAGATTTAATTAACCATTGCAAAAGATCATAAATGCTTAGTTAGACAAACAACACTTGCTTAGACTGAAAAATCGCTAAATGGGAAGGAAATGCCACTAGCAACCCAAGCATGTAAAACCCCAGCCCTCCAATGCCCTCTAAATGCTTTATCTGTACAGCCAATGAAGCTCAGATGGAAAAGACTATTCCTTTCCCCATAATGGGATTTGCACTGCAAGAAAGCAATGCATTTTCTTGGAATATCTTGTTATGTAAAAATAACTGATGTAAGAGATGACCAATCTGAGCCCAAGGGAGGGGTCAAGCATGTCATCAGTCTTGAGTCCCTTTGTGCCCACAAGAGATCCAACTCCAGCTCACCTTGAATTCCATTGGCTCTTATTCACTGGCAAATTACTTTGACCATTAGTAGTTCAAACTCTTGTAGAGAGTGTTAGCATGCAATAAACCTGTATTCTTTTGAACAGTTCCTGATTTCCTGTGCTTGATAACTAAATTCTTGTAACTGAGCAGCAACAGCTAGTTACCCTTGCCTTAACAAGATTCTAAATTATTCTCTGGCAGAACACGTGGCCTCATTCTCCCAGGCTTTATGCATTCTGGGTTCATTGCAGGGAATAATTTAGAATAAAAACTTAGTGAAAACTGAGCATTATTATCTGAATAATGCTGTGAGTCATACTCTATAGTTAATTGTAGAATTAAAATGGTAACACAACTTGCTTAGCAGGAACCAACAAAGGGAACTTTTTCAGATGAAGCACCTAAAAGAAGTTCTTGGAAGTGTGAGGTTGACAACAGTGGAATCATTTTAATGAACTACAACTGCTTTATGGATGAAATGTGGACATTGTGTAAGTGCTACAGGCTCTACCGCTGGTTTTTATCGTGTGGGAAGACTATCATTGTAAACAGTTCATGCATTTTGACTATCTTTGACCCCACAAAAGCCTCACACTGTGACTTTCACTTTGCAAGCAAGGAAGAGACATTATCAGCTCTCTATCTATTGCATTTGCATGGACAGTGGTTGGTGGTTCTAAGAACTGTAGTTCAGCAGCATCTCAATGGTCATTGTTGACTTTCTCTGTTTAAAGGAATTTGGTTTTCTGGGCCTTGAAAGTACAAAGCGCAATTGATTTTTAATAAATTGATTCTTGTTTCAATTGCCTTATTTGGTTATTTCCTATTCTGGTATCTCTCTTCAGCAATTCCTCCCCCTAGGCTTGTGTTCTCAAGCCTATTTCCTTGCATAGATTTTGACAGCTTTATTGAATGTAGCTCTGATTTAAAATTGTGACATTTCCCAGGCCCCTAGAAAAGTGGTACTCAAACTGTATCATTAGAATTTAATGCCTCTTTTTTTTTAGTTTATCCTTTAGGGAGGCCAATGGCAAAAAGAAAAAAAAATCCAAGCAAGTTAATGTTTTGCCTCTGGCTTAATAATTAACAGAATGCACCCAAATTAATTTAAAATGTTTCCCCTGTCCAATTCATCTTTCCCCCCCCCAATTTCCATATATTATATTACAGGGCTGTTTAAGCAATACTGATGCAGCCTATAAAGAAACAGCAGGCTGATTATGAATATAATTTTCCCATTTTGTTTAATTTGAAAATTATACAATTTGTTTTGCCATTCTGTTTTACATAATATTAAAATGGTTTGGCAGCAGTAGTGAAGATATAAAATTTCATGTTAAATTATGGGGAATATTGGTTCCAGAGGAATGAAGTGTATTGCATACTTAAGACACCTGAAGCTGTTGTAAAATAGAGATGTGGTTGAATTATTTTATTTAAAATAATAATTGATACACAGCAGTGATTGTGGTCATAAGTTAACCTGGGAGTCCCTGCTGGAGAGATTCTCAGATGGTGAAACTGAGAGCTACCACACATGAACATGAGGAAAACTCGGTCTTTGGTCTGGAGACCATCTTCCCAGTCTCACACCACCAACTGTATTCCAAAGGTGGCAGAAAGGAGGGGAAAAAATGATGACACCCACCCCCAAAAAAACCCTGCTGGACATCAGATGCAATAATAGTGGGAAAATATAAACCCTTTGCTGCTTCTACCCACATAGCATAGCCTCCAAACCAAGTTCTCACTTGTTCTGTCATATATATCCAGAAGAATAAATTCTGCAACAATTTCACATGACAGATTAGCTGTAATTTGACACTGTGTGTCCCAAGCAATTCAGCAAATTGGCAAAAAAAAAAGAGTTGTGAAATGATGGCTGCCACAACTAAATGATGGAAACTGTTTGAAGATAATTCAGGAAAATAGTTTTCTATTTCTAGGGCAAGAAAAAGAACAGAACATTTCAGAAGATTCTGAGAAATGTTGGCATAATTCTAGAAGTGGTATTCTGCATTTGTTTACAATATTATATTTATACTGAAATCCTGGTATTGAAAAATAGAATAAGATTGCCAGAAGACATGAAATACATACATCAAGAAACAAACGTAGAACCTATTCAAATTGCCACTTTCGAGTAGTGTGGCAGCCAACACATAAATCCAAAGGAAGGATGTGTCAGAACCTAGGCTTATAAATTTTTTTAAAATTTTTTAATTTTAATCCCATTTATATCCCGCCCTTCTCCGAAGACTCAGGGCAGCTTACAATTTAAAGCACAAATCAACGTGCTTAGCAATAATATAAAAGGACCTCCCTAGGGAATATATATTGGTATGTCTTTGTAGTTCTTGCTTGAAACTCTAATGAAGGAGCAGCTTGGGGCCACATAGAACAATTTTATTGATGCCAACTGCTGCAATGATGGAAAAGAGGACAAACATGTGGGGAGGGGGGGACACCTTGGTTTTATTCTAGTCATCATGGTGTTTCCATGTCTCTACCCTCTTTTAAAAGGCTGGCATGCTTTATTTAATTTGGGATTCTACTCCAATTAAAAGCCAGGCCAGATCTTCAAGCACAAAGGAAGGAAACTTAGTTGTTTGGACAATGGCATTCACTGTAAGGCAAGACCACGCCTTGTTTGACTGAAGCATCAGAATGGTCCACACTTTCTAGCTTTTGCAAGCTATGATGGCATTTTATCTGTGGAAAATAGGTATTCCTAACAGATCTCCACACACACACCATTTGGAAATACCCAATAGATAGATAGACATACGCACTCATTAAGCCCAAGCTTTAGCGCTATAGAGAGCAGTTTCCTATGTTCACATTGTCTTAATTCTTGGCAACAAAATAATTTATGAAATCTTGAATTTCATCATTCTAAATCCTTGGCAACTCCGATGTGTGACATATGAAGCATGAAGTATTCTCTTCCCCTTCTTGATCCTTTCAAGAACTGAGACTAGGAATTGGGAGGCAGCTTTCTGTGAAAGAAAATAGGAAGCAACACTAGAAACATATTGTTGCATTTTGCTTTGCTTCTCTGGCACTCCCAGAAGGAGGTGAACAAAAGATCTTGCTAAAAGATTGCATCACAGATTTTCAGTTGGAGAGGGTTTTTTTTTTGTTGTTATGAATTTCCATTTCCCCTTATGTCTGGTTTCATATTTTTGAGCACATTTCTATGCCAGATTTGCTCCAGGGAAATATTCATTGTAACTGGCACTATATTTGAAATACATTCTCTTACAGTTTCCCTTTGATGTGCTCTTTGCCTTCCACCCCATATCAGCATCAATAAATCTGCACAGAAAATTACGTTTTAGCTTCTGATAAAACTTTAGAAGGCGTTCGCAGACAGAATGTTGTAGTTTTTATTAGGTCACTTAAATTCAAATATCTGTTTTCTACATTGAAATAATTGGGAAGGATACACAAAGTGTAGTCCATTTGTTTCTGTTAATATTGTTGTTGTTGTTGTTAGTTGCGAAGTCGTGTCCGACCCATCGTGACCCTATGGACAATGTTCCTCCAGGCCTTCCTGTCCTCTACCATCTTCTGGAGTCCATCTAAGCTCACGCCTACTGCTTCAGTGACTCCATCCAGCCACCTCATTCTCTGTCGTCCCCTTCTTCTATTGCCCTCAACCTTTGCCAGCATTAGGCTCTTCTCCAGTGAGTCCTTCCTTCTCATTAGGTGGCCAAAGTATTTGAGTTTTAGCTTCAAGATCTGGCCTTCTAAAGAGCAGTCAGGGTTGATCTCCTCTAGGACTGACTGGTTTGATCGCCTTGCAGTCCAAGGAACTCGCAGGAGTCTTCTCCAGCACCATAGTTCAAAGGCTTCAATTCTTTGGCGCTCAGCCTTTCTTATGGTCCAGCTTTCACTGCCATACATTGCAACTGGGAAGACCATAGCCTTGACTACATGCACTTTTGTTGACAGGGTGATGTCTCTGCTTTTTAGTGTGCTGTCTAGATTTGCCATGGCTTTCCTCCCGAGGAGCAAGCATCTTTTAATTTCTTGGCTATCTGTTAATATACAGTATATTTAATATTGTATATTTAATGTGGAATAGAAATTCATTTCACATTGAATACCACTAAAGGGTATTTTACTCATCATGGAAGATAAATGTGCCTTTTTACTCCTATGCACTTGTCAGACATAGCAAGAAAGTTTTGTCTAGTTATGTTTTGTTGCATATATGAACAAAATAAACATATTGTAAAGCAATAGTCCCAAAGTTACTGTATATGAGAAACGCAGTACTAGGTACTTGATAATGGAGATTAGAACTTACTTTAGTTTACCATAGAAAGTTATTCTTGAAGGAACAAGATGGGTTTCTTCTGAGAAATAGTCATGTGCACTTTCGTGTTAGAGGAACATTATAATTTTGGAACACTACAGAAAATATATTTGCTGCAATGCTTTATTAATCTAAAGTGGTGGCAGACAGGAAAAAGGAGGAACAATGATGATTTTGTTGTACTTTCCAACAGTAAATATACCTTGCTAACTACTACTTAGTAAGAAATGTGGTGAATTTAAGAGAAAGTGCATTCTTTTATGTATTTTTTCTAATAAATGGGAGGGGAAACCAAGAGACGTTGTTATGGCACTGCATCACTCATCAAATCCTATTAACCTCAGGACACCTCTGTGGCATAGCATAGTGTATATAAATCAAAAGGTCCAAATTTCATCTTAATTTTCCTCCTCTCTTTTGATGACTGATAAGCCAGCAGTGCCTCCACTGGTTGGTTGTGCTTGGTTTCCTTGTCTGGGCTCAGAAGCTAAGCAAGTTAGCACATGGATGGGAGAACTCCAGGGAACACTAGGAATGTCCCAAAATATTGCCAAAGGAAGCAGCGACAAACTATTTCCACAATCTGTCGGGAGAACTACATAAACCTATCAAGGGAAGCCTTGCTATTGCTGTATTTAAACTCCATTGAATCTCAAGGATTGAGAATGGAGGATTTGTGATTAATGAAGCAAGTTCTCCCCTTGCTTAGTTAATCACACGTCAAGGTATGACTTATTGTTCTTTATTGCTTACTATTGGTTCGGAACCAAGGGCAAACTGTTATTCAGGCTACCACCACAACTCAAATGCAGAAGATTGAATGACCATGAGTTAGCCACAGAGTTAATGCATTTTTTTTTTACTATGGTCCATTTTTTTCCCCTTCAGTTTGGCAGCAGGTAATGAAAAGAAAGTACAGCAACCAGACGTTGTTGGACAGAGATCTCCATTTTCACTTCTTCTTTTGCAGCATTGGCCAGATCATTTTCCTGACCAGGGTAGACAGCAAAATGTTTTGGCAAATGCTACAAAGTTCTCCATAAAGAAAAAAAGCTTGGAACAGCTCTGATAATTTCATGCACAATGGTAGGGCAGTCGTTGGGAATGCTGAGTGTTTTGTAGCAGATCCAACGAGAAGTGAAAATAGGATGTGGAATGATCTGTGTGTTGCACAATAGGTTAGAGCTATATGCTTGGGGATCTTGCAGGAGACACTCAGGATAAAAAAAAAGGTTTGCCTGCAACATTTGAGAAATCCTGAGCTTAAATTATAAATAAATGCAGCTGATGTCAGTGAAATCATGGCAGTAGATTTTTCCACAAATATATTGAAGCATGAGTGTTGTTTTACTGAAAAGAGAATGGCAGAAAAAGTTTTCATACTTAGTGGCAAATGATGTTGATTTATATCACTTTATAGTGACTTCATTGTAGGCAATGTAACTTGACAGTTGTCACATCGTATTAGCAACAATGGATGGCATTATCTTTTCTTTTACACTTCACCTGCTGCAATCCTAAAGGCTGTTAGATATAGTTATATAAAAAGTGCATTCATTTAGTCTTTTTCACAGTTATGAAAGGGAAATTCTTTAAACTCAATTTTTTTTCAAACAAGCAACCATTTTGCTCTATTAATGAGGAAAAAAACAAATTATTAATTTGTTATACTTTTGTGTGGGCTACCAAAAAATCATGAAATAGTAACCACTGTTTCTCCAGTATGAGAAAATGAAAGAAAACATGAGAAGAAGGGGAGGAGAGGGGAGGGAGGGAGGGAGGAAGGAAGGAAGGAAGGAAGGAAGGAAGGAAGGAAGGAAGGAAGGAAGGAAGGAAAGGAAAGGAAGAAGGAAGGAAGGAAGATGTTAGTTTTTGACAGTGCTTTTTTTCTAAAAAAAAAAGTGCTGAAACTCTAATCTTGGCAGGCGCAGGAGGTGGGGGTGGGTGGAGTGGGGTGGCGCTGCTGCGTTCACGGGTGCGAGGCGTGTTGGCGGCAGGCTCCCCCCCGGGGCCGGAGCCGGCACGGCTGGTGCTGTGGGAGCAGCAGGGCCCGCTCTATATGGCGGGGCTGCGCGGGGTTGGCAGTGGAGGCGATGCGGGCCAGGTGATGCAGGGTGGCCATTTATGCACACAGGGCAAGGCAACAGTGGCACAGGTCCAGCACCAGGTAGGCCACCAGCCTGGCTGACACAGGTGAGCACAAGGATGGAGTGCACATGGACTCCGCAGAACCCACCTCCCACTCCTTGTCCTCTCTTACTTACCTAGTTAAGATGGTGTAGTTGGGCAGCAGGGAGGGATGCAAAGTTCCTGCCTACTTGCTTTTGCTTCAGACAACTAGCCGGTGCAACGTTTGCTAGCCAGGTCTTTTATAGGCTTTGGAAAGCCAATAGAGGGAGTAGCATAGCTTGTGCAAAAGGTTTTTTGTGTGTGTCCAAAAAAAGGTGCCGGAACACCATTCTGAGCGTTCTATGAGAAAAAAAGCCCTGCTCTTATGTTTTAATCTTATGATTTTAAATATATATTTTTTCTATTGTAAATTGCCCCAATATGTAGTTCACATATTCAAAAAAGGGAAAAAAATAGATCCAGGAAACTACAGACCTATCAGCCTGACCTCAATACCTGGGAAGATTCTGGAAAAGATAATCAAACAACAAATCAGAAAACACCTTGATGCGAACAAAGTTATCACTAAAAGCCAACATGGGTTCGTCAAAAACAGATTATGCCAGACAAATCTTATTGCATTCTTTGACCAAGTGACAAAACTAGTGGACCAGAGGAATGCTGTAGATATAATTTACTTGGAGTTCAGTAAGGCATTTGATAAAGTAGATCACAACCTACTACTTAATAAGATAGAAAAATGTGGGTTAGATAGCATCACCACCAGATGGATTCGTAGCTGGCTGACAGGCCGTACTCAGTGCGTGGTCCTCAATGGAACTGCATCTACATGGAAGGAAGTGTGTTTTGGGGTGCCCCAGGGCTCTGTTCTGGGCCCAGTGCTCTTCAACATCTTCATCAATGATTTGGATGAGGTGATAGATGGGGAACTCATCAAATTTGCAGATGACACCAAGCTGGCAGGAATAGCCAATACTCCAGAAGATAGGCTTAAGATACAGGAGGATCTGGACAGACTTGAACACTGGGCGCTATCTAACAAAATGAAATTCAGTTGTGAAAAAGTAAGGTCCTACATTTAGGCAGGAAAAATCAAATGCACAGCTACAGTATAGGTGGTACCTTGCTCAATAGTAGTAACTGTGAGAGAGATCTCGGAGTCCTAGTGGACAATCACTTCAATATGAGCCAGCAGTGTGCTGCAGCTGCCAAAAAAGCCAACACAGTGCTAGGCTGCATTAATAGAGGGATAGAATCAAGATAACGTGAAGTATTAATACCCCTGTATAATGACTTGGTAAGGCCACAACTGGAATACTGCATCCAGTATTGGTCACCACAATGTAAAAAAGATGTTGAGACTCTAGAAAGAGTACAGAGAAGAGCAACAAAGATGATTGGGGGACTGGAGGCTAAAACATATAGGGAACGGTTGCTGGAATTGGGTATGTGTAGTTTAATGAAGAGAAGGGTGAGGGGTGACATGATAGCAGTGTTCCAATATCTCAGGTGCTGCCACAAAGAAGAGGGAGTCAAGCTATTCTCCAAAGTACCTGAAAACAGGACAAGAAGCAACGGATGGAAACTAATCAAGGAGAGAAGCAACCTAGAACTAAGGAGAAACTTCCTGACAGTTAGAACAATTAACCAGTGAAACAACCTGCCTCCAGAAGTGGTGAATGCTCCAACACTGGAAGTTTTTAAGAAGAGACTGGCCAGCCATTTGTCTGAAATGGTATAGGGTTTCCTGCCTGAGTAGGGGGTTGGACTAGATGATCTCCAAGGTCCCTTCCAACTTCTTCTTCTTCTTCTTCTTCTTATTATTATTATTATTATTATTATTATTATTATTATTATTATTATTATTATTATTATTATTATACCTCGCCATGTGGATTGCATACAAATATTATATAATTGGTAAATAAAGGTAGATCATATGTTAAATATACATCAAATGATAATATGCTTCCCTACAAAGTCAATTCTTGCTCAATGACAGACCAAGGAGTTAACTCGGAAAGGCAAGAGGAAAATCTAGAAGAGATCTGTGCAACTTGTAGAAGGGAAAGGCCCACACTGATAAATTAAAAATCTTTGTGGTCTGCAAAGGAATGCTGGTGGGCTAATCAATGATTTGGTGACTAGAGGAGCATCTACAGTGTTGGAGCTTGTGGTCATGGTAAGCCATGGAGGCACTAGGCAATATGACTTTCAGGACAGTGGTGGTGATTTTATTACTTTTTTTTAAGTCTGTGCTCTGTCCAAGGGTGCTTGGTAGGCTGCATGTACAGGCCTGGTCTAGAATTTATTTTGGAGCATTCAACTATCAAGAGCAGGCATGTCAAATTCATTTTGTTTGAGGCAACTTCTTATAAAAGAATTGCTGTTAATTTGTTTTAATAAAATAATTTAAATCAATTTTCACTTGATTTCAAATTAAATGAATTATATTGGTTGTCAATGAGATTTTTTTTAGTACAATTGCCAAATGCAATAAACTGGTTTTAGGTATATGTTACTGGAAGGAAAAAGCAACCCCTGCTGTGTTACTGATCCCAGAGAAGCATTTGCATGTATGCAGGTATCCTTAGGGTGCCATAGTTATGGATGAGAAATATTGGTTGCAAAGTTGGCATTTCTGGATGTAATACAGATATTTTGGACTTATTTTTGTTTCTTTGCATGTTTGATATTATTAAAAAGGCATATGCTACTGACTACACTTATGCACATATGTAACATCTTTTGCTAGGATACATGATCACTGCTTGTCCAAAATTTTAATATACAGATAATATCACCAGAAATTATTTTAGCCTTTTTAATAAATGTTGTTATTGATGTTTAGCTCACCAGGGAAAACATCATATATTGTTATGTATATACTAGGTTAATTATTTAAAGACTGAAGTGCAACATAACTAGATTCTAAATAATCTTATTTTTCAAAACACACAACAGTCCAAACTGTATAAGTAAAGTCCAAATTAAGAATATTTCATTCTTAAGACTTTTTTAGATTCAAAATAGTTTTCAAGAGTGTACAAAAGATACTATTTTTTTCTAGAATCAGCTAAATTAAACATATTACACTGAGAAAAATATTTCTCATTTCTTTCCTGTTACCTTTAATTTCATTGCAGAGATGTTAACATAAGAAATAGATTATTTTGTTATCTAATTTTACCTTCGAAAAGACAGAAGCAGATGAAAAATGTGAGGTTCTTTCCTGTTGGCTTTTTTGAATTAGCTGTTTTAGATTCTAAAAGTTTAGTTCCTAAAGAAGTAATCCTGTAAATAATTTTAATGTCCTTCTCTAGTGCAGGCTCTTTTATGTCTCAAGGACTTCAGCTCCCAGAATTTCTGAGCCAGCATGGCTCAGCTTGGAAACCTCTCCCTTTCCCCTCAGCATGGCTGGCTCAGGATTTCTGGGAGTTGAAGTCCATGAGTCATAAAAAAGACCCAAGATTGCTAGCCCTGCAATAGGCTTAGGAAAGCCAATAACGGAGCTGTTTTTTTTTCCCCCCTGCAAAAAAAGGTGCCCGAACGCTGTTCTGAGCGTTCTATGAGAAAAAAAGCCCTGGTTTTTGACCATATTGAAAATTAATTTTATGCAATAAGGGTTTGGCTGAAGAAGTTAATTGCAGATCCATTAGTTAGCACTGATTATGTGTTTAAATGATATTTTTTTAAAAAACTGCTGCTGTGTATATTTTTGAAAGACCCTTGCCTTCTGTGGGGGTTAAAATAGAAACCAGAAATACATCATTGCAATTCAGCTACAGTCTGTGCATTGAACTAGTAGGGAAAGAGAGATTACTCCTCCTCCTTGCACTATAACTTAAATGGGGGAAAAACAATCAATTTCATGAAATACTTCCTTTATATAGCATTTTGCATGATTCTTTCATAAATATATACTTTTTTGTAATATGTTCCTCTAGGATGTTTGCTGCGAGAACTATGTACCATGGATTGTAGAACTATATTGTGAAGTTTGGTTTCCTATGTGAGCATGACCAAACCTGCATAGGAAACCAATTGATTCCTTTTCTAAACAGTTGATGGATAGTTGGATGCTTTCTATTTTGGCAGGTCACACTTTCCTCTTGCTGTGGTGTTGTGTGAAGCACCAAGCAGTGCCTTTGTCTGATCAGCAGAAGTTTAGCTTGCCTTCCATATGGTTATGAAATTACATCTAGGAATTCTATTTATTTATTTATTTAAGACATTTAGTAATATATGGCCACCCATTTTAGTGAACGTGACTCTGGGCAGTGTACAACTAACAATTTAAACAACATTAAAATACTTTAAAAATAAATTAAAACAAGATCACCGGAAAAGAACATTCATCTAAACACAACTGAATGCCTGTCTTTGTTCCAGAATGTTTGGCAGTGATATGCAATGGAAACAACTTCTCCTCTGTGCTTAGTTGAGACAGAGATTCAGTATTTTTGTCAGACATTGTTGGAGGAGAGTCATATTAATCTAGAAAGAAAGAAAGAAAGAAAGAAAGAAAGAAAGAAAGAAAGAAAGAAAGAAAGAAAGAAAGAAAGAAAGAAAGAAAGAAAAAGAAAGAAAGAGGAAGGAAGGAAGGAAGGAAGGAAGGAAGGAAGGAAGGAAGGAAGGAAGGAAGAAAAAGAAAGAAAAAGAAAGGAAGGAAGAAAGAAAGAAAGAAAGAAAGAAAGAAAGAAAGAAAGAAAGAAAGAAAGACAGACTTGCCATATTCATTAGGTGCCTGCCATATGATATTATTATTGGTGTGATCATTGTCACCTATTTACCTCTCATAATAGGATCATTAATTTTCCTGGATCATCCACCATTTAACAGAAATGTCAGGAAAAAACACACAGCTGAATTACTGGGACACCAATATAGGAGTTATGAGGAAAAGAATAGAGATTAAACTGTATGAACTTGGTCACTATCCCTAGATTAATTATTTTAATTTATTAGGATATCTGACTCTAATATAAGGGGACCTGATGAAACTTGTAAGGAATACATTCACTAAGCCACAGTTAGTATTTCTCCTAGTGTTTTTAAGAATGATGCAAACAGTATTCTATATGTTTAATCCTCCTATTCATGTTCCATTGTATAGGAGCCACCTTCTATCCATTAACAGCAATGAATCATATTTGGAAGATCCCAAATGACCCTTGAGGATCAATCCCTTAAGGATTCAAACTACTTCCCATCCTTTGCGAGAGGATATGTATAAATCTAGTTCTTAGATTATCATGGACCCATGAACTAAATTTCAATTTGTTTTTATTCATTCAATTATTATTTCATTTATCAAATTTGCACGCTGCCCATATCACCTAAGTGGCACTCAGGTGCAGTTATTTTCACAGAAGCATCTCTAAGGATTTGTCCAAAGTCATTAAACTGCATTTTAAAGTAAATTATAGGATTCTCTTAAAAGTACATGTAAGTCAGTTGCAGTAGAAACTAGGTATATTTACTGGGAAGTATGCTTTGCTGTCAGGTAGGTATGTCTAAGAGAGCACCTTAAATAAAATATTGATTTAGCTCTGCAGTTGGTATCCCCCCTGGTAGCTTTGTTTGGGTTCTGAATTTAAGAAGGACTGACTTTGGCTAGTCCTTGGATGGCAATCCTCCAAGAAATAGTACAGCAGTAAACTAGAAGGGAAGTCTGTAAAATATCATGGGAGAAAGCAACAGCAAACCACTTATAAAATGTTTGACCAAAAACCTACATAAAAGTCTCCATGAAGTTACCAGGAGTCAGGCTGAGTTTGAAGATGGCTTCCTTTTTCAGGAAGTAAATGCATTGGTGTCCTCTTCAACTGATCCTCCAAATCTCAAAGTTATCTATTTCATGAAGGTTCAGATGCTTTGGAAATAATTACTAACATTCAAGTTTTTAAAAGATTTGGTGTGTTTGAAGACCTTAAAGAAATTTGCTTTCAATTCTTAATTCATATGAACCAGTTCTATGCCAGTTCCTATTACGCAGCAGTTTATATGAACAACAAATGTAAGCCTCTCAGATTTCTTCTTCTGGTCTCATTTTTCTTATAATTAAATGTGTTTTTAGGAAACTTCAAGGAGGATCTACAAATTTGGTTATTAATTTTAGTCTAGTCCAATCGAATGTCAAGAGAAACATGGAAAATCATAGATTGCAAGGACCCACTTAACTGAATTGCAAAAGAAAGTCAAGACTGAACTCTTAGCAGTAGAATGTTCTGAAGAAAGGAAAAAACTGAATTCCAAAAGTACCGTGGTTGAAACAAATGTATAACTAATTATAACTACATGTATAGAATATGTATATATGTAAAACTGAGCCTATGATATCTATACCAGTTGCCACACATATTATATAATGCATGAAACAAATTAGCAAGAAATTATATGAAAATACTACAACACTGAGAAGTCTACCTATCTGCACGGTGCTGATATTGTAACTTTTATGGTATTTCACAGATACTGAGTCTTGAGAGAGAACCTTGAAAGAAAATAATGTTTTGTTGACTTCGCCGTATCAACTCGGAGCAAAGGCATCCTGGATTCAGAGAAAGCCTCGGGCTCCAAGGGAGCTCTCACCCTCCGACCCCCAGATATTTCTGGGGGGGTCTAGGGGAGCTCTACCTCTACCTGAGGAAAGCTCACCTCCCCTTCTTCTCCCGAGGGGGAGGTTTACAAGCCATGGGACAGCTGATTTTCACTGTCTCCGCAGTGAAAATCCTCAGTATGGACAGCCGAAAAAAGCCACCAGCGGTGCGGCGTTGCCACCGGAAGAAGAGCAACTATTCAAAATCTTAAAAGACAATGCAGTAAAAGTGCTACACTCAATTTGCCAGCAAATTTGGAAAACTCAACATTGGCCACAGGATTAGAAAATATCAGTTTACATTCCAATTCCAAAGAAAGGCAGTGCCAAAGAATGTTCAAACTATCGCACCATTGCACTCATTTCACATGCTAGTAAAGTTATGCTTAAAATCCTACAAGCTAGACTTCAGCAGTATGTGGATCGAGAACTACCAGAAGTACAGGCAGGATTTCGAAGAGGCAGAGGAACTAGAGATCAAATTGCTAACATACGCTGGATCATGGAGAAAGCTAGAGTTCCAGAAAAACATCTACTTCTGCTTCATTGACTATGCTAAAGCCTTTGATTGTGTGGATCATAACAAACTGTGGCAAGTCCTTAAAGAGATGGGTGTACCAGACCATCTTATTTGTCTCTTGAGAAACCTATATGCGGGCCAAGAAGCAACAGTGAGAACTGGACACGGAACCACTGATTGGTTCAAAATTGGGAAAGGAGTCCGGCAAGGCTGTATACTGTCACCCTGCCTATTTAACCTATATGCAGAGCACATCATGAGAAAGGCAGGGCTAGATGAATCAAAAGTTGGAATTAAGATTTCCGGAAGAAATATCAACAACCTAAGATATGCAGATGATACCACTCTAATGGCAGAAAGTGAAGAGGAACTAAAGAGCCTCTTGTTGCGAGTGAAGAAGGAGAGTGCAAAACATGGGTTGAAACCAAACATTAAGAAAACCAAGATCATTCCTAGTTGCAATGTATGGCAGTGAAAGCTGGACCATAAGAAAGGCTGAGCGCCAAAGAATTGAAGCCTTTGAACTATGGTGATGGAGAAGACTCATGCGAGTCCCTTGGACTTCAAGGCAATCAAACCGGTCAGTCCTAGAGATCAACCCTGGCTGCTCTTTAGAAGGCCAGATCCTGAAGCTAAAACTCAAATACTTTGGCCACCTAATGAGAAGGAAGGGCTCACTGGAGAAGAGCCTAATGCTGGGAAAGATTGAGGGCAAGAGAAGAAAGGGACAACAGAGAATGAGGTGGCTGGATGGAGTCACTGAAGTAGTAGGCGTGAGCTTAAATGGGCTCCAGAAGATGGTAGAGGACAGGAAGGCCTGGAGGAACGTTGTCCATAGGGTCGCGATGGGTCAGACACAACTTCACAGCTAACAACAACAACAAAATACACTATTTGCCTATGGCTTCCTCTGTCTTTCTGTTACCAGAATTATTGGGTGACTATTTGCAACAATATGGAAAACTGAATGAAATTCTCTTTTTTTTAAAAAAAGAAAAAAGTAGGCTTTGTTTTCAGTATTTTAATAGGACAGGGTTCATACATTAGGCTAATCCATAGAATTCTTAAACTATATTTTGTTGACTAAATGATAGCTGACTAATTCATACACATACTAAACTATAAACCAAGTCTTATAAACATCCATGAGAGGATTCACAAATTGAGCTAAGCCCAAATTAAGCAAAGTTCGCTATGTAAACTAAGCCAGAGAATTAAAAAAGACTTTTGGGATTCTTGGATTTATGATAGTCTCAGTTTAGAGTATTGAGAATGTTTATCTGCTGAGATTTTGTAATAATAATAATTAATAATAATAATAATGATGATGATGAAGAAGAAGAAGAAGAAGAAGAAGAAGAAGAAGAAGAAGAAGAAGAAGAAGAAGAAGAAGAAGAAGAAGAAGAAGAAGAAGAAGAAGAAGAAGAAGAAGAAGAAGAAGAAGTTGGAAGGGACCTTGGAGGTCATCTAGCCCAACTCCCTATTCAGACAGGAAACTCTATACCATTTCAGGCAAATGGCTGTCCAGTCTCTTCTTAAAAACTCCCAGTGTTGGAGCATTCACAGCTTCTGAAGGCAAGTTATTCTTTGAGTGATGCTTCTAATGTACATGTTTGAAGATGATGGTGGGTTTCTTTACTTTATTAACTTTTATACTGATTTGTAAGTTGTCTTGGACCCTCATTTGGAATAAAAAATGAAATATTAATATAATAGATATGATTTATGTATTTATGATATCTGTGATTTAAATTGAAATAATGTGAACACCTGATATAGAAGATAGAATGGACACATTACTGCAGGGGATAGGATTTGAACAAATGGTTGCAAAGATGAAGCCAGTTCTACCTAGTCATCAGTAGGAACTTCTTTATCGTACAAGGGTCTGTGGAGATTGTGAGTCATCTAAGTGATAGTTGTCTCAAAGGTGCTTTTTCAAAAGGCAACTTGGCTATTTTTTCCTTGAGGAAAAAGAAGAAAACATTTCACTTCTCATCCAAGAACTTCTCACCGGTGAACTGATGAAGCTTCTTGGATGAGAAGTGAAACATTTTCTTCTTCTTCCTCCAGGAAAAAAAAAACCAGTCCAGTTACCTTTTGTAAAAGCACCTTTGAGACTCATTGTGCAAGATCTCAGCCAGTGGAACAGATGATGCCCATATGATACTGTGAGTTCTCCTTTCTCCCATGAGACTCTGAATGGTTTTCTATCAGAGATACCATAGTGGACCTTAGTGAGCAGGGGGTCGGATAGATAACTAAGATCTAAGATTACTTTAAATTCTATAATCCCATGATTCAAATATGTGAATTCCAATTTTTAGTATCCAAATGCTAGGAAATGTACATCTGAGCAAGGGTTAAGACAGCAATGTGATCTTAAATCCCACAGAATTCAGTAAGACACGCAAGTTGATATGCAATGGATTGAATTGTTAGGGTTGGTGCATATTTCCACTATCAATAGAGTTTTAAAATATCTTAAATATAAAAACGTAAAAAATAAATTAAATTTGAAATGCTGTCTAACTTACTCTATAAGACTATTGTATAATGTCTTATAAAACTCAAGTACATATTACATTAATTTTAATTATCTGGAATTATTCTATTCAGTTTTTATTGCTTTAACTGATAACAAGCTAGCTTTTTCTTAAAAGGATTAAGAAGCAGATATCCAGATACTTTCCCCAGCCTTATTCATTATGTTGCCTTTTCTTTTTCATATTATGACTGTATTTATAGGGAATTTATAGATTTTCAAGTAGCAAAACTATTTCACCAGCTTTAACAAATCACTTATCCAGGAATGCAGTACAACCAGTTTTTGCAGTAAATGGACCTCAAAAAGAAATTGAGAATAGAAAGGATAAAAAAGATAATAGTTAAAACTAGAAAATTCAAGTAAAGTGATGTTAGATTTCGATGCAATCAAGTAAAAGGTTTAGTACTGGTAAATCATTCAGTAGGAAAATGAGTATTTTTATATGGGGGCAAAAGTTTCACTGATTTTGATAACACTAAAATCACATGACTTAATACAGTAATTCGCACTCAAGTAAACAAGGAATTTAAGATAAAAATAGGGCTAGACTTCCTTATTTGGGGTCCTTCAAATGTATTGTCTACACTCCATAGCTTCCAGAATTTTAGCCAAAATGGTAGGCTGATAGCTAGCTAGTAATTATAATAAGAAGAGGGTTCTAAAACAGCTTTGACTACTAATTCATACCGCAGTGCCAATGTCTATCAATCAGGAGGGTTTGTTTTTGGGAAAACTAGTGACATAAAGTAATAAGAACATTATATACATTCAGTTAAGTGCCACAAAAGGAAAAGATATGTGTAGTTCTCTCCCAAGAGGGACTTTATTGAGCTGTCATAATGTTTTGACATTTGTCGATTTTTTGTTTCCTGAGGACAAAAGAGCTTCCAAATTAGTGTCACATTTTGTTTTAGATGAAACCTGTCAACATCTAAGGGCATACAGATCTCTACCTTCTATGTGAAAAATAACTCTCGTCTTAAACTTTTTGCATCTTGTGAACTCTACAATCTTTTTTTCAGTGATATCCAGAAATATTCTCATTCGTTCTGTCTCTCTTTCTCATTGGAAGTTGAGAAATCAATACCTTCCTAGGTCTAATTTATTATCTATATTTTGATGTGTCAGTACTTGAAATAGGATGTCCAGTTCTTTCTGTCACACCTTCAGAAAGGTGTTTTCATACTGGCTGTGGCGCAGAAATTGTTGTGCAAAATAATTAGACCATTGAAACCTTCCTTGATGGAGGTAAAATCACAGTGTTTAAGATCTTAACTGGGAGAGGAAGCAGATCAAGGGAGAGGCTGGCACTATAATGCATGATATAGAAAAAAAGCTGATGCATTTTATGAATGAGCAAATCCTGCATATAGTCTTTTTTTGGGGGGGGGGGAGAATGCCTTCAGTAAAGACTCAAAACTCAGAATGAGCCCACTGCTCCCGTGTTTCTCAGGATGTGGTGACAGTTAAAACACCTTTAGAAAAGCATTCAATAAATAAATAAATTAAGGTGGTTTTCAGAGATAATAGCCACTTCTTATCTGCAGAATGAAAGGGTCCACGGTCCTTTGACTCTCAACTTGGAACCATCTCCTATCTCATCTTTGTGAACTTGGATATTGTAATTTCATTAGAGAGTAATCCAAAGCCACAAGGGTCCTAAGACTGCAGGAGTCAATTGGATTCACACAACACACACACACATTTTTAATTAGACTAAAAATACGAATCCTGGGCATGTTAATGCTAGAAGAGAATGGTTGAACACCGGGATAGAGTCAAAACTAAACAGTTTAATGTACCTAGCTTTCGTTGGCCAACTGCTAATGTTGTCAGAGTAAAATTGCCGGAGATGTGGGAACAGGTTTATATTGCCGGCGTTTTTTGCGCTCTGCTCATAGAGCACATCACAGGTCTGTTCATCTCCACTGGCTGTATTGTCCTGAGCTGCCTCGCACTCACTCTTACCTGTGTGTTCTGAGGTTGAGGGCATTGCACCCTCCTCAGAAAGTGCGAATGTGTCTTGATGCCTGTTGTCAGGGGCGGATCATGAGCTGTTCCTTCTGCCACGATCGGCTCTCCCACTGTCACATGTGCCTCCATGCTAAATGTTTTAGGGGTTCCCCCCCTTTTTACCCATCGCGATGTGCTGGCGCTGCACAGCCAAGAGGTCCTGGTCCTACCTTGAAGGCACCCTCCATAAATACTTGCGTTGCTTGCGCTGTTCTTCCCAATTCCTGAGTGCTTGATAGGCGGGGAGCAGATCTGTGTGGCAATGGAGAAATACACACACACACACACACACACACACACACACACACAAACATTGCTTACCCACGGGACAACATGAAAACACAACGAGAGAGGAGAAGGAGGCGTCAGCACAGCTCGCTCAGGAATTGGGAGAGAGATGACAGACCAGTGAGGACAGGGCGGCACATATGACAGGAGAAATGCTACCAGACATGATCACACAACAACTTATGGGAGCCGTGGGATGAAACAAATGAGTGAATGATTTGGCAATAACTTTAAACAACCAGACACGAGCAGAGCAGGCAGAGGAAGTAAAAATGAGAGAAGAGAAGACATCAGGATCTAAACATACACAAGCAGATGCAACAGGATTAGGGAAAATACGATCAACTGGGGCAGGTAGACCGGTTACGCCATTAGGGAAAATACGATTGACTGGGGCAGGTAGACCGGTTACACGCTTGATGAGCAGAGTGTTGAAACAGCCAGCTTTATAAGCAGACCTTCCAACCTCTGGCTTTCACTCTGATGATATCAGCAGGGGACCGACGAAAGCTTAGTAATAAACAGTTGTTTTTATATACATACACACACACAATCAGTTTGTCTGCAATTCAGACATTGATATGTATTTATCAGTTATTGTTATAAGTGTTCATTTGTTATTAACCTATGATATAGTTGTGTTACTGCAAGTTGGAATACGGTTCGTGAGGTAAATTCCCAGTTGACAGTTCAGCACGCGGCAATTTGACAGCTGTCAAATTGCCGGCAGCCAACACGCAGGTGCAGCTTTGACAGCTCCACACGCGGTCCGTCGCTGTCAAAGAACCATCGCAGACGATTGGCCCTGCCGTCAAGCGGGAAGCTGCGGGTCCAGTGATTGGCGGAACCAACATTCTGCGGACTATATAAGGGAGTTGTAACCCCACTGTTTTTGCCTTGGTGTACTCCAATAAACCGAACAGCTGAATCTGCTGTCTCCGCGTAATCCTTGGTCAGACAAACCACTGGCGACGAGGATGGGATCGGCTTGCTAGCTGAAGTCACTGAGCTTAGGAAGGGTTCCTTCTGGAGGCTCTGAGCTAAGTCACGGGAAGTTGTAACTTCCACCACAAGCAAGCCGAAGGAGAACCGAGACAGTATGGCAGCGTTCGGTCAGATTCGCGAGTTTGATACTCGATTTCCCGAGCGTTGGGAATCGCACCTTGGCCAAATTGAAGGTTACCTACTAGTTAGCAAAATAACAGACGACCGAGCTAAAGCAGCGGCACTCTTATACCTCAGCGGAACCACCGTGTACGATGTGGCCGTCGGTCTGTGCAGCCCAGAGCCGGTCGCGCAGGTGACCTACGCGGAGCTGACAGAGAAGCTCAGCAAACACTACATGCCAACCCACTCCGAAATCTACTGGAGGGTCCAGTTCGCGAGGCGTCGCCAAAAACCCGGGGAAACGGCAGCAGACTTCATATCAGGAGTGAGACAGGCCGCCAGATGGTGCCGCTTTCTGGACCTGGAAGACCGGATAAGGGACCAACTGGTCATCGGCCTTCGAGATGAGCACCTCCAAAAGAAAATAATGGCAAAACCGGCCCTGAATCTAGCTGAAGTCACTAGAGAGATTCAGGCCTACGAAGACTCGCACGCGGAAGACAACACCAGGGCTCAACAAAACCAAACCAGGGTCGCAACCCATGGGGAAACAGTCCCCAGAGACAACGACGAAATAGAAGACCTCAGCGACGTGGACGCCATCCACCGCCGCTTTGAAAAACTCCAAAGCCGAAAAACCGACAACAAGGAAGCGCCAAGACCCAAAAGTTCCAACCGAGACCCCCGAGTAACATGCGCCAGCTGCGGGGGAAACCACATCAGGTCCTCCTGCAGATTTAGAAACGCTCGGTGCCACAACTGCGGAAGAATGGGGCACATCAAAACCGCATGCAGAAGCCGCAACCGGGGGGAGCTACACGAAGTGGAAACAACAGCCCCAGGTATGACACCCCGAGGCTGGGAAAAAATCAGACCCCCAAACCACCCAGAACTAGCTATTAACAAAACAGAAGGGGGGGCCAACCTCAAGTTAACCCCAAAAGTAAAAATTAAAGCTAAACTGCAAGGGGTACCTTGTGAACTAGAGGTGGACTCAGGCTCAGCTGTCACCCTCATATCAGGGCAGACCTTCAAGGAAATTTGCCGGATTAACAAGAAGCAAATTCCCTTAAAACCACCCCAGGTGAACCTAGCAGATTACCAGAAGTCCCCAATACCCCTGAAGGGCCAGGCAGAAATTCTAGTGGAATTCAAAAAATTCCGAGGGCCCCTCAAAGTCCTAGTGACACAAGAAAACAGGTCGAACCTAATCGGCCTAGATTGGTTCAGGGCACTGGGCATTCAACTAACAGGCATCAATAGGGTACAGGCTGCAACCCTCGAAGACGTCTGCAAACAATTTGCAGATGTCTTTGACAGTTCCCTAGGAACTTATACAGGGCCCCCCATCAACCTTAAATTAAAACCTGACATACCTCCCATCAGAATCCGAGCTCGAAGGGTCCCGTTCGCCCTCAAACAAAAAATTGAGGACGAGCTGGACCGCCTCGTCAAAATAGGAGTCCTAGAACCCACCGAGGGAGGGACCTGGGAAACCCCTATAGTTACTCCCATTAAACCTAATGGCCAAATCCGCGTATGCACGGATTATAAAGCGACAGTAAATAGGGCACTAAATGCACATGCTTACCCGATCCCCGCGGTGAAGGACGTCCTCTCTTCGATCAGGTCCGGCGCCATGTTTGCCAAACTGGATTTGGCGCAAGCGTATTTGCAGCTTCCAGTAACTCCTGAAACCGCAGATGCGCAAACGATAGTAACCCACCGCGGGGCTTTTAAAGTCAAACGCTTGCAATTTGGTATTTCGGCTGCCCCAGGAATTTTTCAAGAAATAATGGAGAAAACGTTAAAAGGAATTCCTGGGGTATGCCCCTATTTTGACGATGTCCTAATCGCTGGTGAAAACGAAGAAAACTTAGCAGAGCGCTTATCAGCTGTTCTGACAAGATTCAGAACAGCTGGTCTCAAATTGCATAAACAAAAATGCCAGATAGGAGTCCCATCAACTGAATTCTTAGGTTATAAAATTGATGCCAAAGCGATACACCCCACCGATGCTAAAGTAAAAGCTATCAAATCTGCCCCGACACCAAAAAATAAGCAAGAATTGCAAGCGTTCTTAGGGCTCTTAAACTTTTATCATGCATTTCTACCACACAAAGCAACCCTAGCCGAGCCTTTGCACCGCCTACTAGACAAGGGCCGCCCTTGGCTCTGGACATCCGAACACGATGCCAGTTTCAAAAAGCTCAAAAATGCCCTATGCCACAGCTCAACAGTAACACTATTTAAAGAGGACCTTCCCCTCTGCATCGCCTGCGATGCCTCACCTTATGGTATTGGGGCAGTACTAAGTCATCTGTCAGACTCGGGAGAACAAAAACCCATAGCATTCTATTCTAGGACCCTAACTAAAGCAGAAAGAAATTACGCCCAAATAGATAGAGAGGCGCTTGCCATCGTTGCGGGAGTTAAAAAGTTTCACGACTACCTATACGGTAGAACATTCACCATATTCACAGATCACAAACCCCTCCTGGGCATATTCACGTGGAACAAGCTAACCCCACAAATACTCTCACCCAGAACATTACGCTGGTCAACCTTCTTATCAGCGTACTCCTTCAAATTAGTCCACAAACCGGGCAAAGAACTAGGGCACGCTGATGGACTTAGCAGACTTCCCCTGCCTGAATCTGACCCAGACCCAGCCCCGGCAGGGCGAATCCTGGCAATCTCAGAATTGCCGGACACCCCGCTGTCAGCTAAGGACATTTCCACAGCCACAGCCTCAGACAGAATTTGCAGCAGAATATATCAATGGGTCTCTGCAGGTTGGCCAACCACATGCCCCGGAGAGGATTTCAAACCATACTATGTTAGGCGTCACGAACTCTCTGCACATTTAGGGTGCCTCCTATGGGGAAACAGGGTGATAGTTCCCCAAAAGCACAGGGACAGGACATTAATAACTTTGCACGAGGGCCACCCGGGGATCGTAAAAATGAAAGCCTTAGCTAGAAGCTACGTGTGGTGGCCGGACCTAGATTCCAACATCGAACAGTATGTCGCTGGCTGCTACCTTTGCCAGCTGACAAGATCGGCCCCACCACAAAACACACCACACAGATGGGAGATAACTAAAAACCCTTGGTCGAGGGTCCACTTGGATTTTGCGGGACCCTTCCAAGGTCAAACATTTTTCATAGCAGTTGATAGTTTTTCTAAATGGCTAGAAATTGCCCCAATCCATAGCACCACCTCTCACAATACAATTCAAGCATTAAGAGGGTTTTTTGCAACACATGGTCTCCCTGACACACTTGTCACTGACAATGGACCACAATTTACATCCCGCGAATTCCAGATATTCACGAGGGGCAACTCTATTAAACACGTAACATCGGCGCCCTTCCACCCCTCCTCTAACGGGATGGCTGAAGTCATGGTAAGAACCACTAAAGATGCCCTCAGAAAAATTGTTCAAGGCGACTGGCACCGCAGACTCTCCCAGTACCTTCTCGCCCAACACTCCACACCGTGTACCACCACCAGAAAATCACCGGCGGAACTACGATGGGGACGAAGACTGACCACTCGTCTGGACAGAATGCACCCGGACAGGAGCAACTTCGAAACGGAACATCCCCTTCCTTCAAGAACATTTGCAATTGGACAAACAGTTTGGGCCCGTAATTATTCAACAGGTCCAAAATGGTTACAAGGTACCATAATCGATCAAACAGGACCACTTTCTTATACTGTACAAACCCAACACAACGAACACATCCGCAGACATTTAGATCAATTAAGAAAACGTCAACCCCAGAACAATCCTCCATCCACCCCGCCCCACACTGCTCCACAAAAGCAATCTGAAACCCGTCAAATCCCCACATTCTTCCATCCAGCACCGGGGGAAGGGGAAGAAGAGAACGGCGGAACCCCTAGACGCTCCGGCCGAAAAAGACAACCGCCTGCATATTTACTAGACTTCGAGTGGGGGGGCAAATCACAACGACAAAGAGTAAGGAATGGCACCAGTTCAGGGGAGGGGTAAGGGGTGATATGTATTTATCAGTTATTGTTATAAGTGTTCACTTGTTATTAACCTATGATATAGTTGTGTTACTGCAAGTTGGAATACGGTTCGTGAGGTAAATTCCCAGTTGACAGTTCAGCACGCGGCAATTTGACAGCTGTCAAATTGCCGGCAGCCAACACGCAGGCGCAGCTTTGACAGCTCCACACGCGGTCCGTCGCTGTCAAAGAACCATCGCAGACGATTGGCCCTGCCGTCAAGCGGGAAGCTGCGGGTCCAGTGATTGGCGGAACCAACATTCTGCGGACTATATAAGGGAGTTGTAACCCCACTGTTTTTGCCTTGGTGTACTCCAATAAACCGAACAGCTGAATCTGCTGTCTCCGCGTAATCCTTGGTCAGACAAACCAGACATACTAAGATTTCTAATATCATTGATGACTAAATTCTGTATCATTTATCATGAACACTGAGCACTGAATCACTGAACCCTGGATCAACAGTCTCAATATCCTGCTGTTGGATTCATCTGTTGTAAAAAATAAAAACAAAACCCACAACTTTCTCTGTAGTTTAAGAATACAATTACTGAGTGGCAACAGTACTTTTCCAAGTATAGGTCATTTGTAACCAACAGCTACACTGAGATGTCTTTCCATGCTACTTCTTCAAAGATCAGATGAAAGAAAACGGGGCCTCTTAATCACATTTGAGCTATTGGTGGTATTTTGAGCAAGGTTCATATAATTTACTTCCACATTCCGTGGTTCAGAAACAGAAACCATAGAGCCTGTCCTGTTTAGACTGCACCTATTCTGCATGGGTTTTGTAGAATTGCCAAAGCTTTCCACATCACTGACTTGAGGGCTGGTGTTCAAAACAGACTTGAGGGTTGATATTTCACTTTGTTCAGGTGCCTGAAAGCTGTTTACAACATGGGACTACAATTCTGAAAACCTCTAAAAGGGAGAGTGGGAGCGACAGTCCATCAGGGATAACTGTCAAGGAAATGAATGAAAGGAAATTATTTGTTTTGACTTCTCAGTGATTTATATATTTCAGCATTACATGTTCTGTCACGAAGGTTTTTTTTTAAACCATAATGAAACTCTGGTTTTAAAATTCCAGCTGACTCCCAGGTGCTTTACTTTTTGGGTTGTGGTGGTTCCCAGAGAATTCATAAGAACTTGCAAATGATGAATTAAAAAAGTCAGGGATATTAAGCAAGCTTTGTCTTAAACTGAAATTATTCCAACCCTTCTCCCCCTAAATTCAGATAACCCCAGTTTATAGGGCCAGAGAAGGAAGAATCCTATGTTCCCATCAACACTGATAAACTTTTCTTTTGATTTAACAGCCCGCCACAATCTGCCTTTTGATTTATTATTATTATTCCATTGCCTCCTCCTTTCCTAATGTTTCTATTCCTATAGTGATGTGTTTGGAGCCTACTTAAATTAAAAGAGATGTCTAGCAAAAATTCACAAGAGCCATCCAATAGATACTGTATGCATTTTTCACATGGCTTTGACAGCCATTTTAATATGATGAGTTTTTTCTGCCTCTCATTTTGTCTGCCAGCAAAATGATTCAGCATCCAGCCTTTTAATGTAGGTGGAAGAGGGGGTTGGTTTTTTTGTGTCTTGGGAATAAAATGTCTAGTTTCCTTCTGACCTCTCAAGAACTAAAAAAGAAGAATACGAATGGAATATAAAGAGGCATACTATTTCCCTCTATCCACTGCTGGTTAGAGAATATCCTCTGGCTTGCTAATTAGCTACATGGAATGTAGATAATGAATTAGACCTGGGATGGTATAGATATCCATTTGTAGGCAAACACAATGGCATCTGTTGTGGCAAGCTCTCTGAGTTGGCTGACCTAGTCTGTACACTTGCTTGTTATACCTCCAGTTGTCTGCTCTTTTTCTCTAGAAGGATGACTTTTTTCACTTACACTGTTCCTTGGTCTTTAATCATTTATCACACAGTGATATCTAAAGAAGGCTCCTTGTTTATGATGTGGTCTCTTTCCAATAAATTCTTTCTCCATGCACACGCTTATATTATTTCTGAAATGCATAGCTGTATTTCTGAAAAACATTTGGCACTTTTGTAAGTGCATGCAGTCCATTTAATCCTATATTCAATAGGTGTGCTTGATGTTTGAGCAGATTCTCCATCTTACAAAACACAGAGCACTATTTGCATGGCATAATTTGAACATTTAGACTGGGAGCCGTGTAGGTTATAAAGAAATTTGGCAATTTTTGCTTGGTTATCTTCCTGAGAAAATGGCTGCTACAAACAGGAAAATTGAAGGAAGAATTGAAAGTATGAGTATGAATGGCCCTGAAGAGAAAAGGGACTGATAGCATAAAGCAGGCAGCTGTCCTTTTTATAAGTGTGAAAGGGTCACTTAATGAAAGTAATAAAGAATAAATGTTTATGTTAGCGTTAGCATCAGAAAGGAAGAACAGAGGAAGCGCCATCAATGGAAATGCAGAATTTGAAGGCACCAAGGCAGCCCCCATAGTAAGGTCACCCCCTTCACCTTATCTGATGTAGCATTCTTAGCCTAAGTGTCATAGAATAGTTTACATTACCTTTTTGTGTTTTCTTGTAAAAGCACATAATCTGGGCTTCTCAGCATTTCTATAACATGAGGTCCAGTGTTCTCTTAGATTTATACATGCCAGTAGACCATATTTGTTTGCATTATCTCGAGATATTTTGGCTCTTTATTTAGTGGGCCTTTTCCCACAACAGACTTAATGGTACTATAAACAATCCACTCATGCAACCCCCAACTCAGTTTAGAATATCCAGTGTATTACATCAATTACTTCTTGACATCTGTAAGGTAATATTATTCATTTTCTAGAGATATTAACAACAATATAAGATTTTTTTATCACACTGATGGCATGTTGTGCTTGTATCCATGTGGTTATGCTTAACAGCTTCTATAACTGATCCCTAAGTATTAACTATTTCCCCAGAGTTGCTAGGAATACAAAACAATTATTTCTGATATGTATGACCAAAACTATTTAGGAAAGGAAGACAAAACATTCCCTATAAACAACAAAAAAGCAGAAAGTTCAAATCTGGGGCTGCTCATTTCAAAATCATTATCCTATCAAAAATATTGGTACTGTGAAAATATTTGCAAAATCAGATTTGCACAAAAATGTGTACATTTGGAGAAGTTATATACAAAATGTGTTTACGTATATGGGAAAACCATAAATAAAGATTTGTATATACAGTATGCAGAAAAGCAAAGATAGGCAGAATAAACATGGCAGGAAACATTACATTCAAGACCAAATGCAGAATCATCCTGCATATTTTTTTTTAAATCTTTTATTTGTGATTTTGCCACATGGTGAATTTAATTGGTCATGTACCTTTCGTCATCTTAGTTCAGGAGTGTTGAACAGGAGATCACTTCAGAATACCAGCAAGAGGACCTAACTTTCCCTGGAGCTGTTTCTCTTTCCTTGAGTACAGGGGGGGAAATGGAAGTAGATAAACGAGCTGGAAGACAGAAAAGGTTTCCACCAGTTTGGGCTATGGCCCTCTCCATTGATATCTTTGCTATCAAAAGTTACCAACTTCTATTTTAGGTCCCTTTCTCAGTTGTTAAAGTGGATGATTATGCAGTTTTGTTCATACTGAAAAGAAAAATGGAAATAACTCTCATTCTTGGCAAATACCAATCATAATATCTAATAATCTACCTGAAAATGCATCATTAGCAAGTAAAGCATACAGGACAGGAAACAGAAGTATAGGAGAAATGGAAAAAAAACATGATATTGAATACACAAGAGGAGTTGTATTATTCATTGAATCTCTTCCTGTACACACAGTTGAATGCTTCAGTGGGCGAGGATTGATCCCTTGGCAAAATTTAACTATATGTATTTCATGGAAGTGTCTCCTTTAAGTTGTAATAATATAACCAAATTCAACTGTGCTGATTGAGAAAATGGATTTGGATTATACGGGCTTAAATCTTCCATGTTGTGATGAGAGAGGGAAGTAGTTGGAGAAATGGGAAAACCCACTTCATCTCTTGCACCGTAAATATAGACACTACTGAATATAGAACCTCTTTTATCTTTTCTGACAGAAATAATTGCTCTCCTGTGCTATTCCTTCACCAAGAGGCTATCAGTGTAATTAGAAATGCTAAGGCAACAATTTATAAAGCAACAGAAAGGTCTGTAGGCCAATATTTCACATAGAGAAAAAATTGTCCATCATAATAATCTATGTAGTACAATTCACACACATTCATATTTGATTGATCTTACTTACTGAAACAGAATAGTTTCAAGCCCTCAACTGTGATGCTGGATTTTGTATACAGAACTGGCTAGCTAAAAAATTCAAATTATGGATTTAGTCTAAACAGGCAACAAGGTTGTAAGTGTAGGATTAGGGTAAAATTAGTAATAGGATTTTGTGTTTTATTTCACTCTTTACCCTAGCCATGTGATAAGAGTTGAAATGATAAGCTAGCAACCTGCCATTGTTTTTCTGAACTAGGAAAATATATTTCTTTGGTAGATCATAGATATCTATTTTGCAGCTATTTGGGCTACTAATCAAAGTTTCTAAACAACTTTCAAACCTATTAATATAACAAGTCAGCACTGCAGTGCCTGTAGGCTTATAATTTCCAGTTTCCCAGAAATGTATCTGTGATATACTTAACTAAATTACTTTTTAAATAATTAATTCTCAAAGGCCAACAATCATACACAGGATTGTTCAAATCTATTGATCTTTTAGCATCTTGCTCGAAATCTCATGTTGTTTAGAGAGGCAATGCTAAAGATATTTTTGTGAACTGGCTAAGAGATTTGCTGATGAATTCAGCCATTTATTTATTAGTTGCAAATTATCTTATTTATTTATCATTATTTATCATTTATTATTATTTATTTTATTTAGAAATTGCCTATCTCCCTCACAGAGGGATGCGGGTAGATATATAGATGAAATGTTAAAAATATAAAATGTTTAAAAACATAAAAAATGAATATAAAAATCTAAAATAGGGCAAGAATAATTAAAAATGTGACATAATAAGTTAATTAAAGGATGGGGTGGACTAATCAGTCCCATGGTTGTGGCAGCCTTATGAGTCCCAAGCAAGAAGGCAGAGCCAGGTCTTTAGATATTTTCTAAATAATCTATGAAGATTGGTGATACATATTTTATTGCATTTGGGTGTGTTGAAAGAAACATCTTCATCAGGATCTAGTCCAAGCCAGGAATAAACAACAGGGAGACTGCTTCAGAAAGAAGGTTGCAGTTTATTGGAGAGGAGAGTCAGACAGAAAGATGGCTCTGGAAAAACTGACCACATGTAGTAGAGAGTGGTGGATTTTTATACCTTCTTGAGCTTTCGTTTGGAGTTGTTCCTGTGGCATGAACTTTGACCTGAGTCTGAGTGTGCCTTTCTGGTATTCTGATGGTGGTGGGTTAATCCTGTTATGTCCCAAAGGTCATATCTTGCTTCCCTGGGGCTGTGGCTGATGACTGTTGGATTTTTTGGTGTGAGAGATGGTTGATTCTAGGGATCTTTTTTTTTCTAATCCCAGCTTCCTTACTCCAATCTCTCTGACAAGATTATCACATCTGCATTTCTGCAGACCTGGTTTCTGTCTGGGGCAGAGACTTGGGGAGGGAGGTTGATTCTGCCTGTAAAATCCTTTGGGGAAATATATTCTGCCTTTTTAATAATTCCCAAAATATTTATTTCTCTGGATTCTTCCCACAGGTGTTTATAGCCCTTAGATGTATATAGTGTTTATGAACAAGTTGAGTAAGTGGCTCTCAGACTTCCAAATATAGTGCCTTTTATCTTGTTAGCTGTTATAAGATGAAGCCTAACAATTTTGTCCAGAAGTGTTCAGTCTCTACAGGACTGTGACATCTGCCTTTTCCTATCGTATAGAATGACTCAGTTACTGTATTTTTTTTGCTTTCTGGAGTTTCCTATTTTCCACTTCACTTTTTAAATTGAATTTTCATGTAAGAACCTTTTCTCTTTCTTGCACAAAAGGGCATTTCATGGTTTTAGGTTATTCCATTTCAAAGCTTTTTAGGCATTGTTGAAAAGAAATAAAATAGCTTCTCACCTAACTATTTTAAACTCATTTTCATCCTGGTCACACCTGTTCACTTTGCTTGCCAAGACTGGTAACATTTTCTTCCACTTTTAACACTTGAAATTGTAGCTGAAAATTAGGTCCTTTTTTTCCTTTTACCCTTGCTACTCCCAATAGAAATACAGATTTCAGAACTTCAGACCTACTGAAACCTAATATAAAATGTGGACCAGGATATGTCAGTTTTTGCTGTTTAGAAATGCCCAACTACTAAGCTTTTCTGTTTTCCTATCCCACTCCAACTCCATGCATCTGAATGCCATAGAAATATGTTTCTATGGGACAAGGAAGTCCTATCAATAGTTCCTAGGGTCTAGAAAAGGTGTTCTGTACCAGCCTGCTACCGGCCCTGCAGCAAAAGCAGGGACAACCCCTTTACAAACGGCAAGAGGCTGGAATAAAGCCTGCCAAATTTATTAACATAAAACAGAGCAAGACAAGACACCAACCATGAAACAGGAGCTATGAAACAGGAACTATCCAAGCGGTTGCCTTCAGCAAACCAGCCCTCCCACACATTCCCCTTAAATACAGTTCAGGGCGTGGCCTCTCTCTGCCTCCTTCCAATGTGCCCCATTGCCTTCCTCTGTTTACTCCTGATTGACTGCCTCCTGCATCGGGCGTCCTTGAACAGGGCCAGCTGTGGGTCATCTTCATCCACACTGTCAGGCTCACACAGCTGAGTCTCCGTCGTGACCAGGTGGGAGGGGCCCGGCTGAGGGCTCTGCGGAGCCTCAAGGCCATCATCAGCAAGCTCTTCAACACCCCCCTCCTCCTCCTCTGAGTCGTCCAACCCAACTGCCGAACCCACAGGCTGACCCTGAATCACAACAAAAGGTTTGAGTACCAGGTTGGAGACCATAGAAACCTACCCCTATACATTCAGTCCCCATTCATCAAATTCATGCACCCAAGTATACTTATGATTTATATACTGTACATTTATTCATACACACACACACACACACACACACACACACACACACACAAACCCCATTTAAAAACAGAGAGGGGGATGGAGAAGTCTATTTCTTTTAGCTTCTCTGTGATCCTAATTCAGAACATTGGAATTTTACTGCTATCATCCCAGCAAGCCTGCTCAAGATGAATAATTTCTCCCATTACAATTGCTGCCATTACCACCACTAGGGTAAACATAACCCTATTCAACTAATATTATAATTAACTACAAACAACAGGATGACAAAGTAACAACAATGGTGCATTGGAAGATCTGCAGGAAATACCATTTGCCTGCAAGCAAGAACTGGGAAGACCACAAAACAAACAAAGTAATAGAAAATGGACGCTAAAGTGCTCTGGGACTTTAGAATTCAGACAGACAAGCATCTGTCACCCAATGCCCCAGACTTAACAATTGGGGGGTTTTTTGTATTCAAAAATGTATTGTAAAACTTTTCAATTAAAAAAAAAACCATTGTCGATAAGAAAGATAAAAAACCCTGAATAATAGTTGTTGCAATATCTGGAGAAAGCAGAATAGAAGACAAATAACTGGAGAAATTCACAAAAAATAAACACCTGCAAATAGAACTGCACAGTGGTGGGATTCAGCAGGTTTGCATCACTTTGGCAGAATCGATAGTTAATTTTTTGTTGCCCAGGCCCAGAATGGACTTCCGGAAGTGGCATCAACACAGAGAACCAGTTGTTCACACATTTGAATCCCACCACTGGAACTGCAGCAAAAGAAAGCAAAGGTAGTATCAATAGTAAGAGGCATCTTGGGTACAAGTCCAAATCACCTGCAGCACCATCGGCATTGATAAAATTACCATCAGTCCATTACAAAAGGCAGCTTTACTTGAAACTGCTTACATCGTGCAACAATGTCTTTTATATTATTAAACAACATCTGCCTATCCCAGGTCCTTGGGATGGATTTACAAAAGGGTCAGATCCAATCTAAACACCTTGAGTGACTGTGTGCGTGTTAATTGCCTTGATAGCATTTCCTCCAGTAAGTTTGTACTTGAATCTGAGGTGAGACATTTGTCCAATCCAAACTCCATTGCAATAAGCTTGCTATATATATGGACAGCATTGAGAGCAATTCTTTTTCAGATGGTGTTTTTCAATACAGCTTCAGAGCACCCATGTAAAGGAGGTGTGATAGCCTGGCAGATATTTTTGATATTTGGTAGCAATGGCCTGGATTGCTCAGTAATATTAAATGGAAAATCAGTGCAAAGACCAACTGTAGTGATAACAGTAAGTCTCCTTGAAAGATTCTTCTCTTGCTATTAACCTCTCCTAGTTTATCATTAACCAGCAATTGTGTCTTTCATGATGCCATTGATCTTTGCACAAAGTTTCTATTTCTATTGTTTGGGTCCTGTTATTTCTAAGCACTTGTTTATCCAAGTGTATTATTATTATTATTATCCCCTTAGTCTCTCACAGGATGCCATCAAATTATTGTGAAATTCTAGGCTTCTATAGAACACAGTTTGAAAAACACTGTTCTGTCCTGAAGAAAGCAGTAGATTATTCTCCTTAATGGCACTCAAGACATTAGCCCTAAATATTTATCTATATAAAAGAACATTTCTATCCTTTAGTGGAACTGTTTTAATAACATTAGTTTTACCTTCAGCCAACTTTCAGACTGTTAAATAATTGCTCTTTCCTTGGGATAGGCAAATAAGGAGCGCATCGAGCTGTTCAAGAAGCAAGGAATTAATCTTAGCCTTTGGAAGCTACATTTTAGAGGCTCTACAAATATCCCAGTGAATAGATTTTACAAAATGTGTTGCCTTTGAAATAAAAAGCGATAGGATCCATGATGTGGGGTGGCCTTGAATCCATGAGCATCCTTGCCCCACTTGGATCAATACTAATGCAAGAATGAGGGGAATGGCCCTTGGCAAAGGTCTTCTTGGAACTGGGACTTTCTTGTATCCCATCTGTGCATTTCCACAAGTCAAAAAATCTTTACATAAGAGAAAAGTGTGTGATAGTAAGTGCTTGTTAATAACAAGAGAGGTCCTGTGTATTTCTGCTTTCTCTTTCTGCTTATGGCACTGGATCTACTGATGAGAAATGATGCACAGAACATAATTCCATGTTTGGTATCATGTTGCATCGCTCATAGTGTGTTCCTAGAGACCTTTGCAGACAGCTATTATATTTTCTCTTGCATAGCAGCAAGTGAACAAAAAGGTCCTTGGAGGTTCTTTAAGTAACAGACATCTATACTAGAAAATGGTAGCCTTTTATCACAGCAATCAATAAGTTCAAGTAGAATCCATATATAAAATGCAGACCCACTATTATTCTTGCACATTTCCTTTTGATTTTTTTATGGCATGTATAATAGAAATTCAGCCAATGACTTGTACTATTGCTTCTGTGGTATAGGTTTGGTGTAATCTAGTTAAATTTGGGCAGACAATAAACTATACATTTTCTCACATGAAAGCAACAGCACAGTTAAAAAGAAGTATTTTTACTAACACACTGGTAGAAAAATGAGATTACGGTTTATGGTTGAGTAGCTCAGAGAAATTATGCAGACCAGTTAAGCATTCCTTAATACCAGTGACCCAATCCAATTTTCAATTCCTCTAATGTGTCTCTCTCTTCAGCACTTCCAAATTTGATGAAGTTATAATATATTAATATAAATGATGTTATAATATTCCCACTATAGTTATGGATTGCTGTGAAGGAATGTATTTTTTCCTCTGAGAATTTTGTGCAGACTGGTAATTAGCAGTTAATTAATGATAAATGCAACTAATTAGATGTTAACTGATAAATGAGTTTCAAAAATGATGATTAAAAATAGTGAGAATATTAAATAAAATCTAACTATTCAAGGCATGTTACATGTTTTTAAAAACATGATAGTTTTATAGAGAAAGAGAAAATTGTGCTGGGTCCTCCCTCTTCATCACCCTCCACAGGGTAAAATTTGGTAAAATTTTAGACAGCCAGTTTGGTGTGGTGGTTGAGGCAGCAGGCTAGAAACAGAGAGACTGTGATTGCAAGTCCAACCTTAGCTCAGAGTCAGCTGGGAGGCCTTGGTCCAGTCACCCTGCCTCAGCCCTAGGAAGGAGACAATAGCAAACCACTTCTGAAATCTTGTAAAGAAAACTGCAGTGGCCTGTCCAGGCAGTTTGTCAGGAATTAGCATTGATTTAAAGGTAAAGGTAAAGGTAAAGGTTCCCCCGCACATGCGTGCTAGTCGTTTCTGATTCCAGGGGCCGGTGCTCATCTCCGTTTCAAAGCCGAAGAGCCAGCGCTTGTCCGAGGACGTCTCCGTGGTCATGTGGCTGGCATGACTAGACGCCAAAGGTGCACGGAACACTGTTACCTTCCCACCGTAGTGGTCCCTATTTTTCTACTTGCATTTTTTACGTGCTTTCAAACTGCTAGGTTGGCAGAAGCTGGGACGAGTAACAGGCGCTCACTCTGCTACGCGGCACTCGGGATTCGACCCGCCAAACTGCTGACCTTCTGATTGACAAGCTCAGCGTCCTAACCCACTGAGCCACCACATCCCTGATTTAAAGGTACCACGCATACAAATGCATACACACACACACACACACACACAAACACACACACACACAGGATGGGGGCAGGGTTGTAAATAATGTGTAAATCTCTATATAGACATTTTGTCCTTCTTTGCCCTTCTTTATCCTTTGTCCAGGGGGCACGATGCCTTAACCACTACACAAAACTGGCTCTCTAAATTCAATGTAAGAGGCCTCCCCCCCTCTGCAAACTCAACTCTTCATAACATTAAAAACATTGCAATCAGTGACTCAGATGGCTGACTTTCATTTCACTGTATAGGATGCAT
Organism: Vipera ursinii; assembly: GCF_947247035.1. Lineage (NCBI taxonomy): Eukaryota > Metazoa > Chordata > Lepidosauria > Squamata > Viperidae > Vipera > Vipera ursinii. The sequence goes on from NC_139516.1 coordinate 188,902,516, forward strand.
ACAGTGTGGGGATTGAACTCAATAGTCTAAATAGCCCCTCCAAATTCAGTGATTTTATGTCTCTCGTAGAAGAGAGTCCAGGGATTAAAACTATTTTCAAAGAACATAATTGCACTCCAATTGCACATCTGAACGATTCTCCTTAAATAAGTAGTGAAGATGTAGTCCATAACAACAGAGAAATTAAATGTGGGTACAATGTAACTGTATAATGACTAATTCAATTTCCTAAATGTCAACCTTATGATGATTACCAAGCACTAATAAGTCATCTGATGTTTTCTCATCCATACAAGCTGCATTTAATAAAAACAAGGACACACTAAGCAAAGTGATTCTTCATCCTCCCGCTCACATACAGTATGTATGTCCACTTTAGAGAATGTTTCATTGCTCCTCCTAAAGCAAGTTTTCCCCTTACTTTTGTACAATAGAAGAGAATATTTGTAGCTCAGGGTTGAACTGTGAGGTTATTGGTGCTCTCTGAGCTTGGTAGTTTTCTTGCAGACATTTCATTACCCAACTAGGTAACTTTATCGGTGCTAGCTTATTCTTCTCTTCAAGATCCTGTGATGACATCTGTGTACAAACATAAAATTTGTTAGCAAACAATGAGTCAAATGGTTGGCTTTCCTTCACTATATAGGATGCATACAGTGTAGGGATTGAACTCAGTGCCTAAAACTGGGTACAATACTCCAAAGTGTGTTGGAGCACATTGGGGTGTGGGGGGGAGAGATCTTACAAAAGCAGAATAAAATAGAACAGCCACTTCTTATAATTTGGAAACTATGCTTCACTGAACGCAACACAAAATTTCATTTGCTATTCTTTATGCCATATCCTATTGCTGACTCATAGTTTGCAGTCAACTACTGTGTCAAGGTTGACTTGTAATGCACCTCTCTACTCACAGCTTGACAAGAAAGACAATGGGACAGTGGAGGGGGAATGCTTGGAATGTATTGGGAGCTGGGAGGAAGGTGAGGAATTTACATAAACCGGTGGAGGGGGGATGTTTGGAATGTATTGGGAGCTGGGAGGAAGGTGAGGAATTTACATAAACCGTTTGCAGCCTGAGAATATCTCAAGACTTCAAGGCCATGCGATGGGGACATTCCGAAGGTACAGACTGTTTTCTCAAAACAAAATGAACGTGCTGGATTGGTGGACAATAGACAAGGGGTGGCCCAAATGGGGAAAAGGGGATCAATCAATATGTAGAAGTTCTGCACTATAAAAGGAAGTGACCTAAATTACCTAAAAATATACGTTAACAATTGCTCACTCATAACAAATGCTTTCAGAGGGATGGAAAGGGTATTAGATTCAATGACTCATAGGCCTATTCTCAGGAGAATTTCAGACTCAGTCTTTTGGAGAAAGAGAGAGTATTTGGTCCTATCTAGAGCACACCCAAGGCAGACCAGAAAGCTTGTGGATAAGCAAGACATAGGCAAACCTCATTCAATCTGTGTTTGTCACCGTTGCAGAAATGGCCTAAATCAAGGTTTGCTAAAGTTCAAAGACAAAAATAAAAAATACTTTTAATAATCCAATAAAAACACAGGATAACATGCCCAGGATGGCCCAAGGCAGATTGAGGTTATAGTCTGGTTTGCAAGCTGATAGATGTTAAGAAAGAAAAGTCAGGAGAAAGTTCAGGGAAAAGAATATGACTCTGTCCCACTCTCCCTCCATCACCAATCAGCTCAGTTTCTGTTTGGAACATTGTACTTTTGTATTAGGGGAGCTCCAAAATTTTGAAAAATGTTGGATTCACCCAAAGTACCTCTTTCCTTTGCTTTTAAGACTATAGGCCTTCACATTTCTTTTGACAAAAATAATTGGTTTAGTTATATCTATGTAGGCTTTTCCATCTTCTTATCACTTGATAAAGCTAAGATCATGAACTGACTTTGACAAATCTGTTTGTTGGTAACATAAATAGTCAAAGATTAGGTACTAAGGGGACTCTGGCCAGTGAATGTGGGGATTTTTTAGTGGACTACCTGGTGGATTTCTACAAAGCATTGCCCTCTGAGAAGCACCGCTATAGAGACTTGGATCTGGTAAACCTATTCAGTCAAACTTCTTATAGGTGTCACTTGCTTATTTAGAATAAGTCTGGATAGTTGCTGTCCAGGAGACTGGAGAGAAATAATATTGATTTTACTAGCATAGGCATAATATGCAAATATATGCAGCTAGTCACACACACATATATATATAAGAGGACACCTTTCCTTGAACAATATTCATGTTCTTTATTTATAGGGGAAATGGGCTTTCTTAAATCCACCCTAAAGATTGTTATGAATCCATTCAACTTAATAGTAGAATATATGTGCTGAATAATCCACCACCACCACCTCTAAGGTAGCAGGTTTTATGCTTTTTCCACAGATGGCTTAAAAATGCACATGTTGGTAGACTTCAACATTTTTATTACAAGAATTACATTTTATTTCTGAATTACCTATAAAGGAAAATAGCTATTACTTTTTTCTGCACATGCTTCCTCATCAAAAGCAATGTGGGTGTCTGTGGGAAAAGGGCATCAAATGACAAAAGATGTGTGATGACCTACTTGCCTCATATGATGGTAAAAAAATATGTAAATGGAAGCATTTGTATGAGGACATCCCTGTTCATACGTTGTTATTTTTGGCATCATTGTGACTTGCAAAAATTACTGCTTGAAAGGAACGCATCATTATTTGGAAGGGAAATTAGAATTATGTTATGTTTTTAAAAAGCACAAGCTCTGGTTAGTCTAATTAATAATGTAGACTTGACAGAAATAGACTTGATTTCCATCTGAGGACCAAGAAGATATTGTGTTATTACTTTATAATCTTTTTATGGATTTTCTAAATAGAGCTTGTTGTCTTTCAATAGTCTGTGGATCATTGTGTATCTCCTAACTAGAGCGCTTTGGACAATACATTTGCATAGACAGTTATTTTGCTTTTGGTTTCTGAAATTTTTCTGTCACTTTTCAGCGTGCGACCTGTCTACTTTAGTATTGACCAAAGCTTTATATTAGATTATTTGCATAAATCTTTTGTTTATTAGGTCTACATGATCGGTCTCATCTTTTTTAGGAAAGAAGAATCCCAAGATAAGTTTGGACATTATCATACTATTAACCCTTAAATGATATAAGCTTTAAAAAGTTTTAATAATGCAGGATCCAATCTGGGTTGGTCACGAGGACCAGAGATTTGGTCTTCCAAGCTTTCAGATTGGTGCTAGAGTTCATCTTCAGGGAATTTCTCTCTAGCAGAAGTCTGAGAACTCAGAAAACAAAACGTCTGTTCCTAGTGACTGATCCAGATTGGATCTTGCAACATTATCCTGGGACACATATATTTGCCTTCATTTGTGAGTTTTAATAATGTCAGACCACAAATTATTGTAGGGTTTTGGATTATTGGCTCCCTTGCACTATTCAGAAAGGTATCTTTGAAGACATGGGAAAATCACTTAACCCAAAGCCCAGAGAAGTTAAGTTTCTGACTGAATTCTATGTTACTAGTTCTTCTGCAGTTGCATTATCTCAAATCCCTGTTGATCTGATCAGCCATATCTACATTAATCCTTGTTCCCGTATCTGCCTGTCGGGTTCTGTAAAATGTTCTCCAAAGAGGTTGATAGCTATTTTTTTTTTAAAAAAATACTCATCTCATTTCCCATGCCTGCTTGTAAAAGGGGCTACGAAGAAGCTCACTCAACTGTCACACTTTTATCTTTGATGTCAGGCAAAGAAATGCCTGACATCCTTCTCTACTGAGGTGTTTAGAATTTCAGTCTGAGAACCGCTGTTTTAAAATTTCTCCTTTGTTGATCCATAATATTGTTGAATACATTATGTATCTGCTCAGAGAAGATATTGGAATGGCAAAACTAATAAAGAAGTAAGGAAATAAATATATATTTCTTAGTTCCCTAGAGTTCCTCAAAGAGAAAACTCAATGATACGGAAACATTTTGTGCAAAGTTTCTGTGCTTACCTGATGTATTTGTTATTGATATATCTAATTGTGATCCTTAAAAGCTTTTACAGAATCCTCAGCACCACAGAGTGGACCATTGATAGAAAATCATGGGTCAATAAAATATCTCTCTCATATAGTGGAAAATATCTCTCTCATAGTGGAAAATCTGGAAAACTTACAAATAGGAACACTTCTATAGAATACCACAACTGTTCTACTCATTGTTAAATGTCTCTTGATTTGCTTCAGCATGGAACATGGAAACCATTATACCTAGGTCAGCGTTTCTCAACCTTGGCAGCTTTCAGATATATGGACTCTTAACTACCAGAATTCCACAGCCAACAGGTTGGCTGAAGAATTCTGGAAGTTGCAGTCCACACATCTGAAACCTGCCAAGATTGAGAAATACTACTCTAGAGGGATTGCAGTCAAAGTAGAGAGGGTTGCTGCTAGAAAGAAAGACAAGTGGTCTAACCTGAAAAATGCAGCTTCTTCTCTTTTGTTTCTCAATCTGCTAGAACTGCACTTGGAAAGAGCATTTTGAAATCTGTAAGCACACATGTCTAATCCCACGGCAGATCACACCACTTTCTGATTCAAAATTTCCTACTGACTAATGTGACTTTTTCCTAGGAACAAAAAAAAATTCTCTATCAGGCAATACTTATGCCACTTTGGTTGCCATAGAACATCATGCTGTGTTAGTAGGACAAACTTTCACTGCTGCTTTGCTCCTCATTTAAATATATTATTTTTCTATTCATTTATAAACTAACCTATAATTCATTGCAAGACCTACGTGCATTTTCTGACATCTGTGTTTGATGAAACAACGTAAGCAATTTACACTTGTGCCAGATTATATACATAGCAGTTATTGCTTGGATTTTTCTCCCCCTCATTATGTGGGGTTGAATAGGTGAGGTTGTTATGAAATGCTGAAACAGTATAATCTTGGCTGGGTTAAAGTTAACTTATTTGGAGGCAAATTAAATCCTTCCAGCAATATCATTCAAGTCTCTAGACTGTCTTGTAAAAACCTGCCCTCTCTGGGCACTCAGTTTGTGTCATCCTCATGCATAGGTCTAAAGAGATGAGAAGGGACAGAAAAGCACCAACTTACAAATCAGCTTTATTTTTAAGGATGTCCTTTGATTCCAGAGAGGTATAATCTTAAAGAATGAAAGAGTTGAAAAATGTAATTAGGTGATTGAAAAGGATCTCATCAGTTTGCCTTTTTGTAAACAAGCAAATTTTCATGCCAGCTGTCTTCTTTTAACATCCATGACTTTCATTCACAATGTCAAATTTGTAAGAACTGAGAGCCACATTTTCTCAGAAAAGAGATGTCAGTTTTTTTATAAACATCTAACAGTTGCCCATTTCAGGATCAAAGCACCCAGGGCAAAAAGCCTTGGGAAGGAAGTTGGATAAAAAACCACTGGAATTAAAACTATGGTGGTATTAGAAGGGACTGCGCTTTCATGTGACTGAGGAAAGTCAGTTGTTTTAAGTGGCTCCATCCTGGTATGCAATAAATGTTCTTATTTAGCCTTGCCGTGTTTTGAGTCTGCACCAGAATCTAAGCCTTATCATAACAGACCAAACCAAGACAAATGTCTAGGAACTGCTTCTGAGATTTGCATGGTGGCCCAACTCAAATCCTGTGACTCTGAACAATACACAAAAGACAAGCATCCAGAAAAAATAATTCAAAAAATACATAAAAATATCAAAGCCATAAAAGCAATCTTACTGGATGTATATTACTAAGTTGTTCTTGTCAGTGACCTCCATAATATACACCCACTAACTCAAAGATCATAGAACCTAACCTTAAATATTAACAAGTTGATAGATATTCTTTTGCACTTGAAGTCCTTGATTATCATAATTTCCCATTAGAACAAAATGATGGTCGCAATGCACATTCCAACTACACTATCACAGCATTGATGTAATTGTGGTTCACATTACTAGAATTACATCTGGTAAAAGAATAAGCCTACCGTATATACTTGAGTATAAGCCGACTCGAGTATAAGCCGAGACCCCCATTTTCACCCCCAAAAACTGGAAAAAGTTCGTGACTCGAGTATAAGCCGATCCGCTGTTCTGCAAGCCTCCGCCGCCAGCAGAGGCTCGATCCGCCATTTTGCAAGCCTGAATACACAGGAATACCCTGTGTGGCCGCGGCTCTCGGGGAAGCCCTGGCTGTCCGCTTCCTCGCTCCACGCTGCCATTCGGGCCCGCGCGTTCCCCGGGCAAATCGCGGCGCCCAGCAGGCGAGGAAACACGCCCGCTCCAGTCGCCCCCCCTTCCCTCAGGAGACGCGAAGCAAGTGACCGCCCGGAGCTTACCGAGGACTTGCGCGCGGCCGAGGCTTCGGTGCTTCCAGGATCGCGCGCACCTCTCCCAAGCCGCCGCCATCCGGAGACCTGCCGAAGTTTGGGGAGATTTGGGGAGGTGCGCGCGCACCTCCCCAAACCTCCCCAAACGTCGGCAGGTCTCCGGATCTCCGTGACCTGCCTGCCTGCTTCTTTCCGCAGCGGAAAGAAGCAGGCAGGCAAGGCACGGAGATCCGGAGACCTGCCGACGTTTGGGGAGGTTTGGGGAGGTGCGCGCGCACCTCCCCAAACCTCCCCAAACTTCGGCAGGTCTCCGGACGGCGGTGGCTTGGGAGAGGTGCGCGCAATCCCGGAAGCACCAAAGCCTCGGCCGCGCACAAGTCCTCGGTAAGTTTTTTTTGTTGACTGGAGTATAAGCCGAAGTGGAATTTTTCAGCCCAAAAAGTGGGCTGAAAAATTCGGCTTATACTCAAGTATATACGGTATATAGGTATCCTTGGGACAAACTGTCTAATTCAGATTTTCAGATAAATATTTTTATTTCTTTAGGTTGTACTAATTAGTGGACACCTGGACAGCTGGGATGTGGGTCAGGGAGCGATGGATGATGGTGGAGGAGCATTCGTATCATGGGAAGCATTATCACTCATTAAAGACCTTGGTAAGTACCTATGTAAATACTATAGTGCTCTAACATTTATGGCATTATCTTCTTAGACTTCCTTAACTTTATTTCTTGTAATACATTTTCCCAAATAGTTCTGACAGTTGTGAAATCCTATTTGTTTGCAATTTTTTTTTCTAGTGCCTGGTCCATGGTAACACAGCTTGTAACACCATTGTTGCCCATAAGGCTAGTCTCTGAGTATAAAAGATGAATCTGACAATTAATAGCCATGTTTGCACCCTGTCTTTTCTCAAAATAGTTTGATTAAGCAGTTTTGGATGATACATTAGGTTATGAATAAGTAAATTAACATTTATTATATGATTTGTGTTATGTACTGGGCTTTTTGAGGAATACCACATGGGTTGCTGGAGCAGCTAACAGCTCTCCAGCAACCCAGACTACCAGTCTCCTGTGCTGCAATTGGCTATCCCCAGACAGCAATGGTTGATTCAAACCTATTGGCTGCCGCCTACGGGCTAGACTATGTATTGCGGCTGGTTGCAGCCATTTCCCTCAGTACAGTTCCAGCACAAAATAAACAATGAGTTATCCTGTACTCAGCTTTGCGTCTTCATTCCTGCACCAAAGAACCTGCTATTTAACAGTGGTGACAAAGGTGGGATCCTGCTTCACCGATTAAAGAGCTGAAGTCTTCAAGGGAAAGGCAGCACATGCCAGAGGGAAGAGGCATTTCCCCCCCCCCCCCGTCTCAAGGTCGGCTAGCAACTACGATAGTGACCTCGTCGTGCTCAGGGAACTCACTCCCTGAGTCTGAAGCAGGATCTGGAAGAACGCAGGAACCAGATAGAAAGAATGCCAAAGGTTGGCAAACTGCGAGAATTCAACATGAAAAAACCGGAGGAATGGCCATCATATCTATCGCAAGTAGAAAACTACCTCAGAACCAATCTTTGATATGGCCATTGTTTACTATTAGTTTGTTTATCAGAGTTGGTACTTCCTTGATTGCAGTAATATTATGATGATGATGAAGAAGAAGAAGAAGAAGAAGAAGAAGAAGAAGAAGAAGAAGAAGAAGAAGAAGAAGAAGAAGAAGAAGAAGAAGAAGAAGTAGTTGGAAGGGACCTTGGAGGTCATCTAGTCCAACCCCCTGCCCAGGCAAGAAACCCTATAACATTTCAGACAAATGGCTGTTCAGCTTCTTAAAAACTTCCAGTGTTGGAGCATTCACCGCTTCTGGAGGCAGGTTGTTCCACTGGTTAATTGTTCTAACTGACAGGAAGTTTCTCCTTAGTTCTAGGTTGCTTCTCTCCTTGGTTAGTTTCCATCCGTTGCTTCTTGTCCTGCCTTCAGGCGCTTTGGAGAATAGCTTGACTCCCTCTTCTTTGTGGCAGCCCCTGAGATATTGGAACACTGCCATTATGTCCCCCCTCGTCCTTCTCTTCATTAAATTAGACATACCCAATTCCAGCAACCATTCCTTATATGTTTTAGCTTCCAGACCTCTAATCATCTTTGTTGCTCTTCTCTGTACTCTTTCTAGAGTCTTATTAACTGTTCATTTAGTAATAATCTTGGTGTTAATTTCTGCTTACCTGGGAATTGTTTGCTGGTGATAAGGTGTTTTGGTCTTTTTGTTTTAATGTTGGAGGAACACAAGCCAAGAAGCAGGAAACTTGATTTCAACCTGGTGAATGTGTCTGGATCACCCTGTTATTTAGACAAAGGTTGTGATGGTTCCTAGTTAGAGAGTTAATACTGCTTCCTCTCAAGGAAACCTGCTGACTTCTGCTGCTCATCCCTATTTAGGTGGTAGCTTGACTTAAGGCTTGGAATTCTCCCTAGGCCAGGCTCAGACTCTGAACCAATGGCCCCTTGCATTCAGTCATCCACATTACTTGCAGGTGGCCCTGTTGCCGCCTAGACTGTAGGCAGAAAGTCCGCCAGCCTGAGAATCAGAGGAGGTCATAACCTCTATTGATATTATACTTATTATAATATAGAGATTACGATAGTGATATAAGACAAAGCTGGATGGGGATGGGGATGCAGGCAGATAGTGTATAGGGTTTTTTCCCCAACTGTTTCCATCTTTTAAAAGGAAATCTTAGTTTTATTAAGTATGTAAAAAATCTACAAATCATTTCCACCATTTCCACAGTGGTACTGCCTTGATTTTATCAGCTCTAAGAATCTGAACAGTGGTTGAACAGATGAAAGATTTAGCCAGGAACCTTTGTGTTCAGCAGCATCATTCAAAGGAACACAAAGCAAAAGTTGTTCACCTGGCCACTCATTGGATAATATTCTGCCCAGATTCTGCATGACTAATTTGTTATTGCAGTAATTTAATTTTAAATACCTTAAGCATTTCTAATGAAAATCACTCTGAATCATGGCAGCCATTTAAGTTGGTAATTGCCAATACTACTGAAGTAGTCACCACTTTTTTTTAACCTTAAAGATGCATAGCAGGTTCCAGAAATGCTGACAGTGGTTGAAGAAGTTAAAGAAAAGTTCAGTGCTGAGTCTGAAAAGCATTGTTTATTCACTAATTCCATACAAATACATTATGTAGAATGGGGAAAGGAATCTGCATCCTGGTTTGTTCTGATAGTTAGATAGATAGATAGATGAGAGATAAACAGACCGAAAGATAAATGGGTATCTCCAAATCCTTAAACAAAACTGAGCTGAAGACATCTCAGAGGTACCTTTGCTATGTTCATAGGTCTTGAGAGGAATCATTTTAACCCCTTTTTCTGCCAACCAAACTTTCCAACCTCCACAGTCTCTTTGCCCTCTGGAAAGCAGCCTTTGGGAATCCAGACTACATTCCACCTTGGTTCAATTTTTTTTTGCATTTATTTCAAATTCTCTAAGTTCCCGCAGTTATAGTTAATTTGATAGACTCATCAGGTGGCTTTTCAAACTCACTGATACTAAGATCTCTAAAAGCTTTAATATGGTTAGTTAAGCATTTTCCAAAAGTCATTAGAATCACACTGTGTACCCCTGAAAGTCCAGAAGATACTGACATTCTGAGAAACAGTCTCATTCTGCTCCATATTCAGGAGGCATATGTACAAGAATACTGCCCCAAAAGTAGCCAAAATGTTTAAGGAAGTGAAATTTCTTGCTTGGTTTTAAAGATGAAAGGAAATCATAAAATTCTGTGACTTGTATTTGAGATAATTGTGATTTATTTTTACCCTCACTCAAGCCACATGTCTTAGGCTGCTTAAGGCAGATGCATGTCCATTTGAAATTTCAGCAGAATATCTCATGGGTGGTCAAAAAGAATTATTCATCATCTGTGGATACCCTGACCATTGCAGAAAAAGTTTTAATTATTGTGTATTTTTACTTATCATGGAGGAAATGTCAAGGCCAAATCATTCCACAGTATATCATTGGAACTGTCTTAGAGATTCTTGCAAACTTAGTTTTATTGTTTTCATGTGGTCCTTGTTTGAAAAACTAGTCTAAACCTATTTCACTTATTCACAGTGGCATCCAGGTGGGAAATGTTCTTTTTAAAAAATAGTCTTTGCTGGGCTGAATGCCATCTATGCAAAAGCCAAGGAATAGGGCCACAACTTTTAATTCAGATTCACACCACATTCCTCAGCCAGATGGGTATTTCTTATTCCTCTACTACTCTGACTTTCAACAGAGATTGGAAGAAACCATATTTCGAGTCTGGGTTGAAGTTCCGATTCCTTAATTACAGAGGTCATTTTACCTCAGGACTGACTGTCCTGGAGATTAATAGCTGCAAAGAGCATATATATTAAGACGATGTTTTCTTGGCAACAAGGTGAGGGGTTACATATAACAGGGCATCTTTAATGGATACTGAATATAAAATGGATACAAAATTAGAGGTCTATGCTTGAGGATGAAGTCGCTCCTTAATTATATAACCTCCAGAAGTGCCTTTACTTGTCTTTACCTGTGAAAGGTTGAGCTATGCTATTTTCTTGCAATGCTAGATGTACCCCAGCACTACCTGCATTAAGAACCTTCTACTCCAAGTGTGAAGGGAAAGGAGAGGCAGCTTCAGTGACATTCACTGATGGGCTATTTGAGTTCTCATGTTGTCTTTTCTAAATTAGTGGCCTCAAACTATAGGAAGGCTGCTGAGAGTCAACATAGCGGAGAAGATGTTTACTAGAATAGAAGGTAAAAAAATCTTGCTAGGGGCATATAATATGTGCAGTATAATATTTTTACAGACAAAGCCCAAGAGGGGAAAAAACCAGTTTCAGTGTCTGATTTTGTAAGGTTCCTCAAATTTGGTTCCTCAAATTTGTGAATGTTTTTACAAAAGTTTGCATTATGATTGTCATGCATTTTGACACATATTTCTCAGCAAAGGCAGATGACTGACTCTTTCCTAGGAAGCTCAATAGTGATATACAAGTTGTCATTGTATAGCTGAGTATAGATTGTATAGCTGAGTATAGAGTTGAGACTCTAGAAAGAGTACAGAGAAGAGCAACAAAGATGATTGGGGGACTGGAGGCTAAAACATATAGTGAACGGTTGCTGAAATTGGGTATGTGTATTTTAATGAAGAGAAGGGTGAGGGGTGACATGATAGCAGTGTTCCAATATCTCAGGGGCTGCCACAAAGAAGAGGGAGCCAAGCTATTCTCCAAAGCACCTGAAAGCAGGACAAGAAGCAATGGATGGAAAGTAGTCAAGGAGAGAAGCAACGTAGAACTAAGGAGAAACTTCCTGACAGTTAGAACAACTAAGCAGTGGAACAACCTGCCTCCAGAAGTGGTGAATGCTCCAACACTGGAAGTTTTTAAGAAGAGACTGGACAGCCATTTGTCTGAAAAGTTATAGGGTTTCCTGCCTTAGCAGGGGGTTGGACTAGATGACCTCCAAGGTCCCTTCCAACTTATTATTATTATTATTACCTTTAGTGAATGTGCCATACATGTTCTGGTGCTGAAGGAATTTCAGTCTTTTCATTCACTTTTTAACTATATAATATGTCTCTTTGCATTCAGAAGCAGCCATTGTATCATTGCGCTCTCTCTCTCTCTCTCTCTCTCTCTCTCTCTCTCTCTCTCTCTCTCTCTCTCTCTCTCTCTCTCTCTCTCTCTCTCTCTGTGTTTGTAACTATATGAAAATGGAGTTTGAGAGAGAATGTTGTGTGAGGCATCAAAATAGATGAAGTTGGTGTCACAGTGAGGAAGAGAAAATTATATTAAAAATATGGACTGAATATAAATCACTACATTTCACTCAGAAAGCAGAGGCACATAATGACAATAGCAGAGTGTCTAGTTTAAAGGTTAAAAAAGTGTTATGTTATTGCCAAAATAAGGATAAAGGAAACATGTGTTTTTTTTCTGCTCAAGACAGCCTTATATTATGTGTATGGATCTTCGGCTGAGAAGAAAGAAGAGTAAAATTGAGCATTTTTATGCGGAAAGAACTTATGTAGAATAGTGGTGGTCAATTTCTTAGACTTGGGTCACGTGTAAGTTCAATTGTTAGAAACTTTTAGCGAAAGGCTGATAGTTTAGTGCAGGGGTCTTCAAACTTGGCAACTTTAAGACTTGTGTATTTCAACTCCCAGAATTCTGGGTGTTGAAGTACACAAGTCTTAAAGTTGCCAAGTTTGAAGAGCCCTGGTTTAGTGGTAGAGAATCAGCTTTGAATGCAGAAAGTCACAAGTTAATTCCAGGCATCATCAGTTTAAAAAGGTAAAAGATTCACAGAATGGCTAATGGGATACACCTTCGCCTGACACCTCAAAAATAGCTTCCAGTCAGAGTAGATAGACAGGAATAAGATTGAAGGAGAAATGGTTTGATAGAATTCAACTTCTAAGAATGTTAGTTCATATTTGGGGTAGGGGCAAGAAAAAAATCTCAAAACCATCAGAATCAGGGTTGCTAACCGATCAGGAGGATGAACAAATCTGATTCAAAGGATCAGGGAAGAGAGGCAAAAACAAAACGAAATAAAAATACTCCCTGCCCCTTTTCCTCGTCGCCTTCAAGAAGATTAATTATATGGGTAAGGCTACAACAATCCTGATCATCACTAGATGGCAGCAAATAGAGTTTCGTATGGTGTTGAATAACAAGATAATCCTGTGTCTCCATGTTTGACAATGTGAGGGCAAGTGAGGGTACTAAACAGGCCAACACATTTGTCATAAGGAAAGCAGTTGTATATTTGAAAATAGTATAAGAATTTATCATCTCTCAAGTATTTTTATCAACTCTGAGGAGTTATCTAATCAGAAGTAAATGACTTAGGCAACTTTTACTTCTTCCTAATTTGGTGTTAGGTTTCAATTGCCAGGATTTATATGATTTGGACAGGGCATCACTGAAACAACTCCCATGATAGCTAGAGTGTCAAAATCAAGTCCACTTGGAGGACTACAGAGTAGAAATTCTTAACTGTCACCAGGAGTCAAACTAGAGTTGAAGGCATCTTATTCTTCATTTCCCTTTTTTAGTTTGCAATAGTCTTCGTCAAGTTTAATTTTATCTTCTCTGTTGACATCTTTGTCTTAGAAACCTTCTCCACAGCACCTTCACATATTGTTATTTTTCCTCTCAAAGAGCACAGCTATTGTCTCAGCACCAATTACTCTCAAGTGTACTTCTAACCTTTTCCAGGCTTATGTCTATTCCTGTCTATTAATCTTTAATTGACAGATTACTTTTCTAAAGGGAAGATGTCTAGAACTAAAAATCTTGAGCTTGTCTCTTGGCGTATCTCTTTTCCCTTTATATCTCTCTTTTCCCTTTATATGTCATTTTGTTTCTCAGTTTTATCTTTGAAATTATAACTAGAACTTATTTAATCAAATGCCTTGAGCCTGCAGGAATTTTATTTATTCAATTTTTATTCATTTATTTAATAAACACATCTACATGTGGCTGCCCTTGAAGAGCATTCAGAAACTTCAACTGGTGCAAAATGCAGCTGCATGGGTAGTAAATGCTACCAGATACATGGTATATGTGAGCCACACTGGTTGCTGGCATGTTTCCAAGTGCACTTCAAGGGGCTGGTTGTCACTGTAAGCGCTGCATGCCTTGGGATTGGATTACTTGAGGGACCACCTTTTTCCAAGAATCTCTACCTGTCCAATTTGATCCAGCTTGTCACTGATGTCTTCTATCATTTTTTTAAACCAAATTTAATAACATCTTCCTCCACGATATTAAAAAAGAAGGTCTTTTCTCCTTGTCTTAAAATATCAAAACACTGTTCATAATCTTTCTTCACAACTTCCACTAAGAAGTCTGTTCAAACTACAGAACCTACATATTCAGAAGTCTTCTTGTTTATTTAGTATCTCCAGGGCTTTTTTTTCTCATAGAACGCTCAGAACGGAGTTCCGGCACCTTTTTTGGATGGAACCTTGTAGGGTAGGCAAGGCGGGTTGTATGACATATGTGAGTTCCGGCACCTTTTTCTTTTACAAAAAAAGCACTGAGTATCTCTATATACTCAAACCAAAAATAATTGATGTAAATAATGATCCTTTTGACTAGTGCCTCCCAAAATAACTCCTCCCTCTCTTCTTCCTAGCTATGCCTTGAGAAATGGTTGTCTTCCTTTCTGGTAAATACATCATTCTACTTTACATTGTAAATTTAGAAAGTTGGATTAAATTGTTAGAAAGAGAGGACTTGGCTAGAGTATTTCAGTTGATCCAGTGAATTATCACAGTAATATTTTGGATTCTGAGTATTGTGGGGAAATATTTATTTAATTGCATTCCTTGCATAGATTTGTATCTTATTCTTGTATCTGACACATGAGGCAAAGGCTGTAATAAAATATGTCTCTAAATATGTAGCTACTGGGCTTTATTTTCTGCAAACAAGTTATAGATAGATGGGAGCATTGCCATGAGGTGGTCTTTAAAAGGTGTCAAATACATTTCCACTCAGACTGTTAAATACTAGCGGCATTCAAGGAATTTCTTATGTCTTGTGAAATCAGATCACTTTTTTACCATCAACATCACGCCCAAATGGAAATGACAGGAGAAACTACCAAAAGTAAATAAGTAATCCTCATGAAACATGTCATATGCATCCTAGCTATATTCTACTTCAACTCTTTTAAATGGATTTAAAATAAATCAACTCATGGATCTGTAATGAAAGAAAGTAAGAACTTCAGAAAAGCTGGACTAATTCCATTGGTTAATCTTCGTTGTCTAATATTGATATATAGTTAACATGTCATATGTGCATCTCATACCTCTGTTTCAATCCCAGCAAACAAACGGGAGAATTGCATGGATGTTGAAAAATCCTGCTCAGTCAATACTTTTTTTTTCCATTCAAAGAAGAATTTGCTTCTTATTTGTACTACCCAACAAGGTCCACTCAATATACTTGTCCATAACTGATTTTGGATTACGAGAGTTCATGTTATCAAACATCTCTAGAATTTGTATGTTTTGGATATTTACTTTATGTTAAAATCTATACTTAAGGAAACCATAACACAATGCACAGTGCAAACCCAGTTATTGCTTTGTATGAAAGATGGATTCATTTTACCTGTGTTTCTCATTTCAAGTAATTTTTCTTCATGCACAGTAACTATTGAAAGGGTAAAAGAATTTAGTGCATGCCTCACTTGGGCTGAATCTAATATAGATGGACTTAAATGTATTAGGTGGCTTTCAAATGGCTTATATTTAATTTTAAGGTTATTCCTTCATAAATATCATTAAAACACAGATGGTCTTGCCTTGTCTCTCAACACTGAGTTTCAAAAAAAATCATAGATTTTTGTGAATCTAGATTGGAAGAAACAGGACTATCAGCTTGTTACACAAAAACCTATTGGGGATGCAAACAAATGCGTTTCCTGGGGTTCTTTCATTGCCACAGTTTGCAAAATTTATTCTGGAAGATATTGATAGGCAACACCATAAACACACCCTTTCCTCTCAGTGCAGCAGCAGATGGGGGGGTGGAGAACAAAATTTTTGGCTGCCTGCCAAAGAGGCAGCAAACAGCAGACACTGGGGTGGGCGCAACAGGTGCCTTTGGGAACTTGTCTGGAAGCCTTTCTTTGTTTTGGGATCCTATGATTAGTTCCCAGTTTGTGAACCAGGAACAGCAGGAGTGCTAAACCATACCCTTCCTGGAGTCGTTTAACTCTTCTTCCACCCCAGACCATTTTCTCCAGCTAAAAACCTAAACCCAAACAGATTATTTATACACAATTGGAACAGACCTATATTGTTAACAATTTGGTTGTCTTTGTGTGTAGCTTAAGCGTGAAAGCAAGGAAGATTTCCACTCTGGTATCACCCAGCCTTCACATAAAACCTTAATGCAGACCACCTGCAGACCATTGGATCACACTACTGTACAATGATGGGGAGTTGCCATGAATTGTTACTTCAGAAATGCTAAAAGATGTAGAGTAATGATGGGGAGAAAAAGAATCAGAATGGAATAATGGTGCTAGGAGTGCAGAAATCCTGTGCAGAAGTGGGCTGTGGAAAAAGAAGAAAGCACATAGAAAGAAATGTAAAAAGATGTGTGTGTGTGTGTGTGTGTGTGTGTGTGCTTAAATGAGGGAAGAAAAAAAGAGAGAAATTAGCTTGATTGTAAAAATGCGATGGGGCAGGGTGGAGATTTCAGAAACAGTGCAGAGAGACGAAAAAAGAGACAGATTGGGAGGAGATGCATTTAAAATAAATGTTTTACTTTCCATGATAGGCAAAATGTTATTTTTTTTCCTCCTAATACATTAAGGCAGGCTTCTTAGGATGCTAAAAATGGTAAAAAAGCTTTCAGGGGCTGAGATGAGAGAGAAGCTTGTTTATTTTCTATCTAATAACAGGACTCCGGCCCAAAAGAACTCTGCGTTTGGTGCTTTGGACTGGAGAAGAGCAAGGGGGAATTGGAGCGGAACAATACTACAAGCTACATAAAGTAAGTAACTTGATAGAATAATATGTTTAATTCTTTGGGTTCATTGTTTTTTATACCATTGTTTTATGGTTTTTATTGTATGCCGCCCAGAGTCATGTTTTTCATGAGATGGGCAACCATATAAATATAATGAATAAAATGAATATTACTTCATTTCATTAGCAGTCTTCTTGCAATCCTTACTTGTGAGCAGTAGAGTTGGAAGGAAAAAAAAATCAAGCAGCCATAATCATATTACGGTTCAAATTTGGAAATTCTGCTCATATTCTCAGAGATAATGCACTAGTCTATAGAATCCTTTTCTAGACCTTAGTTTGCCAGTCACAATGTAATATTCAACAATATTTACAGCTGCCCCACATTTATTTTTAGAATTTGAGCTATAATCCAGATGAAAAATCCTGTTCCCCTTGGCTAAAATATTTAGAGGGAAAACATGTCCATTACTACTATTCTGCATTCTAGTACTGTTTACTGGTATATAATTTTCTTTGGGGGATAACCCTACACTCAGCTATTAAAATAAATATTTAATTTGGCCCCTAACTTGCTAATTTAGATTTAGTCTTAGCAAGGAGAAAAATAATCTCATTGGGGTACCTGCCCTGAAAATTAAAAAGGGTTTTCTGTTGTGCCTGGATATTTTGGTTATCATCAGCACTTTCCATAAATAACTAAGTTCTTGTGATTTATGAATGGAAAAGGGGTGAGTAAACATTTTGTATATTTCACTTGTGTTAAAAGTACATTTTACAATATGTTGGGTTGAACTCAATTGATTTTTTATGAAAGATTTAGGATTTAATGTGCATTTTATCTGTAGAAAATGAGGCATATTTTTAACATCACAAATGTTTTTATGATGTATTTCTAAAATTTAAAAATGAGCTAAAAGAACGATAGGATGACATCTCATCCTTGTGGCATTTATTCATAACTATCTCCTGAAAGCATGAGGGATAACTTAATAGAATTGTCTCAGAGCTAAATATGATTATTTTATAAACATTTCATAGCTTAATTTGATTTTAATTATTTCCAATACTTACTCAAACATGAAGGAAATAAAACATTTGGTACAAGTGTCTTTACATTTAGCTGATGTTTGCAAAATACTTGTGTCTGATTCTAAAACTCAGACAAAACTATTTGCTGCTTCTAATAAGATAAATGCACACAGACAAGCACACATATGCACATTTTATTCATTAAAAATGTTTGAAAAGCTTTGTCCTTATTTTGAAATGACTTCATTTGCATTCAGTAACATTACTTAGGCCAAGAATAATGAACCAGATATCTGGAATTGAATTCTGTCAACTTTATCCAGTATGGTCAGCAGTCCAGTTGATGAGAATTGTAGTCCAGTAACATCAGAAGGGACACAACTTCATCATCCTCCCTGCCCCCCAACGTGGCCAAATCTGACTGGCTTTATAACATTGAAATGATATTTCATTCACTGTTTTGATGGAAAGATGGAAGAGAATTGCATCTAATGCCTCCATCTCAGATCGCCAAGCACCATGCCCATAGCACACCCTTTTTTTTAAATGCTCACTTACCTTGCCATGACCCAAATGGCCCCAAAAATTATGTTCTATATCCAATGAGGCCACCCCAATAGATGTCTCTGGTGGCATGCAGAGACTAATATTTTTTAACATTTAAAAGGCTATGGATGAACCCTCTACAGCAGGGCTCCCCAATCCTTAGGCCATGGTCTGGTACTGGTCCGTGGCCTGTTAGGAACTGGGCCGCACAGCTGGAAGTTAGCAGCGGGTAAGTGAGCAAAGCTTCATCTGTATTTGCAGCCACTCCCTAGCGCTAGTATCACCACCTCAGGTCCATCTCAGATCATCAGGCTTTAGATTCTCATAGGAATATGGACCCTACTATAAACTGAGGATGCAAGGGATCTAGGTTGCATTTTGTCTTCCATGAAACTGGTCCCTGGTGCCAAAAAAAGTTGGGGACTGTTGTTCTACAGTATGTTTATTCCAAAAAGGCATGTGTGACCAGATGTTGAGAAGGAAAAGATTGAGCATTCTCCTGGCATTTCTCGTCTCCAAATTTCCCCTACACAAGTAGCAACAAAATAAAGATGCTAGGGTTTATTACATTCATTTGTGTATAATATTTATTCTGCCCTACACAGCTATTGAATTTTTCCCTTGCCATCACTTTCTAGTAGACTAATTTTTTCCTTGCTTGCCAAAGAGTTTGTATTTCTGTGCTGTTTCTAATCTTATTTATTGAAAATTTGACAGGAAAATGTTATAAATAGTTCCATTTTATATTCTAAGTATGAAAAGAATTGCCTAAATAATAGAGCGGGTTAGGAAGGAGGCCTTGGGCATCACTAAATCAAATCTGAATAGTGAGAACATGCACATGAAGAGGAGAAAGTTGCTCTGGGGGGATGGGAAAGAAATGAACAAGGAAAAAAATGTACTTTTGGAGGAATATTTCAATCCTTTCTTAGATATCACATTTGATCTGTTATAATTATGGTATATTTGGCTATATATCTACCAGCAGGAAAGTCTAATAAGCACTCTGGCAAAAAAACCAGATTAATGTTGTAAATAATCCACTTAAAAACTTCTTAACTTTTTACAGAGATATGTAGCCCATATTTCTGAGAAATGGATTCCCAGAACAGAATACTTCTTATAGCTGGTAATTACTTGAATTGCACAGGCATATGATCCATCATTTAAACTTGAAATCTTTACATTTTAAAGGTTATTTTTTAAAAATGATTGGATTGCTCATTAAACATAGTGGTTTTATTATGAGCTTGGCAAAGTACAAAACTGAACATAATTAATTCTTTTGTCTTAAAAGAGTAATGATTAGCAAGAAATAGATGTTATGACAAAGCATCAATAATAAGAGAGTCTAGATCTTCTTTTTTAAAGTCCAGTCCTCTCTTTATTTTTCTTGCTTGTGTATATATGTAAATCCCCTCAAATAAATAGCCTTGTGGTTAATTAATGTTAGACAACTTTGTGACCTGTTGGTCACCCTTTGAGAGAAAGGTACTGCAATATGATGTGAGCAGTATGAACACTAAATTTTAGGCTGACTGCAGTGTATGCCTCCCAGCATACACAAAGGACAGCACAGCAGGAGGCTGATGGTGCAGATCAGCAGAGGGGCTGGACAGCTCCGGGGCGATAACTGCTCACTCAGGATAAGCCTAATGAGTTAAGCTGTTGACAGCCCCAGGCATGGTCAGCCTGGTGGGAAGCCAGGATCTACACCCATTGTCACCTGCACTGGCAGGAAGCCCAGGTTTGAACTGATTGGATGCCATCCACCTGGGCAGGTACAAATAGACGCCAGGCTCCCCTGTTTCCCCAGTTCGTACTGTTCAGAATAAACTCATCTTTACCCTAGCTCTGTGTCTGTCTCTATGTGAAGCACGCGACTTTACACTGACCATGGGGCTTTTTTACCCCAATGCTTGACAGTCCCATAACTATCTAAGAAGTACTGTATATATATCATAAATAGAAAAATAATTGTAATGGCAAACAAGCTTCAATAATAGGACACTATTTACTTACCCAAACAGGTAAAGATCATGGACGGACCAAACAGTGGGAGCCAAAGTGACTTCTAACTTCCTTCTGGCTTTCCCATTGACTTTGCTTGCAAGGGAGTATTGGAAATTATGATTAAGTGACCATGGAGACTCTGCAATAGCTTCAACTTTGCAAATAAAACTGGTGTGAACTTTATGGAAATTTGAGCTCCATAGAAGTAATGGGTCTCAGATATTTTACACGTTCTTTAAGTTCTTTAACATTCTTTAAGATTGTAGGTCATTCAAAAAAGTATAATACACTGTGCTAGCTTCAGGTACATACCAATATAGATGAAATCCTGACATTTAGCCAATATATCTATATACTACTAAACTAGTATATGGATACATTGGCTAAATGTCAGGATTTCATCTATATTGGTATGTGGTAATAATTCACAAGGCCATGGCAAATGTTAGATAACTATTTTTAAAAATAGTAGTAGAATATAATATTTATCAAATAGAAGGATAAATAATTAAAACAAGTTAATCAATGATACCATGACTGACATTGACCAGTGCATCTCCAAAATCCCAAATACTTTTATTAAGGCTTTAGACCAATTTGGTGTCAGCTTTTTCCAAGTCAGGAATTTTCTTGTTTTTTAGTCATTGCCTTCCATATGATTTTTTTTCATTGCAGATGTCTAAATGAATCTATTCATTTAAACAAATCAATGTCAATAATATTAATTTTAAATATTTTGATTTCCTTGGATACATTTTGACTGTAATATAGAAATTAGTTTTTCTTGTCTCTATCATAGATGGATTATCTGCCTGATTTACTTCTGCCTCAGTAAACTAGAAATACCTCTTGTATATAAATAACAATTCACTAGACATTCCTATGATCCAAGAAAGTCAATAACCAAGATGTTAGTGCAGCTTAATTAGGATTCTATTCACAGCAAAAGCAAAGTTCAGAAGAAAATAATAACATTTTGAAACATAGCAGCTTTGTCAGCATTTTCTTAGAGTTGATGGGCATAATCCCACCACATATATTGTTGTTGCTGCTGCTGCTGCTGCTGCTGCTGCTATTACTACTACTACTAATATTGCTACTATTACTAGTAATAGAACAGATAATATTTGTGTATTGTTCTTCCTCAGATGTATGCAAAAATGCTGGAATGAAACAATCTTCGACAGAAACAGTCCGATTAAAAAATCAATTATGAAATGAGACAATGAAAAACATTTAATGTACAACAATTAAAATGCATTTAAAAGGCCATTAAAGTTTAGATGATCCAATCTTGTATATTGGTAAACCAGCTCTTCATAATCAGCTATACTGAGACTTCTGAGCCTTTTTTTCCTACTCAAAATTCTCAAAGAAAAATAGCTGGAGAGAAAGATTAGCTGAAAAAAGACAACTTGTCATTTTGAAATCCATTGCTGGTGTCTAAGGGAATATGGAATATGGCTCTGTAATGTTTTTTTTTACTAGTTGGAGGGGCTAACCAAGTCTGTCCCCCTGGATCAGGCTGGTTTTAGACATTAATCCTGGAAGCAAGCTCAACTGAGTTTCTCAAACCCACCATTTGAGAATGTTCACTCATATTCCCTCTCAAGTGCCTTCACATATTATTCTGAGCCTCAGCAGATTTTAAGGTTTAAGGTCAGGGTCATAAAAAGGAGTTAGACAAGATGAGATACTCAGTCAGAATTGAGGTTCCAAACCCATTTAGAGCTTTGAAAATCATTACTAATGCTCTGAACTCAGATAAAAAATGTATTGCAGGTTATTGTAAATCTATTCTCCAAGGAGTTTGGTCTGGAATTTAGCCTAGTGAGCCAGCATGATGTCAATGAGGATTTAGTTCAGGTATTAAGGTGAAGTGTCCAGGTGTGTGATATCAGGTATATAATATCACAGTCAATTTTTTACAAATGGATTAGCCAGTTCTGGCAAGCTGCTCTTCTTTTTCTGCCTTACTTAATAGGTTTTTATCTTCAACTTCCTGATTTATATTTGTTTTCCTGCTGAATTTGGAGCTCTGACACTAGAGAATGTTCCTGCGGTTTCAGACCTGGTTGTGGTGTTCATCCTTCAGGGCTGTCAACTGGCTTTTGGGAAATTCTACACCTATCAATCCAATTTGGTTTGACTTATTTTTCCCATTCTGATGACATCTCCTGTGGGGAAGCTTGCACTGCACATTGTAGTAAGAGCCCAGCGTCCAGATTATTCCCTGACAAAAGTGATTACTTCCATGGATTGATATTTTAATGAGCCTGCACATTTGAAGGAGCCTTCCAATATGAGAAGACATGGAAGAAACAGCTGAGCCCACATTAAATCTATGCCTCTGATAGACAATCCTGACTTAAATTGCTTAAGAGAACCCAGTTTGATCTGAACTTGTTTGGACATCAGTAGTTACCTTTTTGTTGTCCAGAGGGAACTGAAGAGAGATAGACAGAGACATACACACACATATCTCCACATGCATACTTTGATTAGATTTAATAGTCAACTATTGTACATTCAATACAACATTTTCCATTTGTCCCAGGAAAATAACCCAGGTTTCTACCACTCAGAGAAATTCCAAGTGACCCTCCAGAAATCAGCAGTGAATAAGGAAAGCAACAAACAGACTTAGCAAAAACCCTCAAGACAACCAAGAGTTACTGAATCCCATGGAAGCTAAATGTTGGGTACACCAACTATCTTTCATCTGTTTCTGTTTCTGGCAAACAACCAGGCATGCACAAAATTATACTGTAGATTATCTCTGCATTGTTTTTATAATGGAATATATATTAATATTTCTGCAATAAAACCTGCTTATTCCCAAATGAAGATGTCTGTTAGAACAGTAGCCGCAAAACTCTACTTTCGCCCTGCAGTCATTATATGTCATGATTTGAGGTTGAGATGCAAAACTGTAAGTGTTCTGGGCATTTCTGTTTTAAAAAAAACGTCCTGAGCACCAAAATATTCCATTGCTTTGTTTATTGTTCTATCATAGGGATGTAATTTTTTTTCTTTGCAGCACAAGATAACATTTGGACTATGAACAGAATAACAGGGACACATTTCAATACAACAGAACAAAAGCTAAAAGCGATTCAATTTACTTCCAACATTGCTGAAATTATATTAAATTAATTCAATGCTTTCATCCAGCCGGAAGGGTCCACTGTTGGTATCCATATCAGAGTCATGTGGAATTATTGCCATAAAGTGTTCTTGTGAGATTTTTTACAGTGTCGTTCACTATTGCTTTCCCTAACCCTCCCCATTTATCCAGACTTGGGACTGGCATATGGTTGATGAATGGGACTATATGGTAGGGTTAAATTCAATTCACTTAATATGATTATGCCATTTATATTTAATCAATTTCCCTGCATTAAAAATTACAAATAGGTGACAACCTTTGAAAAAGTTCTGGATATCTTACCAAAGGCTTTGGGAAGACTGCATGTGACTTTAATGGCTTCAGTTGTATCACTCTTCTCTAACAAGTCCAGAATCCAGAGGTTGAAAAGAATGAAATGGTATAGCAGAAAAGTTAATGATGTGCTTTACAACTTAAATGATTCACAAGGTTATCTATGGCAAGGTTCTGTAAGACTATGTACTCGGTGTACCATTGCTAATCAGAGATCTGAATGCATGTCAAACTATTATTCTTTCCAGGAGCTACGGGTATTCCTTAATTTACAACCAATTGTTTAGTAACCATTCAAAATTACAACCAACCCGAGAAAGGAGACTTTTGAGCCAGATTCAAAGTTATGAAGGTTGAACCACTCTGAGTCAAACTTTGAGTGCTCAGGAACACAGCTTCATTAACAAACATTTACAGCATCCTGCAGTGACATGACTGTATTTTGTTAAAAACCAGCACTTGCTTCCTATTTTTGGCAAAACCATGCCCATAGCAAAGCATTGGTTGGCTTAATGACTATGCTATTTGTTTAATGACTGCTAAGTCACTGAATGATCATGATGATTCATTTAATGACCAATGCAAAAAAGTCATAAAATTACGACCGTCATGACATACAACTCTATGGCTCCATTATGGGCATATGTCAAGGATGACTTATACAGTCTAGAAGTCTGTTCCTAAAAGGAAAGAATATAAAATTGGGTTATTTCCTCAAGATTAAAATAGATATACTGTTTTTTCTGGTAACTCTTAATAAATATTTGCTGATACCAGGGCTCTAATGATGATGCTCTATGGATTTATTTATAGATAAAAGATAAGATATGGGAAGAGATTGCTTACAATTTAAGAAAAGCGCAAATTTACTAAAAAAAATTTATTATTATTATTATTATTATTATTATTATTATTATTATTATTATTATTATTATTATTATTATTATTATTAGGAAGGGACCTTGGAGGTCATCTAGTCCAACCCCCTGCTCAGGCAGGAAACCCTATACCATAACAGACAAATGGCTGTCCATTCTCTTCTTAAAAACTTACAGTGTTGGAGCATTCACCGCTTCTGGAGGCAGGTTGTCCCACTGGTTAATTGTTCTATGTTTAGATGATGGTTGTGACTATCTTTTTTAATATTTTTTTTTCTTTTTAAAGCTATACTATTTCCCTTTGCACTTTTTCCTTTTTTCTATTTTTCTATCTTTCTTTTAGTTTGCAATAATTTAGCTATTGTAATTAATTCATTAACAAAATTGCTTTTAAAAAAGTTTTGATAGGTTTCTTTTTCATTCTGATTTTTTTTGTTAGAAACTTTGTTGTTTTAAACATATGTGCCAAATTAAAGAGTGAGAATAAGAAACGGAAGGGTGGAGAGGTGTAACCATATCATATACTAATGGTACTTCCCCTTCTGGATTTGATATTAGAAAGATGTGAGCCATTACTGAAAAGGGTAACAACTGTGCTCCCAAAAGTGTTTTTTCAAGAGGCAACTGGACTTCCTTGTTTTTCTTTGAAGACATTTCGCTTCTCATCCAAGAAGCTTCTTCAGCTCTGACTGAATTTAAATCCTTCCATTCTCCATCCAGTCAGAGCTGAATAAGTTTCTTGGATGAGAAGCTAAATGTCTTCAAAGAAAAACAAGAAAATCCAGTTGCCTCTTGAAAAAGCACCTTTGACAACCATGACCTGGATGACTGAGAATCCCCATAGACATTGAGGAATGTGCTGTTGCCACCAGCTTATAAAATCCCACCATTGTAAAGGATTCTCTTTTTCCCCCGATTACATGGAGATCCGAGAAGCTGTCATCAGAGACACCAGATTTGTTTAATCCTGCTACCAATACTTTTGTTTCACTTACGCTCTGATATTTCATCTGTTTCATATATATTCCTTTTACCTAGTCTCAGACTGGCCTCTTAACTGTTATCATTACTAGCTACCCTTAGGTAGTTAAGTTACTCTGAAAGTATTTGCTTTGAATATTATAAATCATTCATTAAAAGGACTTAATAAGATTCCCATCCTCAGTCTGTCATGCTGCTGTTTGTACTCATAGTTCACCATTAAAAATGAGCCTATTCTTGACTATATGGTAGCAGTGATTTTAAAAATCATATGGAGATTTATTTATTTATTTATTTTTATTACATTTATATCCTGCCCTTCTCCGAAGACTCAGGGCGGCTTACAAGCTTAGCAGATACATTAATGTGATGCACAAAGATTGTCAATTATTCACATGTTTTGACTTTTTTTAACCTTAGACATGGCACATCTTGTTCAAGTAGACCTCAATTTATGACCACAATTGAGCCCAATATTTCTGTTGCTAAGCAAGACAGTTGTTAAGTGAATTTTGCCCCATTTTATGACTGTTCTTGCCATAGGAATTAAGTTAGTACCATCATTATTAAGTGAATCTACTATCCCCATTGATTTTACTTGTCAGAAGGTTGCAAAAGAGGATCATATGACCTCAGGACACTGCAACCATCATAAATATGGGACCTGGCAGAAATAGAATTGGCTAGGACCAGTTTTTTTCTCTTTTGTCAACGTTATTGCCTCTTCCTACCACTCCTGTTCTCATTTTTTTTCTTCCTCCCTCTGTCTTTAATTTTTTTTTAATTTTCTCCCTGTGAAGGGAGAAAGACAGATCTACTTTGCAAATTCTAAGGAAGGAGGGATCAGCCACAATTCCAAAAGATCCATTTTGCAATTTGCAATGCTGAAGCTCAGTGGGACCTGAGGAAAAGCTGTTTTCTCATTTGTGAAAACTCTCACCTCACCTGTACCCTGAACTTGGGGCAATCTAATCAATTTCATAAGCTGGAAAATCTGAAGCTTAATCTTTCCAGTAAGTTACTACTCAGTCTAAATTCCAGGAAAAACAAGCACCTTGATTTTTCTTGCTAAGGTATGCAGTATGTACCTGCCTCACCAAACATCCTAACTTCTCCTTCACACACATACATATCTACAATATTTACCTGTAAGTGTTCTATGCTAACCTTCAACCAAGGTCACAGTTGTCAGGAAAAATACCCAATTGCAGAACTGAAATTTTGAGACATCATCATAGCTTTCAATGGGTCTTTACATGCAGGAAGAACAACGTTAGGATGGCAGGTAATTTTCCCTCTGCTAACAGCTCTAATTTTTGCAAACCAGCCACCATACACCCATAGCCATGTACAGAGAAACCTGGCGGGGTGCCGTGGGGAGGGTGTCTAGCAATGTACTTTTCTCCTTTCTGTGTGGAATAGATAAGGACAAACACTCTGGAATGGAGATATTTTAGGTAGGAAATCTGACCCCCCTGAATAAAGCAGGCTACCAGTCCCGAACAGGCTGCATGCCTTCTGAAGGACCAAGTTTGCAATTTAGAGATTTATCTGAGCAAGTGCTAACTGGGGAGATATAGACTGCAGCAGCGAAGGAATGCTTTTTACCAGCATAATATGATAGACCGTTTGGTATGCCATTGTCGCTGGAGGATTATGGGAGTTGAAATTTAAAACTTCTGAAAGGCAGCTGGTTGGGAAAGACCGCCATAATGAGCTAAAAAATCTCCTTGCGCTATTAAGTGAAACATAAGCTGGGATTCCGGAGCCCAGGACCGTTATATGGCTGTGGCAATGCCAATTGTGTCCCTTCTTTTTTGCAACTAAACATAGATGTTTCGAGATAAAAAAAAATGAAACTAAATGAAACTCCTAAATCCAAACTTCCAAATTTCCCCTTAGGGTATCCAGGAAATTAATCAGCACTCCCAGGGTAGAAGTATTCAGCTTAGTAATAATTACTTGCTACTTAATATTTTTAAACAAGTTTAATTAATATTTGCATAGAACTTTGAAAGTTCATGCAAGATGCAGTAATTTATAATCCCAGCATTTGTTTAATAAATGAAGATACATACATACCATATTATTTATTCACTTGAAAAGGTAAAAAATTATTGACCTAGTTTACATTTATTTTATCCAGTGTGATAATTACCTAAGGAAAAATCGCTATTTATCTCAAAATCTAGAAACTGGGATTTTAAATGCTCCCACAAGCTAGGACTGCAAAGTGCTATGTAATCGAGTCTGTAAACAAGGATCATAGACAACACTGAACAAATTCTGTGGTTTAGCCATGTAATTAAACTTGCAGTTTATCAAAACAATATGCACTAGATAATTTTCCTAATCTCATGCCATCCCAGGAAGACAAATGACCACTGACATGGTGTACTTGCCAAATTACTCTTTCAACATCATCTGTATTTCAATAGAAGTTCACTTTCTGTTTTTCAGGTAAACATTTCCAACTTTGATATGGTTATGGAATCAGACGAAGGAACGTTTACGCCCACTGGCCTGGCTTTCACAGGCAGCCTTAAGGCTCGTTGTATCATGAAAGAAATCATGAAACATTTGAAGCCTCTCAACATTACCAATGTTTTTGAAAATGGTAGCGGAACAGACATTAATTACTGGATTCATGAAGGAATACCAGGTGAGATTCTAGAATGAATTTTACAGATTGCTAGATGGGGCTTAATTGTGTTTCCTTTCTTAGGTGATGCCCTTTTATGGAGACTAATATTGGAGAGCTCTTTTTCTTGAACAACTCTTTAGCAGAAATTAAATGTGTGAACATATTTCAGGATTAACTACAGAAGCCTGGCTATATAATGTATATTTGAAAGACTTAAAAAAACATTTCAGATGATACATAGACAATATGTTTGCAATCTTCTTTTAAGCTTTAGGATTAAGCTTAATCTTCCCTTCAGTGATGGAGTAAAAATAACATCCCACATAAAGGGCATTCTCTGTAAAGGGGGAAAAGGCGCAAACCGAAAATAGCATCGTAGGCTGTCTTTTTTTCTTCTCTTGTTCACATGGCTGCAGATGAGGACAAGCACATGGGGAAATTTATGGTGTAATCTATCCTAGTTCATATATAATACTGCATCCAACATTTTATCTGGAAATGCACAGCTATAGGATGAGTGGTGGCAAGCAGCACAAAAAAAGAGATTCCCTACAAATTGGCAATCTCAGGTTTCCTTTAGTGTTATCTAATACCATTGAGGAATTCTAAATGTGATGTCTTTTTTCCGTTTCATTCTCTATTTCTTTCAAACTCCCAGACTCTTTTTCATATATGCATATCCACTTTATTTCCTGACCAGCAGAGATTTCACATTAAAACATTTCTAAAGACTATCATTCTAGCATTAGGAAGATCCATTGACTGACTACTGTCTTCAAAGAAATAATCAGTTAATACTACAGGAGTCTCCCCACCCACTTCCCAGCTAGTCCTTAACTGGGCAGTCATTCTAATGGGATATTGTCTGTGCAGCCCCATCAGATAGACCAGACCAGGAAATTAACTGCAAAGGAAGGCTAAACCTATTGTTACTGAAAATGGCTACGGTAGCAGAATCTTGCAAGTCTGGTGGTGCTGTATATCTTTTCCTCCTCCTGCTCCTGCTCCTCCTACTCCTCCTTCCAAATATACTGAGCTGGTTTTGAATGTTATGTTGTTCTGGACTTTAAGAAAAATGTTTCAGTCCTTTTCTCTAGGTAACAGTTCCTATATGACTCGATCAAAATCAGCTTTGTTGTTCTGTACATCAAGGTTGACACTGCTAGGTGGCCTAATTAGATAATTTGGGGAGTAGTATATAAAGCCTTTTTGTCTTTCCCTTCGTTTTCCCCTCACAGTCAAGATGATGCTTCTGTTTGTGCCTCTGATACTAGCCTTCCTCTGTTCCTTGCCATCTGCAAAAAAGATGAGGTCATCCACCCAAAACAGAACAGAACAGAATAACAGAGTTGGAAGGGACTTTGGAGGTCTTCTAGTACAACCCCCTGCTCAGGCAGGAAACCCTATACCAGACATGTCAAAGTCACGACATCATGTGACATCACGCAACATATCAGGAGAGTTTTGCCATTGCCAGCAATGGGGTGGGCGTGGCTTCCAGATGACGTGTCCAGCTCAGGGGCCGGCAGTTTGACACCCCTGCCCTATATCATTTCAGACAAATGGCTGCCCAATTACTTCTTTAAAACTTCCAATGTTGGAGTATTCACAGCTTCTGGAGGCAGGTTGTTCCACTGATTAATGGTTCTAACTGTCAGGAAATTTCTCCTTAATTCTAGGTTGCTCTTTGATTAGTTTCCATCCATTGCTCCACTTACTCGCCATGTGAATATGGGGATGAGAAAGGAGCTATAGTTTTCTGTAGTAGATTGAAATGACAGGGTGATCCAATGGGAGAAGGGCATGGTGAGGTCACACTTTGATGTTTTAGCTCCAAATAAAAATCTGGGATTTATTATTCAATTGACTGTAAAAGATTGGGACCAGATTACACTTCTGTTCATGTGCATTATATAATAAAACACAGACTGAATTATTTCCAAATCTTATCCAGTGCTGTTAAGTAATGCATCTATCCATTTTTCCATGAAGAACAAAAAACATTTTTAATCTCCTGATCATAAGTAGGACTGGACTGCTGTTTGTTAAACAAGAAGATGCCAGGAAGTACAAACTGTGCACAAGTTGCCAATGAAGTATCACATTAAAAGCACAGATTTTAGAATGTTTTGATTATCACCTCTGATCTACATGTTTCAAGATCCATAGCACATTTTTTGTAGATGATTGATTCCAGTTCTGTCTGGTGCCAGCCTTCCCTCTGTATCTGGTAAAAGGCCATTAAACTATTTCATCTGATAAAAAATGTAGTATGCTTTATACAGTGTTATCAATTAAGGCCCTGGAAAATATAGCCAGGTGCTTCTGGGCTGAAAGAACTAGCTGGTGACAACACCGTTGCCCAGGGGACACCCAGTTGGGGGCTCCTTTCATGTCCCCATTAAGTGCCCACCAAAGTGGTACCTATTTATCTACTTTTTGCATGCTTTCGAACTGCTAGATCACCAAGAGCTGGAGCAAATGGGGAGCTTACTCTGTCACACAGCAGCACTTGGCTTTTGAATGTGAGCTTGCTGATTGTCAACCCAGCATTCTAACCATGTGAGCCACTATGCTCTTCACTGATCAGAATGATGCACACCCCTATAATATCACCAGCTTTTGTTTAATAGCCAACAAGATTCAACAGAGACTTTATTAGAAACTTAACTTAATTAAACTTCTTCCAAGTTTAGTAATAACAATAACTGCTAACCTTCTTTCTTAACTGTTCCTAGCTTTATCTATGAAGGTCTTAAATGAAGCTTAGCATGAATAGTCTCAATGTTCAAAATAATTTACTTGAACTACAAACGTTTCACTTGTGGTGACAGTCTTCAATTTATTTTTACTGCATTTTGTTTCATTTATCTTATTTTATTTTATTTAATGCTTTATATTAAGGCTGATCAATGAGCAAAATAAAGTGTTTTGAGTTTTGAACATTGTGGCAATTTTTTACCTAGGTGAGACCTAAAAAGAATTATTGCAGGCAACACACCCATAGTGTATTCTGTGATTGTTCAATCATTTCACATTGTTTTGCAGCTTTTCCTTCAATTCTTGCAATCCGTGGTGCCATCCTGATGACACACATAAATCTTTTCTCCTCTCCACTAAAAGCAGCTATCTGGCATTACTTCCCAATAAAAATCAAATAATGAAAAGTTATTACGAAAAGTTGGTGCCATGGAAAGGTTTGTTTTGACTGTGTCAGCTGTGCTACAGCTGAAAAGGTGTCACTCATAAACTAAAAGGGAAATGACCAGCTGAACTACCAGAAAAATGAATATACTGTATATATTCACCTGTTATGACAAGAAGATGTAAAGCTGAATAACAAGTACAAAAATCAAATGTGACTGCTTGCTGAGAATAAGAAGGCAAAGTGGCAAGACTAACAAAGTCAAGATACAATGCAGATCTCTACTGTATTTCTTTGTTCATCATTGGAGATGTGATGTTCTCTTGAAGGATCTGTTTAGCTAATTCCCTAAAGAAAATTTATAACAGTTACATACAACACTTGCTTGATATTATAAAAATACTGGAAAAGATGGTAGGTCTGAGGTGAAATATCATACTTTTTTTCAGAAACAAAGAATTCCAGTTTGATTTCATTGTATTCAACTTGACCTTTTATAAGCACTTACGAAAACATACATTAGAGTTTTAAACATAATGCATAGAATTCTATACAATTTAGCCTTACTCCTTCTCAAAGTTGCACAAAATCTCATAACAGTGAAATCCATAAGTGCAGTTAACAGAGACTTCATGGAATGAAACAGCTCACCTTCTTCATAGGATTTGTATTGCTGGTATCATCTTCTAAAGAAAAAGTGCCAGTATCCTGGACCATTTTGTATATTATTCAACTGTAAGAAGGTTGGAGGACAAGGACTCTTTCTTGCATAATTTCATTTTAACTGTCAAGCTTCAAGCATCTGTATGATGTGGCCACCATTATTGCTTCTCAGCTTGCCAATGCACTAGGCAAAGGGGAGGGGGAAATGGAATGCAGGCTCCGGACAACAAGAGGTTGGCCTATGTGAACAATGGATGTTTCAGCAGATGTTTGCAAATACACGGAGACACTTTCTCATAATGATATCTTGACACTCGATTGGACCACATGACCTGCACTAATAGGGGCAGGGAGAATTGTTTTAACTATAGCGGGTTGTGCAGGAATTAGCCAGAGCTGGTTTTGCTTCATTCATGCCAAAATAATAACCGTAAACATAACCCTAATCATAACCAAGTTGGAGCACTGGAAATGGTGTACTCAATAAAGTTTTGCATTAAGAGATCAGATTGCCTTGATGGTGCTTGCTCAGTTGGGTTCGTCAGTCGGAACCTTGACATTAACATTTCCTTGACATCATTCTGCCACTTTGAGGCAATGACATTTTTTTTCTGTTTTAAAATATCATATGGAATAATTACCCTTCATGGATTACTGCTTTGTCATGGTGAAGGGGCTTGCGTAATTCAATGAAGCTATGAGCTATGCCATGCAGGAAAGGTCATAGCAGAGAGTTCTGACAAAACGTGATCCACTGGAGAAGGGAATGGCAACCCACTCCAGTATCTTTGCCATGAAAACCCTATGGACAGTACCAAAAGGCAAAACGATATGACGCTGGAAGATGAGCCCCTCAGGTCAGAAGGCATCCAATATGCTACTGGGGAAGAGCAGAGGGCTAGTACTAGTAGCGCCAGAAAGAATGAAGCGACTGGGCCAAAGCCAAAAGGACGCTCAGTTGTGGATGTATCTGGTGGTGAAAGGAAAGTCCGATGCTGTAAAGATTTTTTCTCCATAGGAACCTGGAATGTAAGATCCATGAATCAAGGAAAGCTGGACATGGTCAAACAAGAGATGACAAGATTGAACATCGACATCTTAGGTATCAGCGAACTAAAATGGACAGGAATGGGTGAATTTAATTCAGATGACCATCAGGTATACTACTGCGGGCAAGAATCCCTCAGAAGAAATGGAGTAGCCTTCATAGTCAATAAAAGAGTAGGAAAAGCAATACTGGGATACAATCCCCAAAATGACAGAATGATCTCAGTTCAAATCCAAGGCAAACCATTCAATATCACAGTAGTCCAAGTCTATGCCCCAACCACCAATGTTGAAGAGGATGAAATTGACTGGTTCTATGAAGCCCTACAGCACCTTATAGAACTAACATCAAAAAATGATGTCCTTATCATCATGGGGGATTGGAATGCTAAAGTAGGAAGCCAAAAGATAACCGGAATAACAGGCAAGTTTGGCCTTGGAGTACAAAATGAAGCAGGGCACAGGATGATAGAATTTTGTCAAGAGAATAGGATGGTGATAGCCAACACTCTTTTCCAACAACCCAAGAGATGGCTCTACACATGGACATCACCAGACGGTCAACATAAAAATCAGATTGACTATATGCTCTGCAGCCAAAGATGGAGAAGCTCTATACAGTCAGTAAAAACAAGACCAGGAGCTGACTGTGGCTCAGACCATGAGCTACTCATTGCAAAATTTAGGCTTAAACTGAAGAAAGTAGGGAAAATCACTAGGCCACTCAGGTATGAATTAAATCATATCCCTGTTGAATATACAGTAGAGGTGACAAATAGATTTAAGGAATTAGATCTGATAGACAGAGTGCCTGAAGAACTATGGACAGAGGTTCGCAACATTGTACAAGAGGTAGCAACCAAAACCATCCCAAAGAAAAAGAAATGCAACAAAGCAAAATGGCTGTCTGAGGAAGCTTTGCAAATAGCTGAGGAAAGGAGGGAAGCGAAAGGCAAGGGAGAAAAAGAAAGATATGCCCAATTGAATGCAGAATTCCAGAGAATAGCTAGAAGAGATAAGAATGCCTTCTTAAATGAACAGTACAAAGAAATAGAAGAAAACAATAGAATAGGGAGGACCAGAGATCTTTTCAAGAAAATTGGAGAGATGAAGGGAATGTTTCATGCAAAAATGGGCATGATAAAGGACCAAAATGTCAGGGACCTAACAGAGGCAGAAGAGATTAAGAAGAGGTGGCAAAATTACACAGAAGAACTATACAAGAATGAGCTTAATGTCCCTGATAATCACAATGAGGTGGTCACTGACCTCGAGCCAGACATCCTAGAATGTGAAGTGAAGTGGGCCTTAGAAAAACTGAGCAACAACAAAGCTAGTGGAGGTGACAGTATTCCAGCTGAGCTATTCAAAATCTTAAAAGACGATGCTGTAAAAGTGCTACACTCAATTTGCCAGCAAATTTGGAAAACTCAACAGTGGCCACAGGATTGGAAAAGATCAGTTTACATTCCAATTCCAAAGAAAGGCAGTGCCAAAGAATGTTCAAACTATTGCACCATTGCACTCATTTCTCATGCTAGTAAAGTTATACTTAAAATCCTACAAGCTAGACTCCAGCAGTCTGTGGATCGAGAACTACCAGAAGTACAGGCAGGATTTCAAAGAGGCAGAGGAACTAGAGATCAAATTGCCAACATACGCTGGATCATGGAGAAAGCTAGAGAGTTCCAGAAAAACATCTACTTCTGCTTCATTGACTATGCTAAAGCCTTTGATTGTGTGGATCATAACAAACTGTGGCAAGTCCTTAAAGAGATGGGCGTACCAGACCATCTTATTTGTCTCTTGAGAAACCTATATGCGGGCCAAGAGGCAACAGTGAGAACTGGACACAGAACCACTGATTGGTTCAAAATTGGGAAAGGAGTCTGGCAAGGCTGTATACTGTTGCCCTGCCTATTTAACTTATATGCAGAGCACATCATGAGAAAGGCAGGGCTAGATGAATCAAAAGTTGGAATTAAGATTGCCAGAAGAAATATCAACAACCTAAGATATGCAGATGATACCACTCTAATGGTAGAAAGTGAAGAGGAACTAAAGAGCCTCTTGTTGCGGATGAAGAAGGAGAGTGCAAACTTGGGTTGAAACTTAACATTAAAAAAACCAAGATCATGGCATCCGGCCCTCTCAATTCCCGGCAAATAGATGGGGAAGAAATGGAGGTAGTGACAGATTTTATTTTCCTGGGCTCCAAGATCACTACAGATGGGGACTGTAGCCAAGAAATTAAAAGACACTTGCTCCTCGGGAGGAAAGCCATGGCAAATCTAGACAGCACACTAAAAAGCAGAGACATCACCCTGTCAACAAAAGTGCGTATAGTCAAGGCTATGGTCTTCCCAGTTGCAATGTATGGCAGTGAAAGCTGGACCATAAGAAAGGCTGAGCGCCAAAGAATTGAACCCTTTGAACTATGGTGCTGGAGAAGACTCCTGCGAGTCCCTTGGACTGCAAGGCGATCAAACCGGTCAGTCCTAGAGGAGATCAACCCTGACTGCTCTTTAGAAGGCCAGATCCTGAAGCTAAAACTCAAATACTTTGGCCACCTAATGAGAAGGAAGGACTCACTGGAGAAGAGCCTAATGCTGGGAAAGATTGAGGGCAAGAGAAGAAGGGGATGACAGAGAATGAGGTGGCTGGTTGGAGTCACTGAAGCAGTAGGCGTGAGCTTCAATGGACTCCAGAAGATGGTAGAGGACAGGAAGGCCTGGAGGAACGTTGTCCATAGGGTCGCGATGGGTTGGACACGGCTTGCAGCTAACAACACAACAACAATGGAATAATTTGATTACCCAAGCACCACATGAGGGAGTGAGCTCCTGTTCTTGCCCCAGTTCCTGCCAACCTAACAGTTCAAAAGCATGCAAATGCAATGTAGGTGCCACTTTGGTGGAAGAAAAGATAGTTGACTGAGCCTTGATGTATAATCATGCCGGGCACATGACCACAGAAGTGTTTTCAGACATCGCTGGCTCTCCCAGCTAGAAACAGAGTTGAGCTTCACCCCCTTAGAGTTGGACACAAGTGGATAAGGGAAATCTTTACTCAAGAACAAGTTGGGTTGCTAGTTTGGCCACAAGAATATAATTCTTTCTTAAATATTTATTAATTATTAATTATAAAATATTATTATATAATTATAATAATTATAAAAGCTCCATGTCATTGATGCTTTTTTTTTGCAATGAATTAGCTTTGAATAGATTTCAACTTTTTTAGATTGTTGAGTTGGACTGACTGAATTAAATTTTGCAATCAGTTTAGAAAAACTGCTTTTGCCCATGTTTATGTGCTCCATATAGTTTTGGTGCCTTGATTCAGGGAGTAAACTTGAGTAAAAGAATGGATTATCTGGACTTAATATATGTTCAGCCATTTGATAAAGAAATACACAAAAAAGATCCAACCTAGAACTAAGGAGAAATTTCCTGACAAAGAGAACAATTAATCAGTGGAATGGCTTCAGACCGCAGATTGTGGGTGCTCCGTCCTGCAGGTTTTAAAGAAGAGAATGGACAGCCATTTGTCTGAAATGATTTAGAGTCTCCTGCCTGAGCAGGGGACTGGATTAGAAGGCCCCCAAGGTCCCATCCAATTCTGTATTCTGCATTTTGCTTCAGATTGTGTGGATCGCCTTAATTCAGACACTGAGACTGAGAAATGCATTTTGATTCCAGTTTAAAATAGAGCCTTCCTTTTGCTTATTTTCCAGAACATCAAATTTTCCAAAACATCAAATCACTACCTAGTTAACTAGTGAATGAACCACGTCAAATTTTCACACATGGTTTTGTGATAGGTTACAGTATTAAAATTTGAATTGCAGGGTGGGAAAAGAAAAAAAGTGTTCTTGTCATATCTGCTTTTCTCATTACCACTCCCAAAATTGCTTTCCCCCATATAAGCTATTCCCTATTTCCTCTTCATCTTTCTTTGAAAGGATATATGTCACTTTGTTATATGAAAGCTTAAAGTCATATAATCTTGGTTGAATGATGTGTGTGTTTATACCAGCAATATAATACAGTAAATGTAAAAAAGAAAATCCACAAAAATAGATTCAGTCAAATAGATTTGTACTAATGGCAAAATAGGTCAGAGGTTGGGGTGTGGTTTCCACAATACAGGAGGGTATTTAATTAATTAATTAATTAATCATATTATGTTGTAGGCTCTGATGAGCAGGAATGAAGACACGCAGTTGAGTACAGAGAAACTCATTCTTTATTTAAGCTGAAACTGTACTGAGGATTTAGAGTCACCCTGCCACAATATACAGCCAGACCCTCTGGTAGCAACCAATTGGATTGAACCCATGTTTGCTGCCCAAAGTTGACCAATTGCAGGACCAGAGACGTCCTGTCTGGGTTGCTGGAGAACCATTAGTTCTCCAGCAACGCACGTGGTGCTATTCCAAAAGCCCAGTACATAACAAATCAATCACATTTAATATGGCTGCTCACTCCAGAAGACTAGGTGACTTACAAAATCAAAAGAATGATTAAAAACAGCTTTTAAAAGACATTAAACAAAAATGGTAGTCCAGACTAAAAACAATCATAAAAAGATAATACAAAACACAACTGCAGCTCCATAGACACACAGGCTTCAGGCCTAGGAACAGAGCCAGGTATGAAGGGCCTTCCAGACCTCAGCAGGGTGGGTGCAAAATATATCCTTTTGTGGGGGGAGGAATACAGCTCTGTATATAGGTACATAAAATTCTCTGTCAACTTTTCCAGTCATATTATGAACCACATCTTAGGGTCTGAACACATTTTCTCCACTTAGAAAACAAACTGATTTCAAGCTAGGTAGGTATTTTTTAATGAACAGTGCTTAACAGGATTTCCTCCTAGGGTCATCCATTGTTCCTGAAACATGTCTATCTGTGTCTCTGACAGGATCTGAGGTACAGGGATCCATAATAGGGAGACAGATGACAGAAAAAGAGAAAATGAATTGCTGTCTTAGAAGTTGCCACTTCAGATTCCCAAGAACTTGATATGAATGGAGGTTTCATGGATAGACTTCCTGGTCTCGCTGGATGCCATATAATCATAGGGTGAGGGGAAGGCCTTTGCAAAGGGAGGGGAAAGTTAAGAGAAAAAAAATCTCAAAGAGCCACTCTGGCCAAGATATTCCGACTAAATGAACTACCACTGGGAACATGAAAGGCAGTTTAAATCAGGCTTGATGGGAAACAAGCAGGTATTTTTGGAAAAAATAGATGTGCCAAATTTAATCCAAACAAACTATAGTACATCAACAGAATTTACTTAAAACTAAATAAAATTGCTTACAGTAAATACACAGAGTCATGTTCAACAGCCCACGTCCTTTTTGAAGAGCTGAAGAATTCTTATAATTAGGCAATCTTTTACAGATATAGATACATGGAACTATAAAAATGCTGTTCTTAATTTAAATAAATAGTGTGTACAAATGGGTGGTCTTTTCCTGTCTATCAAATGCAAACCAAATGTAGTGAAATTCAATAGAATCCATTAAATCTGATGGCCTTTTGATTTGTATAGATTGTCAGTCCTATAAGGCAGAACTTCATTAGCAAGAAGTGCTCCTCGATCAATTTCCATCAATTTTTCTTTCATTTCTGAACTTCAATTGCATATAGAAAATATGTTTACTACTCCACATGTGTTCTAACCCACAGGGTCTGCACAGTGCTTGAGTTGATAATATGTTGTGCATGCAACTGTAAAAGAATCTGACTTGCTTGATATTCTTTGGTAGGAAATACATGCCAGAATTCCAAGTAGATGAACATTCTAGTAGTCCAGGCAAGTAAACAAGACAGTAGGTGCAAAAAAAAAATCAACAAAAAGGTATCTGGTCAAATAAGTTTTGAAGTGCAATGTAACTTGATAAAGGAGCAGAGTTCTCTCCAAGACCATAGAATGGATGGATGGATGGATGGATGGATGGATGGATGGATGGAGCCACTCTCATTATAGAATAGAATAGAATACAACAGGACAGAACAGCAGAACAGAATAGAACAGAACAGAATAGAATTCTTTATGCACCAAGTGTGACTAAACACCCAAGGACTTTTTCTCCGGTGCATAAGCTCTCATTGTACATGCAAGCAACAAATGATAAATCATGATAATAATAATAAAATACAATCATAAATCATAAAATACAACACCCAGTGATAGTCATAGGATATAAAATAAACCAATCAACATAAATCATAAGATACAAAAAACATAAGTTGCTAAAGGAATAGATAATAGGAAAGATGAGAAGGATAATAGTAATACAGCCCTACTATGTGGTTTTACATCCTAAGACATAGGACAGTGTTGTGGGAAGTAATTGTTTAGTAGAGCGATGGCATGGGAGAAAAATTGTCCTTGTGTCTAGTTGTTTGCAAAGCCCTATAGTGCTGCCTTGATGGAAGAAGTTGAAACAATTTATGTCCAGGATTTGAGGGGCCTGTGGATATTTTCAATCTATTTCAGGAAACAATTCTTTTACTATTTTATCCTCCTCTGCAATTGAAATGCAATGAAACTAAAGAATCTTCTTATGACTGAGAACAGGCTTTGGCATAGCCCTAATTAAACTTTCATACCTGTCAACTTTCCCAGGTAGACCAGACAAGAAATAAGACTTTGTTGTAAGGCTTCATTAATAGAATCTTGCAAGTCTGAAAGTACAAATCTCTCTCTGTCTTTTTTTTTACATCTGGAGAACTTGGTGTGGGGGTCCTTTCTAAGCTTCTTTCCCTACAATTATATAGTTGTGGGCTATGGCCTTTGTTATCTGACCATTTCCTATGTAGTATCTTTTCCATCCCCTCCAAAGTCATTCCCACATACCATATCATTACAATATTGAATTATGTTATGCACTGGAAGAAAGTTCTCCAAATCTCTTATAGTTATTTTTAATATTTTAAGGGAGAACCTAGCAAATATGGTTGAGTGTTAAGTCAGCAGAGTGTCTCTTTGAAGAATTTTCACCTTGCAAACTTAAGCGTACATGCCCATGTGTGGTATTGTGCAGTCATAAATGAATCTTACGGTATATTAAAAAAGATTTATACCTTTCCACAGAAATGGAATTCATTGTTCCCAGTCTTAGAACATACATAGAGGACACTGGAAACATGTGAGATTTTTATCTCATTGAACTTACTAATACTTAACTGACAGACATCATTGTTGCCTAATTTGCAGTTGCTTGTTTCTAAGGTAATTCTTCACAGTGCATTCATGGTGCTTTTAGTAATCCATGGAGACAGCATGAGCTCAAAAATTCAAAATATGTTTCAATGTTTTTATTTAGTTAGCAAGAAGTGATATCATTACAAAGAGCAAGACAAAGCCCTGTTAAATTTAACAAGTCAGAAATTGTCAGAATCATATTTCTTTTTTCTCATTCATTCATTCATTCATTCATTTTTAATTATACTCCACTTTTATTATGTTTCTAAATAACTCAAAGAGGTGAACATATGTAATATTCCTTCCTTTTTTTTCTTCTCATTTTCTTTTCCTATTCAGTTTAATTAAATAAATAAAAATGGTTAGAAAAAAGAAGCAGATAAAGTGAGAATGGGAGATTCAGCAGTCCTGTTGGTATTGGTGCCTGTTTAATTATGTCAAAGGTAGATCTTTAAAAGTGTTCAGAAATCTGATGAATACAACCATCTAGCTCAGACATGTCAAACACAAAGCCCGCAGGCCAGATCCAGCCTGAAATAGGTTTAGATCTGCCCCGCAGGGCTACCCTGGAGATGGTGAGGGACCAGCTCCTGCCACTTCAACCAACCCCAGCCTGGCCTGGTAGCAACTGCAGCTCTTTGGCCTCTTGGCTGCTCATTGGCTGGCAGCAATGGCCAGCTGGATATGAGCCAGAGCGTCCAATAAGTTGCACTCAGCCCTATGCTACTTGCACCACACATGTACATCTTGGGGCCCTCCAGCCCGAAAAGTGCAGGTGGTTCAAGCACTGCAGCTGTCAGGCTGGCCCATTAAGCAGCAGGCAGAGGCAGAGGCATGGGGGATCATGCATTCTGGTTCATTGCATGCACTGGGCTGCCTGGAAACCGCCCCATCCCAGCTATGGTGGCCACAGACAAGTAAAGACAGATGGTGGGGCTTTGGCATAGCAGCCTAGTCAGTCATTGTCACTGCCCCATCATGGCCCCTGCCCGCTCAGTGTCCACTGTCCAACCTCATCTCTAGCTCTGGCCACACACGTGGGACAAGCTTCCCACCTGCCACTACACCTCCGACATCCCTGGCAAAGGGGAAGGATGGGGAGTTCCCATCCCCAAGAGGCAGCAGAGACTCATTTCCTTGCTCTGCCCTGCCCTGCCCTGCCCAAGCCCAGCCCCGAACTGCCCTCTGCAAGAGTTGGGATGCCATTTGAGGCTTGCCCTCCAATTCCACCTTCTTGGGGCCCCCATGTGCACTGCACTGGAGCACCTCAGGACCTGCAGCCACCCCGCCACCTGCCTCATCTTGCCTCACCCTGTGGCAGTGCACTGATAGCAGTAAAAGCTCCGTCCAGATCCTCCTCCAGGCTGGTCTGTGCCCAGCCTCCTCTCTGCTTGGGCTGTGGTGTTCCATCAGCCATGTGCCCCAGGGCATGGGGTGCAATCCTTCTTCATGGGGTGGCTCACACATCTGGCGTGAGTGCCACATTCTTCTCTGGCCCTGCCACAAAGCATAGAGGGCAACCCAGAGCTGGCCCGTGCCGATGCTCAGCTCGTGCTGCCCTGTGCTTCCATCTCCCCCAGGCTAGGCAGTGGAGATCTAGCTGATCTAGGTCCTTAATTGTATGATGTTACATAATGCAAATATCAGGCTTGGTGATTGGTCAGTTCCCTTCAGCCCACTTGAAAGGCCCTTAGAAGTTTTCAGGACTTATAGGTCTCTCCTGATAAAAACCTGGTTCTTTTTCTAAGAAGCTGCTGACACTGCTTGAGGTATTTATCAATCTGGTTCATTTCCACCTCATTCAATAGAAGTTGTTTCAGCCCTATTTCCATTTCTGGTCAAGTTAAACTGTGTCATTAACCACACAAGTAATTTATATAGTCACAGCTTCCTTACTGAATGGTGGCAATTACAGATACGTCACAAATCAGATAAAAAACTTACAAATAACTATGACCAACATGAAGCCTGAACCAGTAGTTTGATCCTTCATATTATTTACCTGTAGGCAAGTGATAATCAATGCATAGAATATTCAATAGTATTCAAGCCATGCTCTACAAACACAGCTATCCTATACAGGACAAGCTTCGAAAGACCATATTAATGGGATGAACAGCAAAAGTCTGTTCTCCAGAGGCTCACTGAAAACATTAATTTAGCCTCTGCCCATACTGGAAGCAGAAACAAGCTTTTGCAAATCCTTTGAAAGAAGTTCTTTGAAGCTGTAGGCATCTAGATGGGTAGCCAGCTAGATACAGGATAAAGAGTTGCTTTTGATTTGAGCAACTTTACGAATCTAATAAACAAAATAGCTTCATGGAAACATTTTCCCAGACAAAGTGGCTATATGTGCACATGCTTTCTGAAACCACCACAGAAACTTGAATTAGTTTAAAAAATAAAAAAGACATGGCTGCTTTGATGCTTCTAGAAGAAATGTTTAAAGGAGCTCCTGAATGTTGAATCATTTTCCTTCCTATTATGAAAAACAGAATCAAATCCTGGTGAGTGACTTAAGAGTAGAAGTATATCATTTCCACCCATTCCTCTTTTTTATTCTGAGATTGGAAAAACTGTGACAAGATACAAACATAAAGCTAGTCTAAATCTACCTGGGAATTCCAGAACTTCCCTAAGATTGCAGGTCTCTGATCTGAAGCCATGCCATGGAGAAGCCAATAATACTGAAGGTGAGCAGTTCATTGTAGCAAGAATGAGGTTATTATTGCTGAGCAACTCCTTTTTCCACAAGGGAATTTGTGTAACATAAAGGCACAATAGTTCTATAACCTTCCATTCACCCTTTCTACTCAGGCAATATCTCCTTTCAGTCTAATCCATTTTAAATTGCTACATTCACTGGAAGAGAAGAGAAGTCATAATTTCCTCTCTCTCAAAATGACAAGTACTATTAACAGAATAAAAGGAAGTTTGTCTAGAACGATTTATTACCACTTCTTATAGGGATATTTATTTATTACATTTTTATCTTATCCTTACTTACATCACACCAAATTCTGAAAAGCCGCCCCTGGAGACAGAACCCACTTTAGACAGTGGTTTACACAACCCTAATCCTATAAAGATCTGGAAAATATTTCCACTTGGTTTTCCCAGTAGGATTCACTGATACCTATGCCAGAGGTAGAAAACCTTTAGTCCTCCAAATGTGATTAAATTATTTTGCTTATGCATTCATTTAATCCTTCATTCAGTTTAGACTCTGGGTGACCCTGGGCTACTTACCTTAAAAATTAGGTACATTTAAAATGTTTGTATTTCATTTAGAGGATACACTCTAAATGAGGACCCAGATTGTTGGGGGCAATTAAGCTGACTTTGTAATAATGCCGCTTGGGGGGTGTATGAAAGCCCTAATAAGCAGGCATATACATAGAATGAAGGCTACTGCTAAGCTTGTAAGCCGCCCTGAGTCTTCGGAGAAGGGCGGGATATAAATGGAATTTAAATAAATAAATAAATAAATAAATAAATAAATAAATAAGAATAAAACAATCTATAGGGACTCATCCACTCTACTCCAAGACCTGGGAGAATTTTCAAACTTTTCAATGCCTTTCTGAATATCATTACAACTTGGCATCCTCACCTGAAATGGTAAGAGGAGATTGTCAGCATCAGCTGAATAAAATCAGAGCATCCCACTACTGAACAGCTTGAATTG
Organism: Vipera ursinii; assembly: GCF_947247035.1. Taxonomy (NCBI): domain Eukaryota; kingdom Metazoa; phylum Chordata; class Lepidosauria; order Squamata; family Viperidae; genus Vipera; species Vipera ursinii. The sequence continues at coordinate 188,946,729 of NC_139516.1, forward strand.
TTGTTTACTACAAACCCTAAATAAGGATTTTGACAACAACTGAAAAGATCACAGCACATCACTACTGAACAGATGGAATTGTTGTTTATTACAAAGACTAAATAAGGATTCCTGGTGATAAGAATGTAGTGTTAGTTCTCTGGATCCTTCTACTAGATACATCCAAGCAGCAATAAAGTATTTAGTTCTTTGCATCTCCTCTGTTGAATGGTGTCTCTTTATATCTCTTCTTCACCAGCATCTTACAGGTGGTGGTTTAGCACTTAGATTATCATTCCAAAATCAAATTGGGCGTAGTTGTTAAGATGATGGGACTAGGTCTGGAAAGATTTGGTTATAAGCCTACACTCAGCCACAAAAACAGTGGAGAAGTTTTCTGCATTCAGGACTTCCCTTCATACATATGGGTGGGCTTCCAGCTATAAGTAATCTGAACCCTTTGTGTTAAAAAGTATTTTACATTTTCATCCTGGACCTTTCAAAGCATGAACTGGATCAAGAAACAAACTAATTTTAATCACAGGAGTAGAGTACAGTAAATGACCAAAAATTCCTGGCAACTTTATTGTGCTCCCATCCCTAAACATACATTTACAGTTCTTGCATCATAGGGTAGAAGATCAGACTATTATTTCATTAAGCCTACTAAAATATTTTTATCTTGCTTCTGAAAAGCATGGAGGATTGGAGCCATCTGTACTTTTTGGGTTCCATATAAACTTTTCTTCACTTTACTATATAACCTCAAACTATGTCCTATATTCATGTTTCCTTCAAAGAGCAAATATTTATCCTGAAACCACAATTTAATAGAAAAGTTCTAATTTCATATTATTCTAATTTCCATATTATTTCTTTATTGCCATTGATATGTGTTTGGGATTTAAACGGTGAGAATGTTGGAATTTTGTAGTTCTGAAATGCAAAGTATGTCGTATTTGGGGTGTACGTTCCAAAAGATTGCAGTCTATACTGCTTTCCACAGCAGCTTCCACAAGATCTTGTACATGTCTGTGTAGGTTTGTTTGTGTCTGTAAAAACAGCTTCCATTAACCAGAAATTCCAAAATCAACATTCATCTGGCTGAGCTGTCTAATTTCATTTTCTGCAACACTAATAGAGCTTCGCTTCCTATTTCTAAACGAAGTCAGCCTTACAGGTTATGGGAAGAATCATTAATGTTTTTCCCAGACACCGCTGAATAATCAACATTGTCATTTTTGGACTTTGCTGACTTACTAACCAACTCTGGAAACATTTACACTTGTGTGAATTCTGGTCATCCTTTAAACAAATCTGACATTTCCTACCAAACAAGCAGCACTAACATGCTAATTGTTACTATTTATAAATGGAAATATTTATAACTAATAAATGAAGAGAATCTGCTTCTATCCTATTAGTAGTTACCTTTGAAACTAGAGAACATAATATACACAGTTTTTGTAGTAACTAATAAACCACAAGTATGCAACTCTATGTATCTATTTTACATACACATGTCTATTATATACATACATATACATATGCAGAATGTGTGTGTGTGTGTGTCTGTGTAGAGAGAGAGAGAGAGAGAGAGAACAAGAACGAGAACGAGAAAGAAAGAAATAAACACATTAAAGCACTGAAAGTTAAGAAGTAGGTCTCTGATATAAGCACTGTCCTGCAAGCTATAAAATGCTGTATATTGCATGTTTGTTACAAGCAACTGGATTTCAACAATTGAATAACCAAGATTTTTGAAACACAGCCATGTAAATTTACCTAGCTGATCATCTATTTCAATCCTTTCTTTACATTTCCCATGAAAACTCAAGCATAAAAATCTTTAGCTAGGTTAAGAGCAGACATGAAAAATGTTTGACTTCATTGGTGGAGCAGTGGGCTAATGCCTCCTTAAGTAACACCAGCTGCCTGCAATTAGTGCAGGTTCGCATCCCACCAGGCTCAAGGTTGACTCAGCCTTCCATCCTTCCGAGGTAGGTAAAATGAGGACCCAGATTGTTGGGGGCAATAAGCTGACTTTGTAATAATGCCGCTTGGGAGTGTGTGAAAGCCCTAACAAGCAGGCATATACATAGAATGAAGGCTACTGCTAAGCTTGTAAGCCGCCCTGAGTGTTCGGAGAAGGGCGGGATATAAATGTAATAAAAATAAAATAAATAAAATAAATAAATTATTTGAAAGGACTGTGTTTATAAACATTCCCTGAAATTCACCTGGAAAGTGATTCTATAAAAAATCATACTGGTTCAATATGAATTGGGCAATTAACTTCTAAATCATTACATTTATCATGTGGCATAACACTAATGCATAAAATTTCACGAATATGCATCAAAAATGTAAAACATCAGAGCAGTAAATTATTTTTAAAATGCACAGTACGAGTGATGAATAAAATTATGAATACAGTTAAATTCTATATGAGCAGTTTACTGAGATGGCTAAACCTATGGCCGGTATGCAATGTAGACTAACCTCCTTGTGGTGCACCCACGAAATGTGACCTTGTCATGCGTAAATAGTCTATATATTCTGACTGCTGGACCTCACAAGGATCTCCCAAGAAGAAGCAGCAGCAGGACTACTTAAAAATTCTGAATCATCAAAAACTTTACATTAACACTGTAACTCATTGGAAAACCACTATACTTTAAGGACTCCATATTGAATTTAACTGCTTGTGTACTGTGAGAAATGTCCCTTGAAGGGAGAAGATTCTTAATCTCCCACCCATTGTCAGAGAGCTGGTCTATACATTTTGCTAACATTCCCGTACCTGATTCTTATATAGCAATCTGATCTTCTCCAGGTCATTACCAGATCAGAATAACATGTATAATTTTATTACCACATATACCACATATTCCACACAATTCATGAAGTGTCAGATGGATTTGGAATAAAGACATTGCTTTATTAAAGGGGTCATAAGATGTTAAAGATTTTTTAAAATCTAACTAGGCATTATTAATTTATTAGTTTGTTCATATTCATACTATAATACAAGTTTTTTCAGTAGCTCACAATCAAAATATACTGCTCAAAAAAATAAAGGGAACACTTAAACAACACAATGTACTGTGTTTAATAGTAGGATGTCTTATCTTGTGTTCCCTTTATTTTTTGAGCAGTATATAAATATAAAATAGTATTTAAATTAAAGTCCAACTAGAGCCAAAGTATTAAATTGTAGGGTTCAAATGAAAAAATATATAAGTTTATATGGTGTTCCTCTCCCGCATGTTCTTTCATCTTGTATGTCATTTCAGACTCTTATTCTATCCTGATCAATATAGATTTCCCCATAAATAGTGATGACTGTGGTCATGCATTTCATAGCCGTCTAGATCCTAAACTCACCAAGAAATAGCCAAGCTTTGAAGCAACCTGATCTTAGTAGGTTCTAGAATGTTCTACATCAGTGGTCCCCAACTTTTTTGGCTCCACAAACCAGCAACAGTGGCAATGGCAAGGGGAAGGTATGGTTTCATGTGTGCAACCTAATCCAACACATGTGCAAATAAAGTTTTATGTACTTGCCCGCTGCTTGTGTAGCCCAGTTCCCAAGGCAAATGGGAGTCTTGGCATTGCAATTTTGTATATAAGTCAACATTGCATACACATAAAGGAATAGGGCTTTGATGTCACCATTGCCACCTTAGTAGTTTTGAATCTTTCTGCAGTTACCACTGAATCTCACTCCTTTGGCAGGGCTACTCAGAACAGTCTTCTTGGAGAAGATATCAGATACAGCAACAAAGATGCTTATTGGTCTGGAGGCTAAAACATATAAGGAACAGCTGCTGGAATTGGGTAGTTTAATGAAGAGGAAGGACTAGGGATGACAGGATAGCAGTGTTCCAATATCTCAGGGGCTGCCACAAAGAAGAGGAAGTCAAGCTGTTCTCCAAAGCGCCCAAAGGCAGGACAAGAAGCAATGGATGGAAACTAATCAAGGAGAGAAGCAACCTAGAACTAAGGAGAAACTTCCTGACAGTTAGAAGAATTAACCAGTGGAACAACCTGCCTCCAGAAGCTGTGAATGCTCCAACACTGGAAGTTTTTAAGAAGAGACTGGACAGCCATTTGTCTGAAATGGTATAGGGTTTCCTGCCTGAGCAGGGGGTTGGACTAGATGACCTCCAAGGTCCCTTCCAAATTTACTATTATGATTATGTTTATAAGGAGAAGCAGTGACCATGATGTCACACCCTTTCATATATAACTTCCACATGGTTTTAACTAGTAATGCATGACTGAATCATTTCTGTTGTCCTTATTAGGAATAATCTGGCTGACTAAATATTTTAACTTACATTTCCCAGCCTACATCCAGACCTCTATCATTCTCAACTCCCAACACAAAGTGAAAGTCCAAAATTCTGGAAGCAGAATTTGGGGACTTAATTTCTGGAAATACTCCAGAAAGGTTGGCATGTTTTCTTTAGCATTTCATCAGTTTCTATGAGTCACACAAACTCCCCTAAACCACCCAGATGACAAGAGTTTGCACATCTGACAAACTATATGCCATGGAGCAGTTTTAATTGCTTAACACGTAGAGAAACAAACACACACATCTTGCTTTCATTAGAAGAATACATGTTAAATTGTTTTGTTCTGTGTGTCTGACTCCTGTGAACATAACTTTTGGAAATTTGAAATTCACACGAGCCTCGGGGAATGGTGCAAGTTTCCCGGCAACCCAACCTTTCCCAGGATCTGTGCACTCTGCTTACCTTCAGTTGATGTTTTCTTTCTGTTGACAGGCCCCGTGGCTTACCTGAGGCTCTCCACCCCTTTGTTCTTGAAGCAGCTTCAAAGAATGCTCATGGGCAGCCCCCCAAACTACACTAAAACACCTCCATTCATGCATGATTTGGGGGGTTTCCAGAGGCCATGCAAGAGCTTGGTCTTCTCACATAACTTCTAGAAGCTCTGGAGGCCTCCCAGGAGCACCCCCATTCTCTTGGAGACTCCACAGATTCCAAAAATTGTGTGAGAACAGGGCATGCTAGTTATTGTCAAGTGTTGGTGAACATTGGTGAATCACCCAAAATATCACAGCATGTCATCTTTGACTTGTGTGTCATAGGTTTACCATCACAAAGGTAGGAAGATGTACAGCCCCAGTTAGCATTATTTTCCTCCTAAGCTTAAGGAAATGCACTTGTTGAAAGCAGCACTACTACAAGGGACAAGAAGGAAGCTATTTCACCACCTTACATACTCTCGCATTTTTGTGCTTCATCACCCACCTCAGATCTTCATTTCTCAGTTTCAGCTATGAAGTGTGTTATTCCTCACAGTAGATATAAGAACTAAGCGCAGACTGAGTTATGAAGGCCCAAGTTGGATGGTGAGGATAAACATGATTACATCTGCAAACTTTTCTATCCACTGCTAGGGTCAAACATGTATTGAATAGTAAAGTCAAATTGTCTCTACAGCATCTTGAATCTTTTAAAAAATACCTGTTTCAAGCCCACTAGAGTAGGAGAGAATAGCGACTGGGTATAAAAGTCAACTTCCTTTTATGATTTTATTTTATTGTGGTCAATACATGATTTGCTTAATTTACTAGCCTTCCTTAGGGATGTAGATAGAATTCTGCCATGAATTCTCTTGTAATGAATTATATTTCTCTTCCACTGGACTTTAAAGACAGTTACTAGCAACAGAGAAAACCAGCAAACATTTGTCTTTGGTGAGAAAAGACCCACAAACTAACAATTGCAACTGATTGATTTGATTATTATGCTGTCCTTAAGCTGCCAAATCATCAGTGAACCAATTTAACACACGTTTGTCTTTAGTCAAGTACAATTATGTAAAGCAGCCTGCAAGAAATTAGTAATTGTCACACAGCAAATTTCAACATTTAGTTTTGACCGTCTTTGCTGGGACTTGCTGAGTAAACAGAACATTAGCAAACAAAAACAACCTCTAAAAGAAGAATGAATAGCTTCAAGGAGATTCAAAAGACTCACATGTTTGTGAAGTCTTATCTGTGACAAAATGCTCCATCTATTGGTTAATTACTGTGACATTACATACTGGACCCCTTCCAACCTTGCATTCTCTAAATAGATTCCATAAAATGCTGAGGTCTGGGCTTTTTCTAAAAAGAAATGCAGTCTTTTATTCCATGGAATGAAATAAAAATTGTGACACATAGCATTTTTGCACACCTTATTTTGGAGAAAAATGAATTCTAAACCAGAATCCAGCTTCTATGTAGCTCTGGATTGCTGCTGCTGTTTTGTTATTATTATTGTTGTTCATTGCACAACCAGCCAGATGTTTACATTGGATTTGTCATATTTATCCACCCAAAGACCTAGGACAGGTAAATGTTATTGTCTGATGATATTAAAGATATTGTCGCAGGCTGTCAGCTTTTCTAAGTAAAACTACCTTTTGCAATTGATCTATGATGATTTTGTCAATGCTGAGGGTGTCAAAAGTTATTGCACCTATTATTGTTGGCACTATTTTTGTTTTCTTTTGCTACAGTTGTTCCATTTCCATTTGCAGATCTTTCTATTTTGTGATTTCTCCTGTTTTTTCTCCTCTCTTCTGCTCTCTCTGCCACATCAACTATCCAATTTTTTCCTGTCTTTCACATTGAGAAGTCTAGGGCGCTAGGTGGCAGGCGCCAACATAATAAAAAAAACTGAAAAGTAGCAAAAACATATGTAAAACAAAACAAAAACATTTAAAGACATACATATGTTAATAAACTGAAACATGATTCTTTACAGTCATCAGTAGCTCATCTGTATTAATCAAGTCGGCAAACTAATGAGTAGTTGATCCATTTGTTTGCCTTTCCATGCCAACCAGAAAGTCTTTCGACTGTAAGCTCATTTTTTTGTCCAGAAGTCAACTCTCATGTAATAGAGATAGAATATAAGCATCTGAAACTCAACTTAATTTTGCTTCCATAATTGTGGTCTTAATGAAATGGAACAATATATTTAAATAAAGCAATAACTTCACTGAATCTTCAACAACATAAATGCAATGAGGTCATTTCTACAATGTTATTTCTTTTTTAAAAGGATATAATCTAAAATTCTATTATTATTATTATTATTATTATTATTATTATTATTATTATTATTATTATTATTATAATAAACTTCTGTTTTATTAGTTAAGTAAAATTTGCATGTCTTACTGGCCCTGGTTAATTCTGCAAAGGCTCTGACCTGATTAATCCTCAACTGAGATACCACCAAGAAATTCAGGAGTTTTAAGGTAGATTGGTAAATTGAGCATCTCAAGACAATAGTGCTTCAGTGTTGTTGACCAAAGAAAGCCTATACAGAGGTGTCCCTGAATTTGCAGAATCAAAATAGAGCTGGAAAGGACCTTCAAGGTCTTCTAGTCCAGCCACCTGCTCAAGTAGGAGACCCTATACTATTTCAGACAAGTGACTGTCCAGTCTCTTCTTAAAAATCTCCAGTGATGAAGCATTCACAACTTCTGACGGCAAACTGTTCCAGTGGTTCTCATCTGTTAGGAAGTTTTTCCTTCATTCCAGGTTGCTTCTCTCCTTGATTGGTTTCCACCCATTGTTTCTTGTCCTGCCCTTTGGTGCCTTGGAAAATAAGTTGATCCCCTCCTCTTTGTGGCAACCTTTCAAATACTGGAATACTGCTATCATGTCTCCCCTAGTCCTTCTTTTCTCTGGACTAGATAATAAGAATTAAATCATACCCACAGTGAATGGCCAACAGGATATTGTGTGTTAAAGTGTATCAGTACCTGCAAAGTAAATGAAACATCAATTGATCAAAGACAGCAGAGTAGATTGAGTGGCATGCAAGTGGCATTCTGATTGGTGGAGTATTATGTATTCATAGGCTGATGGTATCGTTTGTACTAGGCATCAGATTTGGCCATGCATATCTGTATTGCCTATACTGATTCACCTCTTTCACCTTGATCCAGTAACTGGGCTATGGAAAATATATTGGGAGTTGAAGTTTCCCAAGACAGGAATGTAAGTTATAACAACAACCAACTGTCATCTACTGTAGTACCTGTTGTGTATGTAAATAGTTATTAACAAGGCAAGTAAGAGATTGCAAACACATTGCAGCTTAGCAAGGTTCAGAGCGGGAAATTAAGGTGCATTCATTGGACGCCACAACCTAGGAGCGGGAAAAGAGACTCCATTGATTGGTTACAGTTCAAAGGCTTTCTCTATAAAAGGGTTGCAACATTTGACAGTTGACAGTTGACTTTGTGTATTCAATAAACTCGTTCATTGTTAAACCACTCTGAGTCCTCGTCAATTAGAACCAAACAACTGGCGACGAAGGTGGGATTGACAGAAGACCAGAGAATTGGCGGAATTGTCACGAAAGGCGGCAAATTCAGAGCGAGTCACAGTCAACCGAGCGGCCGCGGCAGAATAAGAAAAAAATTCTCCGAATGGCGCAAATCGGGTCATTGAAGGAATTCGACCCAAACTTCCCCGAAGATTGGGAAGAATACATCGGTCAAGTCGAAGGGTTCCTGTTAGTGAACGGAATCACAGATGACCGTAAAAAAGCGGCGGCATTATTGACGATCTGCGGCACACCGGTCTACAGAGTCGCTGTCGGACTGTGTCAACCGCAACCAGTCTCTAGCGTGCCTTATGCCGACCTCCTCGCTAAATTAAAGGTCCACTTTACACCCCGAAGGTCCGAACTCTTTTGGCGGCGCATCTTCGAAAAGAGGAATCAGAGACCGGGAGAGTCCATACAAAAATTTGTCGCTGCCGTCAGGGAAGCCGCAGTACGATGTAAATACGATAATTTAGAAATAAGAATTCGGGACAGAGTAGTACTGGGCTTGCGTGATGAACAACTACAAAACAGAATAATCGCCAAACCCACCGGCGATTTGCAGGAAGTGCTCGACGAACTTCTAACTTACGAGTCAACCGGGTATCGCGACCCCCCCCGCAGTAGCATGGCAGCAGCGCCCGAGATCAACCAAGCGGGCTATGTGGACTGCGGGGAGGTGGACCAGCAGTGGGAGGAAGAGATCGCCGAAGTCTCCAGGCGATTTGGAAAGATGGCACCTAGACAACCCAGAAGCGAGGGGCCCGAACCTGGCCGCCGTCAACAACCCGCAACTCCGCAAAGACAACCGACCGGGGCACAACGACCGTGACGGGACACCGCAACCAGACCGCGCGACAACGATAGCCAGAACCGATGCGGCAGCTGCGGCGGCAACCATCCCCGCGCATCCTGCCGATTCCGTACCGCCAAGTGCAGGGCATGCGGCAAGACCGGCCACATCCAGGCCATCTGCAGAAACCGCGCTCGCGACAACCGTCTGAACGAAGTCAATGTGTGGCCTGAGGGTAAGGTAACCCCTAATGCTAGTGGCAAGGAGACCCCTAAAAACCGGGTTAAAATTCCAAATCTAGGGGAGGTGGCGCGAATCAATAGGAGAAGGCTGGGAAGTGGTCACAATTTTCCGGATGGAAAATTAAAAATCACAGTCCTTCTGCAAGGGGTCCCTTGCAGAATGGAAATTGACTCAGGGGCTTCAGTGTCGATAATTTCCACTGAAACCCTTGAGAGAATTGAACAAATAAGTGGAAAAAGAATTCCACTTAGTCCAACAAATATTCAATTAACGGACTTTCAAAAAAGTCCAATAAAAGTAAAAGGAAAGACCAGCCTTAGTGTAAAATTTAAGGGGTTCAAGGGGGTCTTAGAACTAATAGTTACAGAGGGGAATAGGACTAGCTTAATCGGACTTAATTGGTTCCCTGCCCTGGGAATTTGGATCGGGGGAATAAATTCAGTGATTAAAAATAAGACCCTCGAATCCGTCTGCAATGAATTTGCAGACGTATTCGATGGATCTCTGGGCAAGTACAAAGGGCCCCCCATTAACTTCAACCTAGACCCCTCAGTAAAACCAATCAGGCTTAAGGCCCGAAGGGTACCTTTCGCCTTAAAGGGAAAAATCGAGGCCGAGCTCGACCGGCTTGTAGGCCAAGGAGTATTAGAACCTGTTGAGGGCGGTTTGTGGGAAACGCCGATTGTCACACCCCTCAAACCCAATGGGGATGTGAGAATCTGCGCTGACTACAAAGCCACCCTCAACATTGGAATGAAAAAGCATGCTTACCCGGTCCCGACGGTGAAGCAGGTCCTCGCCACGATCCAGGACGCCGCCATTTTCGCCAAGCTAGACTTGGCGCATGCGTACTTACAGTTGACTGTTTCTAAAGAGGCTGCAGAGGCACAGACGATCGTTACCCACAAGGGGGCGTTCCGAGTCCACAGACTGCAATTTGGAATTGCAGCAGCTCCAGGCATCTTCCAAGAAGTGATGGAGAGGACCTTAAAGGGCATACCTGGAGTATGCCCTTACTTCGATGATGTCCTAATAGCTGGAAAGGATGAAGGAATGTTAGTAGAGCGGCTGGAACAGGTACTGGGTAGATTTAGGAAGGCTGGATTGAAACTAAAGAAGGAAAAATGTAGCATAGGGGTTAAATCCACTGATTTTTTGGGGTTCAGGATTGACAAAAGTGGAATCCACCCTACCCCTGAAAAAATTAAAGCAATCAAAGGGGCCCCAGAACCAAGGAACAAGGCGGAACTACAGGCCTTCCTTGGCTTGGTAAATTTTTACCACACGTTTGTGCCACATAAGGCTGCCATTGCAGAACCCTTACACAGACTCTTAGATAAGAAGACCCCTTGGCAATGGCAGAACAAGCACAAAGTGAGTTTCCAAACTTTAAAAGACATCCTTTCCAGTAATTCAACTGTAACCCACTTTATAGAAAACAAACCAATCTACCTGGCGTGCGATGCTTCGCCATATGGCGTAGGGGCTGTGATCAGCCACTTAGACAACCAAGGAATACAAAGACCCATTGCATACTACTCCCGCACACTAACCAAGGCAGAGCGGAACTATGCGCAAATAGACAGGGAGGCATTAGCCATAGTGGCAGGAGTTAAAAAGTTCCACGACTACCTGTATGGTAGGAACTTTACTATACTAACGGACCACAAACCCTTGCTGGGACTGTTTACCACAGATAAACAGACTCCCCAAATTATGTCACCCAGGATGCTGAGGTGGTCCATTTTCCTCTCAGCATACTCATTTTCCCTCCAATACAGACCAGGTAAGGACATGGGTCATGCAGACACTCTTAGCAGATTGCCCCTAAGCACAACAGAGGAGGACCCTGCCCCAGTGGGACAAATAATGTCCCTACAGGACATTCCTGATTTGCCCTTAACTGCAAAAGACATTGCTGAGGCAACCAATAAGGACCTCACTTTAAGGAGAGTAATGGCCTGGGTCATGAGCGGTTGGCCTAACACCAAACCGGACGAAATATACAGTCCATATTTCAGAAGGAAAGATGAACTGTCAGTTCATTTGGGATGCTTACTCTGGGGAACTCGTGTAGTTATTCCAGGAATCCACAAATCAGCTATTCTACTAGAATTGCATGAGGGACATCCTGGAATAGTAAGGATGAAGGCGTTGGCTAGGAGTCACTTGTGGTGGCCAGGACTGGACAACGACATTGAGGAATGTGTTGCCAATTGCCATCTGTGCCAACGTTCCAGGCCTGAACAACAACATATCCGCACACATAAATGGGAACAAGCTAGGAATCCTTGGTCCAGGATTCATATTGACTTTGCTGGACCCTTCCAAGGGTTAACGTTCCTAGTAGTGGTTGACAGCTACTCTAGATGGCTAGAGGTAGTACCGGTCAGTTCAGTAACTTCAGGCAGAACCATACAGGCATTAAGGGGCCTCTTTGCCACTCACGGGTTGCCGGATTTAATTGTGTCTGATAATGGGCCACAATTCACATCTATTGAATTTCAGGATTTCCTCAAGGCCAACTCGATTAAGCACAAGACTTCAGCACCCTTCCACCCCTCCACCAACGGATTGGCTGAAAGAAATGTGAGGACCACGAAGGACGCTTTAAAAAGAATTATTCGAGGTGACTGGCATCAGAGACTGGCAGAGTTCTTGTTGGCTCAGCACACGACCCCATGTTCTGCTACAGGGAAAAGTCCAGCTGAAATGAGGTGGGGCAGGAGACTATCCACCAAATTGGACAGATTGCACCCTGACAGACTGCAAACAAACATTGAATTAGACATTCCTAACAGAACATTTAAAGTGGGGGATTTGATCTGGGCCAGAAACTATGCCCAAGGGGACAAATGGATTCCAGGGGTGGTGACTGAAATCTTAGGTCCCCTGTCGTACACTATTGAGGGGGAAGGGAACAGGATCTGTAAAAGACACATAGACCAGCTGAGGAAAAGATCTAGTGGTTGTGTGCCAGTTGAGGGGGACCAAAGCATAGTAGGGGGAAACAGTACAGATAACAACAGGCCAGAGAGTGGCGTAGAGGAGGGGCAAAATGACTCATTCCCTCGTACCCAACAACAACAATTCAGTCAAATTGAATGGGAAATACCCCTGCGAAGTAGGCCAGTGACCACTGAATTACAAACACAAACTAATACACAAGACAGCACATCTGTAGCCAGTAACCCAGAGCCCAGGCCCAGTAGTGACAAGCTGCCAAGCAGTCAACCAGGAAGAGGGGTCCCTAGCAGCCAAAGTAACAGATACCCTTCTAGAATACATAGGCCACCAAAATACCTAAAGGATTTTGTAAAGAAATAACATCAACTGGGGGGTAAGGGGTGTTGTGTATGTAAATAGTTATTAACAAGGCAAGTAAGAGATTGCAAACACATTGCAGCTTAGCAAGGTTCAGAGCGGGAAATTAAGGTGCATTCATTGGACGCCACAACCTAGGAGCGGGAAAAGAGACTCCATTGATTGGTTACAGTTCAAAGGCTTTCTCTATAAAAGGGTTGCAACATTTGACAGTTGACAGTTGACTTTGTGTATTCAATAAACTCGTTCATTGTTAAACCACTCTGAGTCCTCGTCAATTAGAACCAAACAGTACCAAGCCTGAGAAATGCAGAGCAAGATGTTTGTAAATATATGGGAAATGCTGAATATAAATTGCAGTGGAATGCATCCTCATGATCACAGAAGGCAATCAATTGCTTTAAGTGGTTTCATTTCAACTCACAGTGAAAATACTCTGTATACTGGTTTGATTGGATATGTTATTATTTGGTGGTTTTCATCCAGGCTGCTTATGGCGTTATAGATTTTAGTTGTTTTTATTGTTTCATATTTGCAAATAGCCCAGAGTTTATGGGACTGAGTAGCTGCAATATATCTTGATCAATAATTAAAAGTAAGATAAAATATATTTTTAAAAATGCTTTATGAGAAACTATATAGGAAATAAAATGTGAATTTTCTTGCAGGATTCAAAAAATCTTGGAACCTTACTGATCTGTACAGGAATGCAAGCAAACTAAGAATTAATATATATAGAAATGATATAATCTAGAAATAGATTCATTTGTCCATTCTTGTTTCTTCAGGTAACGGGGCTATTATTCATAAATTAGAAATCTGGAATTTTTTGTCAGGTAGAGTGAATACATTTCATTCCCTTCCTAATATATCCATTATATTTCAGCATAGCAAAGATACCACTTAGCTAGTTTAGGTAACAAATTGTCTGAGTATACATTCTTATTTGCAAGTGCCATCTTATCTAATATAACTTTTTAGTTGTTTACATGTATTCAGAACAAACTAAATTCAGTGATAAAATTAAGATAATAGTTTTGCTTTAAATCACTGGGGATTCAATTTATGGCATTTGTTGCCCATTTAAACTTCCAGTTATATTAGGTGATATATTAACATAACCATATACACATGAAATGATAAAACTTTGTCATTAATGTGTAGTACTGTATGTTAGCCCAGATGGAAAGAGAATTGAAAAATACAGACTATGGAATGAAAGAAAAAAAAACCTAACCATTGTATCAATCTCCAAATTCCAGTAGTTTGGCAGTGGGTAATCCATGCTGTTTAATAGTAGAAAATCTTTCTCTAAAATGCCTGGAAGAAACGGAGATGGGGGAAGCCAACCAGGGTGTTCTTATAAAACAAAGCCTACATTTGTTTTGGCTAACTTGGGAGCACTTGAGGATACGTTATTTTAGATTCCTGTCCCACATTTGTGCCATAGAGTGAAACTTCTTCCTTCACAGAAGCCTGATTTCACACCAGTTGTATACAGAGGCCCAGTTTTTATCTCCAGCTGCCGCAACAGGTTTTGTGACACAAAAGCAAAGGTTGTGCTGCAAAGTAACTGTGATAATCTGAGCTATAATTCAGCTTATTTACTGCATCAATGCAAATGAATAAAAATGAATTAAACAGAAAGGGAAATTGGACTCACAACATATTTTTTCCTCCTTCCCCTTGGCAATTCTCATTTAATTAACCACAAGGCAGCTGAATGAGTGTTTTCCTTTTCTCCATTTTGTTTAAATCTTGAATTTTAAAAGCTTTGGAGAAGAGTGAAACAGGAGGTAAAACAGCAGGACTTCTGGTGTTATTTATAAACTCAGTGCTGGAAACTATTTCAAGGTCTATAGCAGGATAACTCAAGCACCATTTATTTCCCTCAGTAATTTCAAGTGTGGAGGCTCAGTGACAGAGTTAATGGCACTGGAACTACATTAACTTCTTGATCACTTTTGGCTTGATTTGACAAAATTCTTAGTGTATTGTCTATTGCTGAAGGCACAAATCGGGTCACTTAATATCATGGAATGATGACAGTTCTAGAGATTGCAGCGTCTGAAATGAAAAATTGAAATGATGCATGCCAGCCATGCAAATTTTGCCTTTAAAAATGGGGGAAGGAGGAGCCACAACTAAAAATCTACTTTCACTTATTCTACATCAGATCTATAAGGCCAAATCCACACTACATTTAGTAATAAAACTAATAATCAAGATTGCAAAGATAATGCTCTTGGTTTGCTTTTGTGGGGGAGAATTAATGCTTGGAGGAAAAAAAAGCGGGTAATCTTTTCACATTATGTCACAGTTTGTGCGAAATGACAAACATTATGTCACAGTTTCTGTGAAATGACACACATTATGTCACAGTTTCTGTGAAATGACACACACACACAGCTCCTAGTATCAGATTTTGCAGTCCATGGATTGCCTCTGATTTTTCATCAGTTTAAAGAAAAGCCTATATTTAATGCCAATTACACTGTAAGCCCTGAAATAGCTTTACATAGTTTTGTTAACACAGAGGTCCCAGCAATGTTGGGAGGGGGCAAAAAAATACTAATTCTGCGGCTGTTGCATTGGGATCAATGCCGCCTTAAAAATATTTAATACAATTCCCAATCACCAAAAAAAAATTTTTTTTAGAATTTCAGTTAGGGTAAGCTAATGAAGAAGAAAAGTGCCAAACATTTTTAATAATCTATTGAAGCATTATTGAAGATGGTTACAACATAGAAGCACCCACAGAGAAAATACATCTCTTGAGTTTAAAAAGCAGGGACTGTCTTGAATAGCAGAAAGCCAGTAATTCATGAAGGTTATCTATTTTTCAAGGTACCAGCCATAGATCAGCCTCCTTTCAATTATTAAGCATTTTATTAGAGCGGACAAAACCGATTATGGAACAAAACAGAAATTCTGAAATTCCTAATTGTGCCAAAGAAAACTTTGCTTCTGTCAGTGGAGACAAAAGAATTTTAGACTTGTTCAGTAGTGATGCTTTAACTAAAGAAATAAATATATTTATAAAATATTTTATTCCAGCTGAATCTCAGATTGCTGGGTAGCTTGAATCAGCCCCCTATGTACTGTTTTTAAGCCTGCAGAAGGCTAGAATTTGGGTACTCAGTGGGTTAGGACACTGAGCTTGTCGATCAGAAGGTCAGCAGTTTGGCGGGTCGAATCCCGAGTGCCGCGTAGCAGAGTGAGCGCCTGTTACTCGTCCCAGCTTCTGCCAACCTAGCAGTTCAAAAGCACGTAAAAATGCAAGTAGAAAAATAGGGACCACTCTGGTGGGAAGGTAACAGCGTTCCGTGCACCTTTAGTGTCTAGTCATGCTGGCCACGTGACCACGGAGATGTCCTCGGACAAGCGCTGGCTCTTCGGCCTTGAAACGGAGATGAGCACCGGCCCCTAGAGTCGGAAACGACTAGCACGCATGTGCGGGGGAACCTTTACCTTTACCTTTTTTAGGGAGAAAAAGTAAGATTGATTGATGAAATTTATTTGTCTTCCATTTCTCAGGTCAGGTGACTCTGAGCGGGCAGACTTCCTGCATAATGGTTTTAGTTTACTTATTACATTTTAAGTTATCCCTTGGCTATGCAGAGCCTGCCAAGCACTTTGGAGCTGCAAATGGTCATTGTTAGGGTGGCACGTGGCTTGACTTTTTAAACACCCAAATCAATTAAAAATGAAGCTGCTTAGTCCATCTACTTACTATTCAATATCAACAGCACTCACATCTCTCTCCAGATTTCCATGCTCTTCAAACATTCAAGACAGCTTGCTATCCCTAATTTGTGAAAGCAGTGGATAATGCAAAATTCAGATTTATCAAACAACATGTTCCCACATTTTATGATCCTCCTACCCTTCCCTTTTATTGATTATGTGCCATCAAATTGGTGTGAACTCTTGGCAACCACGCAGATTGATTTTCTGCATGATAATATACTGTAGTTTTTCTCCATGAAAATCATGGATTGTTTTATTACAATATTTTTATTTGTAGGCTGCTTTGTTAGGCTCTATGTAAAAAAAAATCAACAACATGTGTTTGTGATACATTAGAATTAACTCTGGGAGGCCGAAAATACTATCTGGGAATTCTGGGGGGGGTGGCCTTCAGTGCCAGCACACCTGTATTTTTCCATGTTGATGAAGATTACACACCAATGGCTAAACTAAATATGTGTCTTTCTCTCTGCCCCCTTGGCTTAAAAGCAGGCATCTGAATCCGGGGCCTTTAATGTGGAACATCTTAGGACAAGTAAGAGATAAGGGAGGGTGTTCTCTGTGGGTGCGCCTGACCTTTGGAACCGTTTACCGGTTGAGCTCCGGATGGCTCCCGACCTTCGCTCCTTCCGACGTGATCTAAAAACCTATTTGTTTGAGCAATCCGGCCTGGTCTGATGGGTTTGGGTTTTAATTATTGTTTTAATATAATTTATTTTTACATTTGGGCACTAGGGTTCAATTTGTTTTTAATTTTGTATTTTGGTTATTTTAGTATTTATGGCCCTGTTCACCGCCCTGAGTCCTTCGGGAGAAGGGCGGTATACAAATTAAATTAAATAAATAAATAAATAAATAAACAATAAATAAATAAATAAACAAATAAACAAATAAACAAATAAATAAATAATGTGAAGAAAAGCAAGCAAGCTTTTGAACTTCAGAACCTGCTAAATATATCCTCTATCACTGTCGATGACTCTGCCTCTCCTTCTCTTATTCAAGAGAAAATAGCTTATAGTATATACCTTACTGTAATTAAAACAGAAAGAAGATTCAGCTCTAAATGTTAGCTACCCTGGGAGTAGAGAGCTGAAGGGAAGCCCTTTCTCATATTGCATCTCCTGTTGGCCCAGGGTCTCCTGGGAAGATGCACCTTCTCTATCTTCTGGGAGGAACTTTGTGGTTCCATCCAGTGGAACTCTGGCTATTTTAATATTTGCTTTCATTTATCTTTTCCTCTTTTGTTTTCCTTTGAATTTACTTTAAACGCAGGTTTTGAGACCACCCAGACTACTTGTCTGTTAGGATGATGTGCA
The DNA here is from genome assembly GCF_947247035.1 of Vipera ursinii. NCBI lineage: Eukaryota > Metazoa > Chordata > Lepidosauria > Squamata > Viperidae > Vipera > Vipera ursinii. Next base: position 188,964,506 of record NC_139516.1, read on the forward strand.
ATAGACATGAATTCATCCCATATTTCAAAATAGTAAAGCATTAAAAGAGAAATGCAGTGCAACATTTAGATGCCAAATAACCAATAAATGTAATTATTATTATGCATTGGCTTGAACCCATCCCATTATCTTCACACAGAAATATGATACTGCTCCTATGGCATCTGGTTGAAACTCTTCTACTTAAACAGATATTTTATGCACCATCTCAGGCTTCCTGTCAGCTTTCTTCACTGCAACATCTTTTGGGAGCTGATTGGTGTCATGTTTCCCAGTTTTGCAGATGCTCTGAGCTATGGAATCATTAAGCTCCCAATAAACTCTTGGAAGCTAATGTGATTTTGGTCCAGACCACAATATCATTCATGACACATGCCAAGAATTTCTTGGATTGCCGCAAATAATGGTTTCAATTTAACTAGGATGCTATTAAGCAATTCAAAGCCAAAGGCAAATTTTCATTTATTTCAGGGGAGCAACGTTTAGCATCAGGGTAAGGGAAAAAAAAAATTCCCCTTCATGGATTACTGCCTTGTCGTGGCGAAGGGGCTTGCGTAATTCAATGAAGCTATGAGCTATGCCGTGCAGGGCCACCCAAGACGGACAGGTCATAGCAGAGAGTTCTGACAAAACGTGATCCACTGGAGAAGGAAATGGCAACCCACTCCAGTATCTTTGCCATGAAAACCCTATGGACAGTACCAAAAGGCAAAACGATATGACGCTGGAAGATGAGCCCCTCAGGTCGGAAGGCGTCCAATATGCTACTGGGGAAGAGCAGAGGGCTAGTACTAGTAGCGCCAGAAAGAATGAAGCGACTGGGCCAAAGCCGAAAGGACGCTCAGCTGTGGATATGTCTGGTGGTGAAAGGAAAGTCCGATGCTGTAAAGATTTTTTCTCCATAGGAACCTGGAATGTAAGATCCATGAATCAAGGCAAGCTGGACGTGGTCAAACAAGAGATGACAAGACTGAACATTGACATCTTAGGTATCAGCGAACTAAAATGGACAGGAATGGGTGAATTTAATTCAGATGACCATCAGGTATACTACTGTGGGCAAGAATCCTTCAGAAGAAATGGAGTAGCCTTCATAGTCAATAAAAGAGTAGGAAAAGCAATACTGGGATACAATCCTCAAAATGACAGAATGATCTCAGTTCGAATCCAAGGCAAACCATTCAATATCACAGTAGTCCAGGTCTATGCCCCAACCACCAGTGCTGAAGAGGATGAAATTGACCAGTTCTATGAAGCACTACAGCACCTTATAGAACTAACACCAAAAAATGATGTTCTTATCATCATGGGGGATTGGAATGCTAAAGTAGGAAGCCAAAAGATAACTGGAATAACAGGCAAGTTTGGCCTGGAGTGCAAAATGAAGCAGGGCACAGGCTGATAGAATTCTGTCAAGAGAATACGATGGTCATAGCAAACACTCTTTTCCAACAACCCAAGAGACGGCTTTACACATGGACATCACCAGACGGTCAACACAGAAATCAGATTGACTATATGCTCTGCAGCCAAAGATGGAGAAGCTCTATACAGTCAGTAAAAACAAGACCAGGAGCTGACTGTGGCTCAGACCATGAGCTACTCATTGCAAAATTTAGGCTTAAACTGAAGAAAGTAGGGAAAATCACTAGGCCACTCAGGTATGAATTAAATCATATCCCTGTTGAATATACAGTAGAGGTGACAAATAGATTTAAGGAATTAGATCTGATAGACAGAGTGCCTGAAGAACTATGGACAGAGGTTCGCAACATTGTACAAGAGGTAGCAACCAAAACCATCCCAAAGAAAAAGAAATGCAACAAAGCAAAATGGCTGTCTGAGGAAGCTTTGCAAATAGCTGAGGAAAGGAGGGAAGCGAAAGGCAAGGGAGAAAAAGAAAGATATGCCCAATTGAATGCAGAATTCCAGAGAATAGCTAGAAGAGATAAGAATGCCTTCTTAAATGAACAGTACAAAGAAATAGAAGAAAACAATAGAATAGGGAGGACCAGAGATCTTTTCAAGAAAATTGGAGAGATGAAGGGAATGTTTCATGCAAAAATGGGCATGATAAAGGACCAAAATGTCAGGGACCTAACAGAGGCAGAAGAGATTAAGAAGAGGTGGCAAAATTACACAGAAGAACTATACAAGAATGAGCTTAACGTCCCTGATAATCACAATGAGGTGGTCACTGACCTCGAGCCAGACATCCTAGAATGTGAAGTGAAGTGGGCCTTAGAAAAGCTGAGCAACAACAAAGCTAGTGGAAGTGACAGTATTCCAGCTGAGCTATTCAAAATCTTAAAAGACAATGCAGTAAAAGTGCTACACTCAATTTGCCAGCAAATTTGGAAAACTCAACAATGGCCACAGGATTGGAAAAGATCAGTTTACATTCCAATTCCAAAGAAAGGCAGTGCCAAAGAATGTTCAAACTATCGCACCATTGCACTCATTTCTCATGCTAGTAAAGTCATGCTTAAAATCCTACAAGCTAGACTTCAGCAGTATGTGGATCGAGAACTACCAGAAGTGCAGGCAGGATTTCGAAGAGGCAGAAGAACTAGAGATCAAATTGCCAACATACGCTGGATCATGGAGAAAGCTAGGGAGTTCCAGAAAAACATCTACTTCTGCTTCATTGACTATGCTAAAGCCTTTGATTGTGTGGATCATAACAAACTGTGGCAAGTTCTTAAAGAGATGGGAGTAACAGACCATCTTATCTGTCTCTTGAGAAACTTATATGCGGATCAAGAAGCAACAGTGAGAACTGGACACGGAACCACTGATTGGTTCAAAATTGGGAAAGGAGTCCGGCAAGGCTGTATACTGTCGCCCTGCCTATTTAACTTATATGCAGAGCACATCATGAGAAAGGCAGGGCTAGATGAATCAAAAGTTGGAATTAAGATTGCCGGAAGAAATATCAACAACCTAAGATACGCAGATGATACCACTCTAATGGCAGAAAGTGAAGAAGAACTAAAGAGCCTCTTGTTGCGGGTGAAGAAGGAGAGTGCAAAACTTGGGTTGAAACTTAACATTAAGAAAACCAAGATCATGGCATCTGGCCCTCTCAATTCCTGGCAAATAGATGGGGAAGAAATGGAGGTAGTGACAGATTTTATTTTCCTGGGCTCCAAGATCACTGCAGATGGGGACTGTAGCCAAGAAATTAAAAGACGCTTGCTCCTGGGGAGGAAAGCCATGGCAAATCTAGACAGCACACTAAAAAGCAGAGACATCACCCTGTCAACAAAAGTGCGTATAGTCAAGGCTATGGTCTTCCCAGTTGCAATGTATGGCAGTGAAAGTTGGACCATAAGAAAGGCTGAGCGCCACAGAATTGAGGCCTTTGAACTGTGGTGCTGGAGAAGACTCCTGCGAGTCCCTTGGACTGCAAGGCGATCAAACCGGTCAGTCCTAGAGGAGATCAACCCTGACTGCTCTTTAGAAGGCCAGATCCTGAAGCTAAAACTCAAGTACTTTGGCCACCTAATGAGAAGGAAGGACTCACTGGAGAAGAGCCTAATGCTGGGAAAGATCGAGGGCAATAGAAGAAGGGGACGACAGAGAATGAGGTGGCTGGATGGAGTCACTGAAGCAGTAGGCGTGAGCTTAAATGGACTCCAGAAGATGGTAGAGGACAGGAAGGCCTGGAGGAATGTTGTCCATAGGGTCGCGATGGGTCGGACACGACTTCGCAGCTAACAACAACAAGGGAAAAATTAAGCACTTTGGCTAGGGGTCAAACGTCTAGGAATGAATAAATCTGTCCATTTTATTTCCTTCAATTTTGTCATTTTTGAGAATGTACCAATTTTTGTTCCTCTCAATTTTCCCTCCTTTAGTGGGATTTGTTGCATAATGTATTTGCTTAAGGTTGACTTTGGGGTGTTTTTTTGGGGGGGTGTTAAAATATCTGTAATAAAATTGTATGTTCTTTTTTGTGTGTATGCTATTTTCCAAACAGATCCATTATTTTTATTAACATATGTTATGGGCCTATTTGCTTATTTTGTTTTGGTTAGCAAACTGTACTGCAAAATTTTGAATGACAACTAAATGCTGATTTATGTGGAGGATTTTGAAAAAAATGATGACATACCAGGCATTATCTTATATGACAAGCCTTGAGCTTTCATAAGCATGACTTTGGAATAACTTTGTAAAGTAAAATAGTGTCCTTGTTCCTATACAGAAAGGTAAAAAAAGTTCAAGATGGTGGCTACAACTATGTGATCAAGATTCTGGCATCTTGATTTTCTTGAGCACCTCCATCCCATCCCATCTGCAGAATTCATCCTTTGAAATCAGTAAAAATAAAAACGATGAACTCCAGGATATAAGAAAAAATTCTTCTTTATTGCTGAGCTTCCATCAACAAGCTGTTGACATCATCAGAGCAAGGGCTGAATTCAGCCCTTGCTCTGATGATGTCAACAGCTTGTTGACAAAAGCTTAGCAATAAAGAAGATTTTTTTCTTATATCCTGGAGTTCATCATTTTTATTTTCACTGATTTCAAATGTCTAAACCTGGGATTCCAGTTTTTAAATTTATTAAATAAATTCATCCTTTGTAATTTTAGAATTAATGTAGAATTTAAAATTTAAATCTGTTTAAGCTGCTAATAAGATCATCCATTGTAAAACCCTCCAATAAATTCATAGAATACTTTTAAATAGTTTTAAAAAGTTATTTGATACCATCCCATCATCGTTTTGATTATTGGAACAATGCTAAAATTATGTTGCATTCTAGTGTTGTTGTTTTTTAAAGAAAGAAGAGCTTTTTAAAAAATCCAAAATCATGGGACTGCACCAAATAACAAATAGTGATTTCTGGATGCTCGATCTGAATGTCATATTTTTGTAAGAAGTCACCAAGGTACAGACTGGGAGAGAAGAGTCTCCCATCATGCTAACTGTAATTCTTGAAAATTCATTAATGCAGATATCATTCTTTGGGAATCAGTTGGCAAAGTTTCAGTAGAAACTCCTGTCTTCCTCCCATAAGTCTCTGCCTCTTCAGAGTCCACCGCGGAAACACCTTCTTCTGAAATTCCTTCTACTTAACTCTAAAGCAGTGAAATCATGTTTTGTATTTCGGTATTTTGGTATTTATTGCCCTGTTCACCGCCCTGAGTCCTTCGGGAGAAGGGCGGTATACAAATTAAATTAAATAAAAATTAAATAAAATGTTTACACCCAGGTTACTGCAATGGTTCCCCTTAAGACCGGTCTCCTCCTCTTTCCAACCACATCCCAAGAGGAGGAGGAGGAAGAGGAGGAAGAGGAAGAGGGATTTTGTTATTTTCTCAGTGTTTCCAAGCACAGATGGCAAAATCTCTGGTTAGGAAAAGATTTAACCAGAACATGTCTTGGGGTCTCATACCTCTGAGGACCATATTCCCTAAAATAAGTCTAGGGGGAATAATAACATGATAAATAGAATCATCAACATTTTAAAAATAATTAATCAGCATTTTTATTTGCATTTAATCATGCAAAACTGATTCAAATTATTCCAGTCATTCTGGAGTGGCAAAAACAAGCAGAGTGACTTGAAAACATTTCACACACCATATGGAAAGTTGGACAATCATAACCATAGGTTTACAACCTACCCATCATCCTGTAGAACTTCTGCTTCTTAAGGTTTTCTCCCATTCCAAGGAGTGGGAAGAAATTAATTTAGACTGGTGTTTCTCAACCTCAGCAATGTTAAGATGTGTAGACTTCATCTCACAGAATTCCCCAACCATTGTGTTTAAAATTTTAAAAAAACATGGTTTAGACAACAAAGTAGCTGGTTAAATTTCCCAATGGATCAGGAGGAATGAAAAAGGCCTGGAGGCATGGAATGCTTTCAAGCCTAATCTGTTGCCAACCTAGCTCTGACTTGGCTGGGATCAGAGGATGGTCTGACCTCAGAAAAAACAACAATAGAAGCTGAGAGGAAAGCACTGGATTCCATCCTTTCCTTTCTAGGTTATCTCCTTCTATATTTCTGTGTCTTTTCTCAAACTATCAGATTACAGATTTACTATCTCAGAGTTAATGAAACGTAATCTAAAAGATTCTGTCTAAATTTATAAAACATTCACATGACAAGGAAATCTCATTGTGCTATTCTCCACAGGTGCCAGTTTGAGTAATGATATCACTAAATACTTCTGGTTTCACCATTCCCAAGGTGACACAATGACGGTTCAGGATCCAGTCAAAATGAATCTCTGTGCTGCCCTTTGGACTGTTGTGTCTTATGTGATTGCTGATATGGAGGAGAAGGTACCGGTGTAGTTCAAAAATAAATCAAGGAAAAGTATTGATTGTTTTGGCACAGACCAAGAATGCAACTGATCTAGCCCTCTGATGAAACTCTAGGTTTCTTCAAAGAACTAAACCTTTCTTGATTCAACTCAGAAAATGTCCTTTTATCATGTGTACTTATTTTGAATTGTGTGTCTAATACCTTCTTCTTTGGGGAACTTCCTGATGCTTAGTTTCAGTGCTTTGTTCTTGTTGTTATTGATCCTTACTCAACAATATCATAAAAGCTGCTGATTATTAAGTTACCCTTTGGTCTGCTGAATGCTTAAAATAAATATAGTATTATGCATGAACTCCAGAGTCTAGCCATCTGTCAAAACCTGCCTCCTCCCCAGGCTCACCCCACATTAGACAGAACAATCTGTGGTTGGTTTTCTACTGATAGAAAAGGGATGCTCAGGGAAAGGGTAAATAAAGTCAGGGCAATCCACCAAACCACCTTCCTTATGTTGTCCCTTTTTAAAGGATAGCACCGCTAGCTGACCTCATTACTGAGAGAAAAAGGTTCATCAGTTAGGACAGCAAATGTTATGGTGGGGCAACATATATTTTTATTAACCTGACTCTCTGACTGTGCCCAGAGGCAAAAACTAGTGTAATTGTACCAATGAAAAATCTACTTGAAAGGTTCAGGGGGAGGGCCTTCTCTGTGGGCGCTCCGGCGCTATGGAACCAACTGCCGGTTGAGCTCCGGATGGCATCGGACCTTCGCTCCTTCCGGCGCGGTCTGAAGACCCACTTATTTGAACTAGCTGGCCTGGCCTGATGGGGAACGTTAGGGTTTTTAATGGGTCTTTTATTGTTACTGTAATTTTTAATTGGGCATTTGTTTAATTCCTTTTAAATTTTTGTATTGTTATTTATATATGCCCTGTTAACCGCCCTGAGTCCTTCGGGAGAAGGGCGGTATACAAATTTAAGAAAGTAAGTAAAGTAAGTAAGTAATCAAGAGAACCTCTGGCTCCATTCTCCAATGATGAGATCATCTCAATAAGTAGATATTTAGCTCTGAGGTCTGCATCTCTTTCTCAAATGTACTGAAAATTTAAGTGTCCCTCTTTGAACCATGTTTTTATGGCCAAATAATATTATTTGGGATGCGGTGGCTCAGTGGGTTAGGATGCTGAGCTTGTCGATCAGATGGTCGGCAGTTTGGCGGGTCGAATCCCGAGTGCCGTGTAACAGAGTGAGCGCCTGTTACTCGTCTCAGCTTCTGCCAACCTAGCAGTTCAAAAGCACGTAAAAATGCAAGTAGAAAAATAGGGACCACTACAATGGGAAGGTAACAGCATTCCATGTGCCTTTGGCGTCTAGTCATGCCGGCCACGTGACCACGGAGACGTCCTCGGACAAGCGCTGGCTCTTCAGCTTTGAAACGGAGATGAGCACCGGCCCCTAGAGCTGGAAACGACTAGCACACATGTGCAGGGGAACCTTTACCTTTACCTATTATTATTTAAACTTTCTGAAAGATGTAACTATTTGATCCTCTACAGAATGTCCATTGTACAAGCTGGCACTTCTTGCTTGCTGTTATATTCCCACATCTAAATAATCTCAATTGAATCATTGGCTCAGCATCTTGTTTACTTTTTGCTTACCTGGATGATTGCCCAGCCACTAAATGTTGCAAAGGTCCTTAACACGTGGTCCCCCCACATTGTAAGAGTGTATAGTGAGATGAACATGTTATTATTTGTAACATTTAAATGTTGGCGGAATTCGAGAGAAATATATTATGTCTGCAGTCTTCATTGTAGTGCTGTGAATCCTGCTACCACAATCCCTGTGTGTGTTTTGGTTCCCATTCCTTTTATTTTTGTTCATTTGTTTTAATAAATGAAAATATTTGGAAGGCTGGCATGCTGTAAAATGTGGCATCAACCGTCATTGCAATCCACCTTTCCAAGAATACAACAAAGAAAAATGCAACTAATTGAGGTAGGCCCTGGAGAGAATTAACAAAGGTAAGTTATTTCACCTAGCCATGGTGAAAGGGGTGAATTTTGAGGATCTGTAGGGGTAGCATAGCCATAGAGCAAACATATACTCAGCCTGTGTATTTTGTGTTTTAAAATATGTACAAACCATCTTCAGCTTATTCGTAGGGCTTCTATTTGTGCTCTGCAAGAATCCAGGCAGACACAAGATGGTAGTAAAGAGAACACAAACACTCTCTGCTGCCACTTAGTTAGCTCAGCTAGGACAGCCTATTTGTTCATTATTATTCCGATTGCCTTTTCATAGCATGAATATATTTTGCCTGATTTTTCCTTAAGCATAAGTGCCCCAGGTCTATGCATTGTCTGAGTCTGTGCATGTTTTTCTGAGCATCCCCAGTCACCCTCTATAATATATAATATTTATATATGTTGTGCTTTAAAGCAGCCAACTAATGCAGTTTGATGTTTGGACTTAGATCCCACTAAATCTAACTCTTGAAGATTCTTCACAAGTTACTTTTCAGTTCTTTTTGTCCACTGCTAGTTTTAGTGAATGTAATCAATTGGTGTGATATCCTTGTGATTATGGCATGGGTATATAAATTTTCAGAGGTACCTGTCAACCATCGATCGATAACTCTAACCCATCTGGCAGGGTGGAGGAAAGCAGGAGATAGCCGAAATAAGCAGACATAAACAATTGCTGTGTGAAACCGACTGGAGGGGAAAACTTTTCAGCAGGCAAAAAGGGAACAAGAACTTACATTTCTTTCAGTATGATCAGTTTGTGAAATAAGCATTTTATACTATCAAGTCGAAGAAAAAAAAGCTGTTTTTTGAGTTGGCAAGCTCTCTCATAGCCAGCTTTTTTGTGAAAGGTCCTATGACATCAACTCCGAATGAGTCACTAATTTAAATTGTCTCATACATTTGAAATGTTGTTACCTTGCTTACATAATATGTATAAATATATAATTGAGTTGTGTGGTTCATCATGATTCAGTACAATTTATAAGAATATAATGTATGTAATCATATTGTCATTGTTCAGTTCATTACAAGCATATTTTATTATGTTGCACTATTGATATTACTTAAACCAAATGCTAGCTGAATTTCTGAAATACAATAATTACACTGATCTTACATTAATAACTTATTTCAAATCTACCTGACTACATGGCAGCCAGTACACAAGAACTGACACATGTATATCAGGCAGAGTACAATATTTTCATAAGTTTGGCAGCATCTTGCTTGTTCTTGTATCTATCCTGTCTTCTTCTGAAATGCAGGACAAAGAAAAAGAGCCTTATTCCAACCTTACAGAAAACTTGTGAGGATGGAAAATGGGAGAAAAGCTTCTGTTTGATTGAGTGAGCCTTTCCTTAAACAAGTTTAGTTCTGGAAATATTAAATCTTGCTTTATTTCCCAGTTACAATTTAGATTTCATAGGTAAAGGTAAAGTTCCCCCGCGCATGCGTGCTAGTCATTTCTGACTCTAGGGGCCGGTGCTCATCTCCGTTTCAAAGCCGAAGAGCCAGTGCTTGTCCGAGGACGTCTCTGTGGTCATGTGTCCGGCATGACTAGACGCCAAAGGCGCATGGAACGCTGTTACCTTCCCACCGTAGTGGTCCCTATTTTTCTACTTGCATTTTTACGTGCTTTCGAACTGCTAGGTTGGCAGAAGCTGGGACGAGTAACAGGCGCTCACTCTGTTACGCGGCACTTGGGATTCGACCCACCAAACTGCCGACCTTCTGATTGACAAGCTCAGCATCCTAACCCACTGAGCCACCGCATCCCTTGTTTGGATTTCATACTAACATGAAAAAACTTCAGTTAGAAGTAAATGCTAGAAATGTCCATTAACCAGAAAGCCAGTCACTGAGACAAACTTTATTTTGTGCAGGCAAGAGAAGCCCATTATTTTTCTTAAGTGAAAGCAACAGTTCCTCCTTCCCACATTTGTGTTGAAATAAGTATAGCTCAGACCTGAACATTCCCATTGATGCAAAACTAAATGGGAGAAAAGATGGGGGGAAGAGTGTGCTGATAGCTAAAAATGGTACTTAGATGGAAAGCTGATGATAAGAGGAGAGGCTTTCTGATGAGGAAAGCACTCTGCAAATGCCATTATAACCAATCCAGCAACATCAATTATTAGCAAGTCCAGTAGGAAGAATCCTTGGGCTTCGCCATTCTCCAAACCTGCAAATGGTAATATGACTTGTACACAGATCCTATATCGAGGTGATATTGGCTTCCTAACGACATTGAGAAGTGAAGAAAACACTTAGAGTAATTAACACTATCAGTGTAACAAAACCTAAAGCATATTTAGGAACCTTCTGGGCCAAAAGCTATTCTGGCCTATGAAGTCAATTCATCTGAACATAGAGATTCCAGCAAAGCTTCTCCACATTTTCCACAATCATCATTAGGTGCCTGACACTTGGAGGCATCCCAACTAGACCTAAGCAGTTTACAGAGTCAGCATGTTGCTGACAACCTGGGTCCTCTTTTTACCAACCTCAGAAAGATGGAAGGCTGAGTCAACCTTCAGCCAGTGAGAATCAAGCTGCTGGTAGTTGGCAGAATTAGCCTGCAATACTGCATTCTAACCACTGTGCGCACAGCTCTATCGTAACTGGGTAGTAGAGAAAGTAGTTTTACCTACTTCTGATCCTTTTCATTCTTCACAAAGAAACTTCATTTTCAACTATGCTCAAGGAGAAATTAAGCCGATGAGCTCAATATTCGCACTGCATATTTACTCTGAAAGATCATAGCCTGACTTTATTTATCCTTGGTCCAAGGAACTGGACAATTTAGCTTTGAGATTACTTGAGCTCTGAACATTTCACCTAATTATATAAAATTATATCCTGTTGCGAAAGCTATTGGCTAATTTAAGAGTCAAACGTATGAATCACATGTGCTGCAGGCATCAGTTAGTCCCTAAATCTCCAACTATGTATTTACTTAAGCTTCATTCATAAAGATCTGGGCCATTTCCATTTATCCATTACTGCCAGTGGGCATCAAAGTATTCTCAACATCCATAGCTGCCTCATGAAATATACATTTCCTTCAACTGTACCCAAATGACTAATTTTCTGCTCTTTATTGATTAGCATAATAAAAATCTCATGACAACGAGACATAGAAATGTTACCATTTATTGCCAGTTGAAGTGAGCAATGTTTCCTGCATAAAAATTAACAAAGCAAATGTCTCTGTTCTCCCAGATGCATTGCATGAATGCAAGACATTTCTTAAATCAAAAATGTTACTTAGGTGCTTGCAGTTTTCCCTTCTGTGCGAGGTGTCCACAGGATGTAGTCACTCCAAATAGTTAAGATAATCAAGTACGGTGGTGTACTCATTTGAGCTGTGGTGCTGGAGAACACTCCTGCATATTCCTTGGATAGCAAAGGTGACTAACAAGTATTGGAGCGCATAACACAAGATATGTCAGTAGAAGGCAAAATTACGAAACTGTGTCTCACTGACTTTGGCCATGTCATGAGTGTAAATTTACTGAAGAAAGCAATTATATTTGGAAGAGTAGGGGTAAAAAAAATATCAGGCTGCCAAAGAACATGGTAGTTGGACACCATCAAAACTGGCACTAGCCAGAGTATAGAAAAACTCAAAAGAAATAGGGCAAGATGAGAAGACACGAGAGACCTGGCCCATAGAATTGTCAAGAGTCAGACTCAACTGAATGGATAGCATCATCATCATCATCATAACAGTGGTGTGATTGTAGCTCTACCTGTTTTCTATGTGTATCACATGTGCAATGCACACTGACCACAATAACAACAAAAAACACAGGCAAACCTTTCAATGCCACATTGTAGCCGCTATCTTGAGTTTTTTTATATCGTACCCTTCAGACACTCTTTCTGATTCAGAAAAATCAAATTAAATTTTTGTTATAACAGTAGAGGAATGTCCATTATGCAGCACTTGTTGAATAAACTATGTCAAAAGCAAACATAATCCAGTCAGTGATGTACTACTACATTATTTATAGAGAGAGAGTAAAACTGATTTTTTTTCCTCTTTGGGGACCCAGGGGATGAACCCTAAAGCAGACATGTCAAACACAAGGCCCGGGGGCCAGATCCGGCCTGTGAAGTGGTTTCATGTGGCCCGCGAAGCCATCCTGGAAACAGTGAGGGAACGGCCCCCACTGCCTTGGCCCTGGCCCAGAGACCCTCCTCCTGCCAGAAACCCTCAGATCTGTCCCACTCCTGCCCAGGCCCCCACAGGCACCCTTGATGCGAATGATGTAGAGCTGGCCATGTACAACCAGTAGGCCATATGCACTCTAGCCACGCCCACCCAGTAGGCCACGCCCACCCTGGCCATACCCACCCAGCCCCCTGAGGGCAACCGCAATGCTGATGCGGCCCTCAATAAAATTGAGTTTGACACCCCTGCCCTAAAGGATTCAGTGATTCAATGCTAGACATTTTTCATTGGCTAGGCAAAGAACAAGATCATTCCATCTTTCCATTCCATTTGAAAAAACAGCTGGTCACAATGACGTTGGCATATCTCCATCTAGATTAGAGGCAGGTTGCATGGCACATGGCTTTGGCCTCCAGCACCTGTTTCTCTCTCAATGTCTTCTGCCTGAGACCAAGCCCTCAGTTGATCGAACACAAGATGGGATTTTTAAAAGGTCACATATGGCCTTCAGTTCTTTTTTATAGTTCAAATAACTTCTGAGAACACCTAACAGGCCACTGAAGCTATTGCTGCTTGAGGGCACAACTTCTGTTTTTCAAACCACACTACAATAAGGCTTTCCATGACTCTGCTTTACTTTAACAAACAAAAAAAATCAACCTTATAAAAGGAAGTTTCTGACTGATAATATATTGCAGAGTAAATTTATTTGCATTTGATACACTACTGTATCAAAATAAGTTAAGCTTCATTGGTACATGTCCTCTAATTATATAGACCTAGTTAATATAATGAAATATTTACATTTATTTCTTGGGCCTGAGATCAACTGTGTTTAAAATACTTCCTGATGCATTAAACTAAAGAATTTCTGCTCTCTCTACTTTCTCCTCCTTTATAATAATTAGGATTTCTTCACAGGGCACTGTAGTTTTATCTTTTTTCAGGCAATTCTGCCTTTGCCAGAATTTTTTGGCTTGGTTAACTTGTGTAAATGAAGTGTTTTGTGCCTGAATGTGCCTGGATGAAACTATCCTTGCTCTCATAAGGATGCATAGCAACAAAACAGTCCAATCTGAACATATTTTATTGCAAAGCCATTTTTACTTTGTAAAATCTAATGAATGGAGGCATTTTTGCTCATGAAAACCAACCTATATACGCTGATCACACTTCAGGTCTTCTAGCCTTCTCCACCCCATCACAAACTCTATTTTTATTTATAAATTTGGGATTTAAATTTTTTATTTAATTAAAAAAGGACTTGATAAATTAGGAATGAAATTCCTATGCACTGGGGAGCTATGAAATTATGCCAAATTGTCACAATAATTGTGATTCAGCTGACACGCTGCAGCTGGCTACGCTTGAATATACATTTCCTGCTTGAGCCAGAAGGAATGTTTCTGGCTCTCTTTACAGTGTAATTTGTACTTTCTGCTAGGTAATATTTTAAATTTACTTATCCATGACTATTTGGTTCTAATGAACCACTTACATACACATTTCCTTATCTTATGTTCCTTATCTGAGGGCATTTGTGTCTAATGACAGTTGCAATAATGGCAATTACTTTTCTGTTGAGCTTCATTTAAGTGGATTGGTTTAGTAAACAATTTCTCAGCTGTAATTCTACGGGTGTCCCTCCAGAGAATCCTGGCTCTGGACCAATAGAATGTTTGAGATGCCTCCTCTGCTAAGAAAGTTTAATCTCAGAGGGGGAGGTCCAATCTTGGGGGGGGGAACCCCATCACTTTTGTGATCTTTGTCTTCCTAAGTATTTCTTCTTTTCCTTAATAGAAACAAAAAACATGCATTAATGGTACTCTGGGTCATTTAAGATGCTTAAAAGCCATAGTTTGCTTGTACCTTAGCCCAGAAGTATCTTGAAATGCCACAGATCCTTTAGACAAAGATTTTTAAAAAATGATTTAGGTTCATGAATTGAGGTTCATGGCTGGGTAGAAGTTTGAACCTGGAATGATCCAGTTGCAGCTCAACATATTTATCTACCTTTCATACCATATGTGACATGGGTACAAGCAATACTCTTGCTTCATTGTACAGGTACTGAGGAACCAAGATACGTATAACAGATCTTAAAATAAATTGTATTTTATAGGTATCTACAAAATCCCCCAAATCCAAATATTCATCTAAATGTTTGGTGGTGAGTATTAACATTGTATGGAGAACTAGACTGCAGATGCTGGACCGGTCCTCTGTATCGCCACCTGCTCATCCCATTCCTTGCCCCTTTTATAGTGTAAAACTCCCCTCAGACCTTGTTCTACACAAAAATCAAAGAGATTGGCAAAGGGCAGGTATGTATAAGTAATCCAATGTGTTCAGTCAAGCATGAGCAAAGGGCCAAAAGGTATTGTGAAAAAGCTATGAAAGATAAAGTAAATATCAACTAATCATGATGGGGAAGCTGGTTGATGGGCAAATGCATCAACCTCTTTTCCTTTTCATAATATCTCACATATGCAACTGAGATCATATTCATTTTACTGAGGTTAAAGGAATGCAGTGGGGAAGAGAATTCCTTAATCTTTTTTTATACTGGGTAGTTTAGGTTGGAGTTTTTGCTTTTGTTTTTTGGTTCTGTTTTAGTTGTTTAAGTAAATCACCGATGGGTGATTTATAAGATGAATTGCTCCAAAGTATCATTTTTCAAGCCCTTCATTCCTGGGTCAGCATTTCATAACACAGAACAGTTGAAAATGCACATTATTAATAATTATCCCACGTGTATTACCTTTTAGACTTGGAGGTGCTGTTTAGATGCTGTCATCACATTTGATTATTAGTAAAATCCAATATTTTCCTGCAATGTATCATTGCATTGTAAATACTGAAATATAAAACCGAGACAGAACACCAATGAACTATACTGACAGCATTCACAATGTCTCCAAAGTGGGGGGGAAAAAACCAAATATTTATTTGATTTCTGTATTGTTATCTATGGTTTCCTCCATTTCTGTCACAGATTCCATGTGTTATTTTAAAGTTTCCATTTAAGGTAATATATTAGATGAAGGTAATATATTAAGGTAATATATTAAGGTAATATATTAGACATCACCCTGTCAACAAAAGTGCGTATAGTCAAGGCTATGGTCTTTCCACTTGCAATGTATGGCAGTGAAAGCTGGACCATAAGAAAGGCTGAGTGCCAAAGAATTGAAGCCTTCAAACTATGGTGCTGGAGAAGACTCCTGCGAGTTCCTTGGACTGCAAGGCGATCAAACCGGTCAGTCCTAGAGGAGATCAACCCTGACTGCTCTTTAGAAGGCCAGATCCTGAAGCTAAAACTCAAATACTTTGGCCACCTAATGAGAAGGAAGGACTCACTGGAGAAGAGCCTAATGCTGGGAAAGATTGAGGGCAATAGAAGAAGGGGACGACAAAGAATGAGGTGGCTGGATGGAGTCATTGAAGCAGTAGGAGTGAGCTTAGATGGACTCCAGAAGATGGTAGAGGACAGGAAGGCCTGGAGGAACATTGTCCATAGGGTCGCGATGGGTCGGACACGACTTCGCAACTAACAACAACAACAATTAGATGAAAATATCAGCCATTGGCAAACTTTACAAGGTGAGATTCTAATACACAGTATATAATCTACGTTAGAAGCAGGCAGGTTCTGTTGGTTTAAGTAATGTACCAAAACTAATGTGGCACAACAGAAGCAGATAAGACCAAGACCTGCGTTGGGAGACGTTCTGGAGCAGTAAAGAATAAAATAACATTGAAGTAGCCGAAGGACCACTCGGGACGACAGGCTAGTTAACTTAAAGATTTATTTAGAGCAAGACAAAACAGAATAACTCGCCCGGCTTTTATAGCCGGCAGCTGTCAGTGAGGGCCAATCAGGAACGTCCATTTTGGCACCGCGTCTATCCGGACCAATCCGCGTTGTCTGTTCTTGACAGTTCAGGCTTCCACGTGGCTCCGTGTTTTGACAGCTGCGAGCTGTCAGTGGTTGCGCCTGCGCTGTGCGGGGAACTTTGACAGCTGTCAAAGTTCCCGCGTGTTCTCCTGTCAGATTTGGTTTTCCTCACGTATATGGTTTAACAAGTGATTACATATAACTTTAACTGTTTACAGATATAATACACCCCTTACCCCTCCCCTGGAGCGTTCCCTCCCTCTCGGTCGTTGGAACCTGCCCACTGGTAGTCCTTTAGGTAGGCGGGGGCCCTTCGGTTCCTGACGGAACGACGTGGAAGTGGGGCGATGTGTGGGTCTGCCGGTGGTGCGTCTCTTTGCTCTTCTTCCTCTTGGTGTGGCAGCGGTAGTATTTCTGGAGGGGGTTGCAGGTTGAGTTCCGTCGGATGGGGTTCTGGGGTGTGTGGTGGTTGTCTGGGTCTGAGTTGGTCGATGTGGCGGCGTAGGTTGCCGTGAGTTTGTGTGGATATTAGATAAGAAATGGGTCCTGTCTGTTTTAGCACTGTTCCTTGGACCCATTTGTTTTTATCTGAGTATGATCGTGCCCATATCATTTGCCCTGGTTTGAGTGTGCGGTTGGGGGGGGTTTGTTCGTTTTCTTCCGGGTATGTGTCAGGATGCAGTCTGTCAAGCCGCGTTATTAGCCTCCTCCCCCATCTTAGTTCTGCTGGTGATTTGCCCATTGTTGTGCATGGAGTTGCGTGTTGTGACATTAGGAATTGGCTGAGTCGTCGTTGCCAGTTCCCTTTGACGAATTTTTTTAAAGCTTCTTTTGTGGAGCGTACCATAATTTCGGCCATCCCGTTTGTCGATGGGTGGAAGGGCGCAGACGTGACCAGCCTAATACAATTCTTCATAGCGAATATCTGAAATTCACGAGAGGTGAATTGAGGGCCATTGTCTGAAACTATGGTGTCTGGGAGGCCGTGTGTGGCGAATATTTTCCTTAGGGCTTGTATAGTGGCTGCTGACGTCGTTTTCCTAAGGGGAGTGACTTCTAACCATTTAGAATAACTGTCCACTACAATTAGGAAACTCTGTCCCTGGATAGGTCCTGCAAAGTCTAAATGTATGCGTGACCATGGGTTTTTTGTCGTTTCCCATTTGTGGATTGGTGCCTGGGGGGGTTCGTTCCGGGTTGCTTGACAGGTATAGCACCCTCCCACATATTTTTCTATTTCCTTATCTATGCCAGGCCACCAAACATAACTTCTGGCCATAGCTTTCATTTTGACAATGCCAGGGTGTCCTTCGTGTAAGATGTCTAACGTTTGATTTGTGTCTTTGTTTGGTATTATGACTCGATTTCCCCATAGCAGGCATCACCTATGTGAAGATATTTCATTTTTTCTGTTGAAGTATGGCTGGAATTGGGGGTGTGGGTTTTTCGCTGGCCACCCTGTTGTGGCCCACCTGAGAATTCTGCTAAGTATTTTGTCCCTAGCTGAGTTGTTTGCTATAATCTTAGCAGAGAGGGGACACTCTGGAAGTTGCGAAATTGCTAGGATCATTCCAGCTGGGGCTGGGTCCGGGTCCTTGCTTGGAATTGGCAGTCTGCTGAGGCAGTCTGCGTGTCCTAATTCCTTCCCTGGTTTATGGATTAACTGATAAGAATAGGCAGATAAGAATGTGGACCACCGTAGTATTCTCGGTGAGAGAATCTGTGGTGTTATTTTATTCCAAGTGAATATCCCTAATAGGGGTTTGTGATCTGTGTATATAGTGAAGGGTCTCCCATAAAGGTAGTCATGAAATTTTTTAACCCCTGCGACTATTGCTAGGGCTTCTCTGTCTATTTGTGCGTAATTTCTTTCTGCTTTTGACAGAGTGCGTGAATAAAAGGCTATGGGTCTTTGGGTGCCATCCTTGTATAAATGACTTAATACTGCCCCAATTCCATAGGGAGATGCATCGCAAGCGATGCATATTGGTGTGTCTTCTCGGAAAAGGGTGATTGTTGAACTATTGCAAATAATCTTTTTTAGTGATTGGAAGCTATTTTCCTGAATTTTGGTCCAGGACCAGGCAGTTCCCTTATCCAGGAGTCTATGCAGAGGCTCTGCGATAGTGGCTTTGTGGGGAATGAAGGCATGATAAAAATTTAATAAGCCTAAAAAGGCTTGTAGTTCTTGTTTATTGCTTGGGCTTGGTGCTGTTTGAATAGCCCTTAGTTTGTCTGTGGTGGGGTGGATACCTTGGCCGTCTATTTTGTACCCTAGGAACTCTGTGGAAGTGACTCCGATGGAGCACTTTTCCCGCTTAAGCTTGAGGCCGGCTTCTCTGAGCCGGCTCAGCACAGCTGACAGTCTGTCAGCTAAGTTTTCTTCATTTTCTCCGGCGATGAGAACATCGTCGAAGTAGGGGCAGACCCCGGGTATTCCTTTCAGGGTTTTCTCCATGATACCCTGGAAGATACCCGGGGCTGCTGATATGCCGAATTGTAGCCTTTTTACTTTAAAGGCACCGCGGTGGGTGACAATTGTCTGGGCTTCCGCGGTGTCATTTGTGACAGGCAGTTGCAAATACGCCTGCGTGAGATCAAGCTTAGCAAAAATGGCGCCGGAGCGGATGGAAGCAAAAACGTCCCTTACCGCTGGCACCGGGTAAGCATGGGGGCTGAGAGCTAGGTTGAGGGTCGCCTTATAGTCCGCGCATAATCTTATCTCCCCGTTAGGTTTAACCGGGGTGACTATTGGGGTCTCCCAGCTTCCTCCCTCCGTAGGTTCAAGCACCCCGAGCCCTACGAGGCGCTCTAGTTCCCTTTCAATTTTTTCTTTAAGGGCAAAGGGCACTCTCCTAGCTCTTATCTTTATGGGTTGGATTGCTGGGTTTAATTGTAAAGAGATGGGGGAACCCGTGTATTTTCCTAAAGTGCCATCGAAGACGTCTGCATACTTATTGCAAACGGCTTCGAGGCTGGGTGATTGTACAGTATTTACCCCCGTTATGGCGATCCCTAACGGCCCGAACCAGTTCAGCCCTATCAGGTTGGTGCGATTTCCCAGCGTTACCAGCACTTCTAGGGGACCCCTGAAAGACTTGTACTCTACTTCCACCTTAGCCCTCCCTTCCAGCGGAATAGGGGTTTTCTGGAAGTCTGCTAGGTGGACCTGGGTTTGTCTCAGAGGAATTTTTTCCTTGCCTTGTTGACAGATCTCCTGATATGTTTTAAACGAAATTAAGGAGACTGCTGACCCTGAATCCACTTCCATGAGGCAGGGCACCCCCTGAATTTTTACCCTGATCCTAACCTTAGAGCTTAGGCTGTTTACCCTGTCAATTGTTTCTACCAGGGCCCCTGGCGTTTTTCCTCTGTTGGCCTGGGTAGCTGGCCTACCTGGGGAGTTTGTCTCCAACTCATTGATGTTGTCACGGCCCTTGCTGCAGCACACCGGTTTGATGTGGCCGGTCTTCCCACAATTATGGCACTTAACATTTCTGAACCGGCAGCTTGCCCGGGCATGGTTGCCCCCGCAGCTGGCGCAGGCGGCCCGTTGCTCGTAGCGCGTTGCTTCCTCTGGGCGAATTGAACCCGCCAGTACAGTTCGGATCGGGCTGGCATGTAATGCTTCGTCAGCTGGTCTACCAGGTCCACGTAGGATACCTTGGTGATGGGTACCGGGCTGAACAGCCCCACGGCAGCGTCGTAGACGGGGGGTCCGCTGATGTAGAGCAGCGCCGCGGCCTTGGCTCGGTCATCGGTGATTTTGCTGACAAGGAGGAATCCCTCGACCTGACCCAGGTGCGATTGCCACCTTTCGGGATGTCGGGTGTCGAATTCCCTCACGCGGCCGAAGTTTGCCATGTCGTCCGGTCCTGGGTCTCGCTCCGTTGAAAGTTAAAACTTCCCGTGACAGCTCTGGCCGGGAACTCTCTTCCGCGGCCGTGACTTCAGCTCTGGAGCGATCCCACCTTCGTCGCCAGTGAAGTAGCCGAAGGACCACTCGGGACGACAGGCTAGTTAACTTAAAGATTTATTTAGAGCAAGACAAAACAGAATAACTCGCCCGGCTTTTATAGCCGGCAGCTGTCAGTGAGGGCCAATCAGGAACGTCCATTTTGGCGCCGCGTCTATCCGGACCAATCCGCGTTGTCTGTTCTTGACAGTTCAGGCTTCCGCGTGGCTCCATGTTTTGACAGCCGCGAGCTGTCAGTGGTTGCGCCTGCGCTGTGCGGGGAACTTTGACAGCTGTCAAAGTTCCCGCGTGTTCTCCTGTCAGATTTGGTTTTCCTCACGTATATGGTTTAACAAGTGATTACATATAACTTTAACTGTTTACAGATATAATACAAACATCTTCTATATTCCCAAAGTTCAAAACAAAGAAAAAGGGTAAGATTTATATTCTCACCACATATCCAGTGTTTATTGATATGCAAGGAAAGAACCATTTTCATAAACAGGAATAATCCCTTTCTCAGGTTTTTCAAATGAAACTTCGAGTTTGCACAGGTTTTCCTTCAGATGGATGGAAGTAACTATTTATCACAACACAACATATATCAATCAAGTGGGACACCAGGAACCTCTGATCCAGAAACATTTATGCACAAAATTTATCTGTGCAATGACAGAGAGTACAAGGGGAAGCATATCCTTTCCCCTAAACAAACATATGTAACTGCTCTCTCACAGATACTATGTTGGAACACATGGAAAAAAATGCAGTGCAGAAGCTCATTTAGTGATGGCTCAGGAAAAAATACGACTAAATATTATTATTTAAATGTATATGCCTAGCTCCCAGAAACCTTCTAATTCTATTAGAGCAGGGGTGTCAAACTGCCGGCCCACGGGCCGGTTTCATCATACTGAAGCTGCGCCCACCCCATTGCCGGCAATGCAAAAAGTCACAATACATCACGACACGTCACATGACGTGGTGAGTTTGACACCTGTGTTTTGGAGTATAACTCCCATGATCTCTATCCAGCATGATTTCCATAGGATGTCTCCATCTAAGTAAAATGTAGGAAGGTCCTGCTAACAAAGGGATGTTTTCATCATAGACCCAGATGGTGAGCTTTCTTATTGATCAGCCTCATTTTTGAAATAATCTTACCCTGTTTGGAGGGACTGCACCTTCTCTACTAAGCTCCCAAAGAGCTCTGAAGATATGGTTTTCAGAGGACCTTGGAGGATAAAGCAGAAAGTTGATTACTGTGGGGATGAAGACACAGCAATGTGATGCATTGGGAACAGGTTATTGATTTGTTGGAGGGTTTTTTGGGGAGTTATTGTACTGTTTTAATTCCATTTCTGCAGGCTACACAGTTTTCAGATGTAGAAACCAAGGGAAAATAAATACAGATAAATGAATAAAAATACTGTAAGACTTGCAAATTGCAGGAGAGATCATCCAAAGGTTTTGGAGACTGCAGGGCTGCCGAATGCTGGAGTAACAAAATAGCCAAATTTTACAGTGAAATTGAATTATTTTTTTAACCAACAGCCTTGGGCCCCCATATAACTAGCTAAAATTATAAAATTAGAGAATATATAATAGCAGGCTTTCTCAAACTGTTGTTCCCAGATGTGGGTTGTTTTTTTTTCATATCCTCATATCCAGTTAGCATGGAGAGAAATGGTTTACAGCTTGGTATCCTCTCATACCCAGATACTCTTTCTTTTCTCTCGCTGGGAAAAAGTATGAATAATCTCACATTAAAATGACTCATGGGATGAAATCTGAAACTGAAGATAAAGAAAACATAATTATGAGAGACTTAACTATGAGAAATATATATAAGCACTATGTCTTACTAAGATCAGCATCAGCCAGACATACTTCCAAGCTTTCTTTAAGAACCAAAATAAATAGGAAACAACAGTGGCTAATGTGCTTTGTAGCTTTTTATTTCCAACATATCTCCCTTGATAGCCCCACCCACCCAAGAAAAAAAACATTTAAAACATAAAAAACATTGAATTCAGCCTTAGCCACACTTAAAGCAGGCCAATTGAATCAGTGGGATTTTATATCCCACAGATTTTAGTTGCTCTGCTTCAATTACATCTTGAGGCAACCTATTAAAACTGGTTGGTTTTTAACATGTATTGGTTTTTAACAAGTATTATAATCTACTGTTGGTATTTTTTTACTGAAAACAAGCTACACTTCCTGTTTTGAAACTTCCACTTTAATTCTATTTGATGAACTTGTCTGGGGTTCTAATTAGTGAATCTTATGGAAGCAAATGAGAATATGAAAGAACACAAGGAGTCAGAGATCCAGTTAACAGATGAAAGTCACAGAGTGGTAAGGGAGAGTTTGTGGCTTTGCATTTTAAATGATTTGTGCAATAGCAGATAAACATAGACCCATAAAATTGGTGAGTGATCAAGCATTATATACATTCCCATGGAAACAGAAGGACACACATCCAAACAAGCACCCTTGAACCGTTTTCTCTTTTTCAGGAGCCTCTTCACCCATTCACTTGCAGTTCATTCTAGCTTTTTTTAGACACATTCCAAACAACTGCTTCAGGTCACTTATGCACATGACATATCAGAACAACGGGCATGAAGTTGTGTGTGCTTAAATCTTTACAATTAAACTACTGCACATAAAATGAGGTATCATCACACAATTACGGTAAGATGATTAAAGGTCTGAAGACTAAAACATATGAAGAACGGTTGCAGGAATTCAGTATGGCCAGTCTAGAAAAAAGATGGACGAAGGAGGACATGATAGCAGTATTCCAATATTTGAGAGATTGCCATAAAGCACCAGAAGGCAACACAAGAAACAATGGATGGAAAC
Source organism: Vipera ursinii (assembly GCF_947247035.1). Classification (NCBI taxonomy): domain Eukaryota; kingdom Metazoa; phylum Chordata; class Lepidosauria; order Squamata; family Viperidae; genus Vipera; species Vipera ursinii. The sequence goes on from NC_139516.1 coordinate 188,987,726, forward strand.
TAATGAAGGAGAGAAGCAACCTGGAATTAAGGAGATACTTCCTAACAGTGAGAACAATTAACTAGCAGAACAACTTGCCTTCAGAAGTTGTGGGTGCTCAATCACTGGAGTTTTTAAGAAGAGACTGGATAGCCATTTGTCGGAAATGGTACAGGCAGGGTCTCCTGCTTGAGCAGGGGGTTGGACTAGATGACCTCTAAGATCCCTTCCAAATCTATTCTGATTGACTGAGAAGGTTTTTTAAACTTAACAAAGCCATATAAAGCATAGTTTGGAGACTATACGTCAGCACTGGAAGAAAGAAACATTCCTTTAAACTATCATAGTGTTTTCCTGCCACATAAGTATACTGAACATCTCATTTGATAATTATTGGTTGCAACTGCCTGGCAGTAGGTCTTACAAATGAGGACTTGGAACATTAGCTCATGTGGTTTGGGCTTGTCTTATTACTGCCACATTTTGAGCTGATGTCAAGAGGCTTGTTAAAATTATTTTGAATCAATTTTCATATGTTAAAGAAACACAGGTTTTATGTTTAGAATCCACCAAGATATCAACAATTCTGGTATTCAGAGCATGAGGTTTGGCTGAAAACATTATTTAAAAAGACTAGAAGATAAATTTACATATAACTGGCAATAGTAACAATTAACTGTTTGTTCCTGTTGCTTGTGATCATTTGTGAAGAAAAAGAGGAAAGGAAGAAGCAGATATTGTCAATTAAGAAAGAGGAGGAGGGGGGGGACTGCCCAAATCTCAATAGCTCTAGCAGCCCATAAAATCAAACAAATTAAAATAAAATCAACAAAAAATATAAAATGACTAATTTTTAGATTATAATATATTATTTAAACTATTCTGTGTATGAAAACCTTTCCATTAACTAGTCTGATGAAATAATTATATTTGTTTTTTTATAAAGAATGAATATATACAAGGGGAAAAATATTGACAAAAAACATTGCCAAGGTATGAACACTATTTCTGTGTATGTTTCCAAGAGTTCCATTAAAAATTTGCAGAGAATTTTCAGTGTTTGAAGCAAAAAAGTGAACACGTTTGTGGCACCATAAATATTATGTTTATCAAACACAAGTTTTAGTGGATTTGGGCTCACTGTACCAGGCTGATGAAATATAATTCCTATATCACTGATGTAGCAGGACACTCATGGCTACAGAGTACACTGAAAACCAGAAGACACCCTTTGAGAATAGAATAGAATAGAATAGAATAGAATAGAATAGAATAGAATAGAATAGAATAGAATAGAATAGAATAGAATAGAATAGAATAGAATAGAATAGAATAGAATAGAATAGAATAATGTATTTGGCCAAGTGTGATTGGACATACAAGGAATTTCTCTCCGATGCATATGCTCTCAGTGTACATAAAATTAGCAAAGTGATAGGTCATTACAATAATTAATTAATAAGATATAACAAGTGATAAATCATATATACCAATTGGAGAAGGTATTAGGAAAGATGAGAAAGGCATGGTCAACCAGTTCTGGATCATTGCTAAAATTATTATGTGGACATATTCATGTAATGCCAGGACCTAAACGCAACTCAGAGGTGTGTATTAATGGTGCTGGTGAGCAGGACTATTTCATGCATTTGTACTGGTTTTGGAGAAGAGTTGGATTTTTGCTTTGTTTTCAAAACTGTTTTTTAAACTTTGTTCTTTAAGAATTAAATTCTACAAATTTCTCAAAATAGAACTGGCACATTGGATGTTATTGCTCTAAACTAAGGATAACAAAGGCAATGTCTAATGTCTGCAACATTCATCATTAAATAGCCACACTATGTGTTGCTGTTTTTTTTCCCTTTGCTTTTTGTAAAGTTAACAAACTAAATTTTAAAAGAGATTTCTCTCAATGCTTCAATTGCCTTGGCTTTTTCTCTTTTTCTCTTTGTTTTTTTAAAGACTCAAGGTAAAAAAAAAGCAAAACTTTCAAGTTTTGTCTAATTTTATAACTTTTACACCCGTGAATAATATTTAGAATTTTTTTCAGTTTTTTCCACTTTTGTTTTCATTAATATATATTCTATATTGGGCTTGCAATTGAAATATTTTTGGGCTAGATCATATTTTCATTTAGGGAGCTTTTTCTTTTCTTTAAAGCCACTGAGCTGGGCTGCTTATGGTAGGAAAAAGGAAAAGCATATTTTTAAGTACTAAATATTGAAAAATGAATATTGAGAAAATGTAATATTGGCACAACAGAAAGTCTACACCTTTTATTCTCTGAATTCTCAGCACAGTGAATGAGGAACTGAATATTTACTTGTTGTTTTGTGCATTCAGCAAGCCTAAATAAAAGATTTGCTTTTTCTTTAACTATAAAAATCATTGATAATTTAAGAACCAGTTGTGTCAAAGTTCCTAAGTATATTATTCTTTTTCTGCTATAGATGAATCACAAATGTCTCTCTTAATCATTAAATGTTTGGTTCATTAATCAATCAAAATTAAAATCAGCAAGTCCTTTTCTTGATGAATGCTCAAAAATTTGAAGAATAACAATGATGTTTTTATTTGATAAAATAAAATATTTTATTTGATATTTAATAATATTAAATATAAACTCAGTCATTCATATCCTTTACTTACTTGGCTTTGTTATCATCTTCCAGTACCAGATGTGATAAATAGTTTTAATTATACGGAATCAGAAAATAAAATTCCATCAAAATCAACTACAGGAAATTGTATGTAGTCATTGTTGTGATTGTTTTCTCAATAATAACTTAAAAACTGGACTTATTTAACATAAAAAATGCAAAAATCAACATACCTATATTCCTCAAGATGAATGTTCACTCTCTGTGGTCTTAAATTAATTTGCTACCTCATAACTTGTTTATTTTGTTCAAGAAAAACTTTTGTTTATTTTATTCAAATATCACTGAAAGAAAGAGAGAAAACATTAAAATGAGTCAAATCCCATTTATTCCAGGGGATAATATACAGAATACCTAGCACAGGGGTAGGCAATCTCGGCTCTTTTATGACTCATGGACTTCAAATCCCAGAATTCCTGAGTCAGCATAGCTATGCTGACTCAGGAATTCTGGGAGTTGAAGTCCATGAGTCATAAAAAAGTCAAGATTAGAAAGAAATATTATACCTAGTCAGTATTCTTTCATTGTTTAAAAAGTTTTCCTGATCCACATGAAGTGGCTCAGGGCAACAGTTGTGGGTTAAGTTAAAAGGTCTAAGTCTAAGTCAAGAAGGCAGTCAGTTGAAAACGTACTTTGATAGAATCCTCAGAGCTCCCAATAACTCCTTGAAATGCAATTTGACTAAGACTCATCCTGTTCATCTGATTCCTGCAGTCTCCTGTGCTATTGTCCAAGGGACTCTTTTCTCATCATCTCACCACATATGCAAAGGTTATGTTTTCGATTCTGGAGTTGGTCTGATAGCTAGAATGACACTGTCAGTCATTGAACGTACACTCCTTCCTGACTTTCTCCCGAACAAAAGGTTCTCATCTTTACACAAGCAACCATCAAAGGGATTGTTTCCCATCTAATGCCTCTTCTTGTCATAGCTGCTGTAGTTCTGCCCAAATCAATGCACCATGTCTAAAGTTTCAGATATATTTTTGAATTGGAAAAGGGTGAGTTGCACTTGTTTATCTCGTTAGGTGAGACACACCTACACACACAAATACCTTGCATTGCCCCAATTTGATCTGACTCTTATCTTAGTTACAAACCAGAACAGAGTCTTTATTCCTATTTTTAGGCATGACCACGGAGATGTCCTCGGACAAGCGCTGGCTCTTCGGCTTTGAAACAGAGATGAGCACCAGCCCCTAGAGTCGGAAATGACTAGCACGCATGTGCGGGGGAACCTTCACCTTCACACCTCAGTCTACACAATAATTCATTTGATCCAGTAATTACAGAAATTGAGCAAGTTCAGATTTTATCACTAAGCACAATTTGCAGTTTTCAAATGCATCAGAATGGGAATAGAAAGTATGATTGTCAATGAAGAACTTGTGTGTTTTAAAAGCATTTCTTTGGTGTCATTTGAGATCCTTTATGGCTTCCAAAGTCATGATCTCCCTTTTCGAAGTAAACACTGCTGGCAACATCTGTCTAGATTCCATGGGAAAATATTTAGTGAATCTTATAATGACATGTTTATCTTGCAAGTTGTCGAGATGAGTAAGTATATAGCCTGAATACCACCATTCAACTTGAATTGAGAAATAGCTACCACTCAAGAAATTTGACAGAGTAAATATGTCCTTAAACAATATCTGTCAGTTTCCTATTAATCTTTTGGCTCAGATTTCATTGCAGGCTGGCATCTTAAATGGTTTCCATTTCCTTCAGTAAAGGAAAGCAATCATGTTTTACCTGACTTGCTTCCCCTTCTCCAAACTGTACCCAAATAATGTGATTCAAATGTTTATGCCACTGAAGTATGCTAACCGAACCATGCGGTTTACTGGTTATAGTAAATAGTTCATAGTTCAAGCAGAGCTGGTGCTTTTACTCTCTAGTACAATACTCAGCCCTACAATTTTAAACTGTATGGACTTCAATTCCAAGAATTTGGGGGACTGAATATGTGATAGTTAAAAAACAACAATGTTTTTCAACCAATGCCTGGTTGTCTGAAAAGGATCCCAGGCTGGCAAAAAGCACTGCAAATTCTGGCAGCATTATGAGGTAAAATGGTATTTAAGCGAGTGAAAACTACTACAGATATGTCCTAAACCTCTCCCTCTTTACATTGTCGATTCCCACATCTTTGTTAAATAATGACTAGGTTAGCAGGTGCCACACAATAACCCATTTGCTCTTCCAAGGAACAGCAAGTAAACCAAGAAAGGCATTTAGACATATGTTTTCTCGAATATTGCAATACTTATATAGTTGACCCAAGAAGATTTGCATCTTGGTCAATCCTTTGTTCGTCCATGGAGATAAAACCATCCAGCAGACCAGAAACCTAGCCCAAAGCCTTTCCCACCGTCCTTTATTGACCTTCTTGTTAGAGTCTGCCATATTCTCTTATCACCATTTTTTCCTCTAAAATGTGCCTCCCTGAACTAACTCCCTGTGTCCCAAAGCCCTGAATAATAGCATTCTTGAAAAGAAAAGGACAATGAATGTCTTCCTGTGTACAGGTAGTTTGTTTATTTATAAATTTTATTATTTATTTATTTATTTATTTGTGAATTTTATTTATTTATATATTTATAAAATGTATTATAAAGGTAAAGGTTCCCCCGCACATGCGTGCTAGTCGTTTCCGACTCTAGGGGGCGGTGCTCATCTCCGTTTCAAAGCCGAACAGCCAGCGCTTGTCCGAGGACGTCTCCGTGGTCATGTGGCCAGCATGACTAGCACGGAACGCTGTTACCTTCCCACCGTAGTGGTCCCTATTTTTCTACTTGCATTTTTACGCGCTTTCGAACTGCTAGGTGGGCAGAAGCTGGGACGAGTAACAGGCGCTCACTCTGTTACGTGGCACTCGGGATTTGATCCACCAAACTGCCGACCTTCTGATCGACAAGCTCAGTGTCCTAACCCACTGAGCCACCGCGTCCCTTCAAAATGTATTTATTTATGTATTTATAAATTTATTGGCTGCCCATCTGACCATTGGGTAACTCTGGGCTGCTTACAGTTACATATGAGCTAAAACATAAAAGTTAAAAACAAACATTAAAACCAAAGATATAGGGAGGGTGGGTGGGCGGAGTGGAGGGAGAGGTGGGATCTGTTGTTACTCAATCTACCATCTCCACTGAGGTGTTCCTCAATTTACAACCCAAATTGAGATGGCTATTTAATAAGGCATCCAATTTTACATTTTTTTGCCAGGATTGTTAAGCGAATCACTGCAGTTGTCAAGTAACTCAGGCAGCCGTTAAGAGAATCCAGCTTCCTCCATTGACTGCTTGTTGGAAACAGACTGGGAACAGGTTGCACATGGTGATCATGAGATACTGCAATCCTTGTAGATACTTGCTGGATGCCAAATGACCAAATTCTGATCATGCAACAGTTCTAAGTCACTTTTTTCAGCACTGTAACTCTGAATGGCCACTAAACTAAAGGTTCTAAGTTGAGGACTACCTGTACTGTGCAAACCTTTATTTTTCTGGCACTTTCTTTCTTTCTTTCTTTCTTTCTTTCTTTCTTTCTTTCTTTCTTTCTTTCTTTCTTTCTTTCTTTCTTCCTTCTTGGATAACTTTTTCCAATAGCAACAAAGCTCCAGTAACTCAGAGCTGCCTTAAAAAGGGAGGTTTCTCCTCAATCCAAAAATCTTTTTTTCCCTTTGTCTACAGGAAAGTAAGTTTTGTCTCCGTATTTTCTTTTCCAATATAAACCGTATCTGTGCAAGTTGTATATAGTTTTGCGAGTGAATGCTACATCTGTAAACTTCCTGCTTTCACGTTTGTGGCAAGTTTTAATGCTATAGCACATTAGCCTGATCTGCTTGGCATGAAGCTTCATATTTTTCCAGTCTTGTCGAGCTCCACTCTTAATTGCTTTGGTAAGAAATTTGCAATGTCTTTAGATGCTATTTATCAGCTTTCTCCATCTATAAGAATTCTTTGCATGGTCTGCTAAAGTGAATTGAAATAAATGTTCTAAATTCATCATAGATGGTTAACTGTTTATGATCCCTAAGTTAACTTCTGTTGGAGGCTGTTAAATATTGACAGATTGATAAAAAAAATCTTCCTTCATAGTGATATAACTAACCCACTTTCTCCATGGGAATCCACCTAATTGTATCTAGTTAAAATTGCTTTATTCAAATAACATGCAAATATGGCTTTTCTTTGTCTTCTCATTTATAATGAACAAGTAAATTCTATTGACTAATAAGTTAGAATGTCATTTTTAGACTTAAGTTTTCATAACAATGTCTAGTGTCAGGTTCCAACAGAACTGGCCCCTTGGGAAGCCCTGGTTCATAACAGATATGAGACAATTGTTACCCACTGATTGGAATTTGGATTGAAGTTTTCACATTTGCCTATATTTTTATTCTTTCCTCGGTAGTTAACTACACTGATGCATTCCAAAGACAAATAATTCTTAAGGCAATTCAGGGGAAAGGAAGCAATGAAAATTCTCACTACAGATGTATTCGCTGTTCCCCTCCTGGCAGCTACCTATCAAACAATTAATGAATAGACATGAAGCCATGTCAGAAAAATAACAAATGCAGTCACTTTCAATTTTTGAATACAAATATTTAACCGTAGTCATAAAGACTAAAACTTCAGAACTGGCTAGAAAATCAGTGTCTCTGTTCCTGCTTAATCAAAACTGAACTGGTCCAAGGAAGAATTTGATAACATCTGTTGTTTCTCATGACTAAGGGAGGAGCATGATTCTCTCCACCTACACATTTCATTATGTTCAGTGATATGGAAACATCTCCTCTACATTCAAAGAGATCCAGCTCTAACTCATTTCCTTTGAGTATTGAGACTTGAGACAGATGTCCTTCCAGACTTCCTCAAGCCTCTGCTCCTTTGCCTTAGTTTTGCTTACAAGTGTGCATCTTGTTTACATAGTAGAGAAAAAACATCATTAAGAGAAGAGGGGCAAGAATTGACTTGGGTTTAGCAAAAGCATGGCTCTGCAGTCTGAGAAGGTATACAGATAGTACGTTGCAGTGCAAGGCAGAATGGATCACCTTTATCTGATACAAGAAAGAAAAACAAAACAAAAAATAGCAATGTCTTGTCCAACCATGCCAGACTGCAATTCCCCAAATCACCAAAAGATCACCAAAAGTCACGGGAATTGGAAAATACTAAGTTAATGAAAGCTGTTCAGTGTACTGTACAATATATACCGCAGAGGGCTATTGACTGGGCTAACATAAATTAATGGCAGTGCTACTTTTGATCTACAGTACTTCCTATATGTGCCTTTGGTCCTACAGGATCCCAAGCTACCTAACATATGTATCAGCTGCACCTAGGAAATGGGCCCCTAGCATTATCCTGGTTCACTTTTTTCCCTTTCAAGACAGCTTTGTGATATTTGAAAATAATATGTCACTCTGAACTGCATCAAACCAACATGGGCGAAAAATATGCATAGTGATACCTCCTGTTCCATTTTTATTGTTTCCTAGGGCCCACTCCAGGTAACAGCTAACTAAAATCTCAAAAACCATTTCTGTCTTGAAATTCTCCATTACTCAATTTTTACTTAGCACTAGGAACATTGTGTGCAGAAGTTAATGGAGCAATGTCAGAAAACGGGTGACCTGAATTATGTTGGCAATCTTGGGGCTCTCTAGGTGAAAAAAATGTCAGGGTCAGGAAGACAAAAAACCTGAATGGATCCATTAGGATAGCAAGACTTGAAGCTGATGTATCTATCCAACCAATTCTTAGACCATTTGCAGAGACCTGAAAAAAAGCTTTTAAGAAGGACTCCAGGGCTAAACAGGCAAACAGAATGTATTTCTTGTGATTGGAGAAAAAAAAACAAAATCCTTCTGATTTGCACTTGTTACAATGTGCCTGAAGTCGATTATACTTATTCATTATATCAGGAGAAACATAAAAATAACTCGGGCAGAGTGGGAATTGGTTGAAACTGAATTTTGAATTTATATTTATTCTTCTGTATACACCAACAATCATGGGTTATTTAAGAAGTGTGCATTAAAAACAAAAAATATTAGGAATGAATTTGTATTACGTACAGAAGTGAGTGACAGTAAACAACAGCCTTGCCTTGTTTAAAAATATGTCATATAGATGTTGGAAATGTAAACCTAAGTCAGGTACTTATTATCGTGTATGGTGGATATGTGTTGAAGCTAAGAGGTACTGGGGGGAAAAATACATACTTGGCTAGAAAAGATTTTGGGAAAACCTGCAGATTTTACACCTGAATTTTTTTTATTAGGTATTATGCCAGAAAATATTGATAAACAAAGTATATATTTGATTTTACATGTGATAACAGTGGCAAGAATCATATTTGCACAATATTAGAAAAAGCAAGAATTACCATCAGAAGAAGAAATAATAAAAAAAATAGAATGTGCAGAAATGGACAGGCTTACTATGAGGTTGAAAGAAAAAGAAGAAACAGAATACTATCGGACTTGGGACTTGTTTTATCAATGGCTGGAGAAAAGAATAAAGGATTAGGAATTAAATTTGTATTAGTGAATGATAAACTCAGACAACACTCCGCCCTGTGCGTTCCCACAGAGAGGGCCTCCTCAGGGTGCCTCCGGTCAGAGAATGCCGGCTGGTGGCCCCCAGAGGGAGGGCCTTCTCTGTGGGCGCCCCAGCTTTATGGAATCAACTGCCGGTTGAGCTCCGGATGGCACCGGATCTTCGCTCCTTCCGGCGCGGGTTAAAGACCCATCTATTCGAACAAGCTGGCCTGGCCTGATGGGGGAATGTTAGGGTTTTAATGTTTATATTTTGATTGTTTTAATTGGGCAATAATTTAATCCTTTTTTAACTTTTGTATTTCTATTTATATGCCCTGTTCACCGCCCTGAGTCCTTCGGGAGAAGGGCGGTATAAAAATTCAATAAAACTAAACTAAACTAAACTAAACTAAACACATTGTTGAATAAGCACTATTGAATTGTATGGAAAAAGTTAATAAAAATTTTACAAAAAAAGAAGAGCAAAAAGTGGGACGTTTACAGAACAGACAGCAATATATGAAGCAGAATATGTACTTGAGGGAAGTAAGAAGGATTTGTAAGGAAGAAAGTTATGGAGACATACAGTGATTGTTTTGTGTTGATGTAAACCAGATTTAAATACCTTTCCTTTCCTTTTCTCTTATTTCATGTCCTGAATTTTCTTTATTTACTCCATTTTCTGCACTTTATCTAAAGTTGTTTGTCCTGAAAAGAAATGACATGTTTTTTTTTATTGAAAAGTTTTAAAATACAATTTTCCTTTGAAAAACCCCCCTACCCCCTCCCTCCTCCCCTCCCTACCTCCCCCCTATCTCCCCCCCTCCCCCTCTCCCTCCTCCCTCCCCTACCCCCCCTCTACTTCCCCTCCTCCCCCCCTCCCCCCCGACTTCCCAGAGCAAAATACAAGGTATATATCTAAAAAGCAATCATAAACAATCATAAACTAACAATTATAAACTCTAAAATCCATCACTCTCTAGCTTATATAGAGTAAGCCAATCCTTAACAATACTAAATATGTATAAAGAACTAAAAAAATAAAAAAAAACTAGCATCATTCCCATCTATGTTCTTCCACAATTCACTACTACCTAAACATATTCTCACTTACACACCACAAGCACCTATCCCTATTAACCTCTCTAGCCAAAATAGGCTATAATAGATAATTCTTACACAAATTAACCCGCATTAACCCACAAAACTTTCTTCCTCTTCCTCTGTAGTTAAGTGTCCATTAATTCCAAATTGAAAATTCTGTTACCATACATAACGTCCCAAAACTCTTAAAAACCCAACTACCACTTGACTATAAGTATATTGTGGAAGTTCCATAGATTTCTACTGGTCTTATTTTTTAGTCTTTTTTGAGCGTTTTAAGGCAGCACGCGTCACCCTCTGTTCTCTAAGATCATCCAAAAGAGTTGCAGCTTGATCTCCTCCTGTACCCTTCTTGTCCATCTGTCCATCTTCATCCTCTTGACATTCTCCTTCTCCAGATCCCTCTACAGCTTCCAAAAGTGTTGATGGGGTTGCTTTTAAGACATTGTTGTAAAAATCATGCGCTTGCTTCACTGTACCCAAACAGTACCTTTTGCCATCATGCATGAAGCTCAACCCAGCTGGGATCTCCCATCTAAACCTTATATCTCTTTGCTTGAGCTCTTGCACAAGAAATATAAAGTCCTTCCTTCTCTTTAAAATCTTTGGAGGAATTTCTTTTAGAACCAAAACTTCTTGACCAGCAATCACAACTTTAGTATCATAGGCAGCTTGTATAACTTCATCTCTAATTTCCCTTTTTACAAAATAAACCACCACATCTCTAGGCAACTTTCTCTGCTTAGCAATCCACGAATTCACACGAAACACTTTGTCCATGCCTTGTTTTATTTCAGATGCTGGATGGTTCAATACCCCCTCAAGAGCCTCAGAAACCAGCTGCTTTAAATCTTCCTTAATATTCTCTTTTAGGCCTCTAATTCTAACAGCAAACTGCATCTGGTAAAATTGAGCCAAACTCTGTTCGCTATCCATTTTGTCTTTTAAATCTTCAATTTCCAATACTTTTGCTTCTAATATAGCATTCTTTTGAGTCAAATCTTCCACTTGATCATCCAGCACCTCCACACATTTAGCTACTTTATGCACTGAGGACAAAATGTCTGCCTTCATCTCTCTAAGTTTCTGTTCCATCCTTTCTTCCATTCTCTGCTCCAATTTCTCCAATTTCTCCTCCATCTGTGCAAATTTAACACCCATTGACTCCAAAATTAACTGGGTATGTTTTTCAAGATCCTTCGATGTCAATACATCAGGAGAATGCAACGCCTGCAGTAATGATTGTTGTTGCACCGGAGAATTTCCAGCACTCCGAAAAGTTCTAGGGGGAGGTTTATCCGCCATCTTTTACTTACAATTGTGACGCACTTTCACTTTAAGTTTTAAGCAAAGTCCATCAAGCTTGAGAGTAAAATAAAATAATCCTCTTCATCTCTTTATCTTTCCTTCTTGTACTGCTCTGCCTGCTCTTTTCCTTTCATAGTCTCTCCTTCAAGCAGGGATGGTCGCAGACGCCTGGCTCTGCTCCATAAAATCCGGAGCAGAGACGCTGGCCAGCTGGGAGCAGCCCAGGCTAAGGGGGAGTTCAATCCTTCAGCCGCCCAAGCTCCAAGCTCAGGCGGCCCCGGAGAACTCTACCCCTACCTGGGGGCTCACCCCCTCCTCTTCTCCCGAGGAGGGGGCTTCAATTTCGCCCGAACAGCTGATCGGCGCTGTTTCGGGCGAAAAACAACAGCTGAGCCGCGGGCAGCCCGGGAAGGCTGTCTCCGTCGCCGCGGAGCCACCGGAAGTCAAAAGAAATGACATGTTGGGTACACATGCACATGCACAACAGAGGAGAAAATAATTTATTTTGCATTGATCTAGAGCAGACATGTCAAACTCACGACATCATGTGAAGTCACGCAACGTATCGGGACGGTTTTGCCATTGCCGGCAATGGGATGGGTGCAGCTTCCGCATGATGCGTCCGGCCCATGGGCCGGCAGTTTGATACCTCTGGTCTAGAGCTTTCTGATGTGAGCAAAATAAGCAAAAGGAGACACAGTTATGGCCATAGTGGCTGGGGAATTAGTGAAATGCACATCTGGAGGGCATGCAAGTAAGGGAAAGTCATTTTATTGTTACTTACCTATCCTATCCCACAACATTTATTGTTTGTTACTTATCATACATTATGTATAGTAAAGGATTCCAGAAAGAATTGTGGGGGGGACCCAAATAGCAAAAATGTTTAGCATCCCCTTCCTATATTCCTAAAAGCTCTTCTCTGTCAATAATAGGCACCATAAACTTCACCCAATTATTTTGATTCTTACATGCATGTTTTCCGCTGTCCTTATTCTGCCTACCATTGGAAGGGTGTAATAAGAAAGACTCAGAATACCTAGCCAGATGCCTTCATTGGTGTGCTATATGTCCAGATGGCTTTAACGTTTTGAGTTAGCTTTCCAATAGCTGAAAATGATAGACCTCTGTACTTCAGAATGTGTTTCTTAAGGGTGGGTTGTAGAGTCTTTCCTCAGAAAAACTTATGACGTTGGCACTCTATATTTGTCAGCTAATTTGGTTTCTCAGGAAACTTAAATGACATAATAGTTCTTGGGTAAATAATGGAACTATGTTAGGAACATACAGATAGATTGTCAATTAATGCATTTTCCTATCTGCTAGCAAAGTAGATTTATGTTCTTTTTCTCTCTACACTTCAGACATTGCATGATCACTTGGTCATTCCAAGAAGCCCAGAAAACAATCTTTATGAAGAGCACAGTATATTGATTACTTCTATTGTTAGAGGAAAGAAAAAGTCAGAATACCTAGCCACCTTTTACAGTTTCTTTAAAAATAACTTCTTTTTAAGTGAAAGACAAATCCTTGCTGGCTTTATGTTACTATTGTTCCTGGAACTAAACACCCAGTTTCATTCTCATTAGGATCCCTGACAGAATTATTTTACATTCCTAGCTTATCCTGGCAATACACTTCTCAGAGATATCGAGTTCATTTCATTGGGGGGGAAAAAAGGTCTACGGTTGAGTTACTTACAAAGATACAATAGGGCCTTCTTTTGTTCTTAAAGAAGGGACTAGTAAATGTCAGAAAAAAGAGCACTGGGGCACAGTTCTTAACACAGTGACATTTCATATATTCAAATTAAAAAGCACTGAAAGAATAGATTGCTTTTCTCATTCTCATTGAATGAAAAAATTACAGCTCTTAATGGAATACTTTGGGATTTACATGCAGCACTTAAATGCATTATATCTTAGAAGTGAAAGTAAACTCAATATTTCATTGGCAACCCTGAAATACATCTTCACAGCATCAGCAAAAGCAAAACCCTCACAACAAAACAAAACAAAAGATAAAGGATTTTTGTTTTGTCCCCATAGCAAGGACACCCAGCTTTTGATTTTGGTGATCATAGGCATTTGGGGTAAGAAAATGAATCTATAACAAATACACATCCATTATACTTTTGTGTGACACTTAAATAAATCTATTTTGTTTTTAGAAAAAATACTTGCATTTTCAGAAGAAATATAATCTAGAGTCCATTGGTTCTCAACCTTATCTTCACCACAGACCCCCTTTAAATACTTTTTGTGGCCATGGACCATGGCCATGGGCCCACAAGACTTAACTCAATATTTAAATCATTACATTTCTTCAAGCCTTTGTGGACCCCCTGTGATGACATCACTTTTCCCCCAGGGGACCACAGACCACAGGTTGAGAACCACTGATTTAGACCAAGTAAAATTATGTTTATGCAAAATATTCCCTAAGAGCTCATGCCCACTTTACTGTGGCATGAATATTCTTAGTAACTATTTTTATATGACTTCCCTTCTTGAGGTTGTTTATATTCTCATCCCCGCCCACAGCTGAGACAGCTTCAAGTTACCTTTAGCTGCTCTATTTTTTAAAATTTTATTTCTTAAATTTATATGCTGTCCCTCTCTTCCATAAGTGACTCATTTTAACATTTTCCCTCTATACCTGAAAAATCTTGGCTGTGTTTTCATTAACCATTCCACTGATAGTGTGGTTAATAATTGGTTAGGGGGTAGGATTTGCTTAGCTCCATAAACTCTGGGTTCAGCTTTAGGGGGCCATTATGATTTGAGGGCAAAACATTTAAGGCAAAAGAGGTAAGTAAAGCAGGAGAGCGCTGTAAACATTAAACTGGCCTGTCAAGCCTCCAACCACAGGATAAATCATTGGGTAAATGGTCAGTTACCACCAGATCCCTAATAGTAAGTGGGTAAAAGGAGCATGGTGGCTCACATGGCTAGGACGCTTTGCCTGATGATCAGCAAGCCCACATTTGAGACCTGAGTGCTGCTGAGTAACAAGGTGAGCTCCCGTCATTTTATCCAGCTCCTGCTGACCTAGCAGTTCAAAAGCATGTAATCATAAGTAGATAAATAAGTACCACTTCGGTGGGCACCTTGGTGCTTCCAACATGAACGCAAAGTGGGTTAAAAAAAAATGGCTCCCTGCCTCGCTTATTTACAATTAACCATTTCAACCCATCAATGGGAGGAAGCAGCTTGTTTCCCAACATGACTTGTAGCACCAAACCCATGTTTAAAAAGTGCTGAAAAATAACTGAAAGGATTCATGGAGACTGCAAGAGGGGAAGGAGTTCTCCTGTTGCACCAAGCAACCTCCCTCCCCTGTTATATGCTAGACATGGATCTAGCACTCTACTACTAAATCCATATTCAGCAGCCAGTACGTAAATAAAGTACTTTTCAAGAAGAATGCTACACTTGTGTTCAAAAGTAGCCCCTACGAGCAGCTGAGGAGGATCTTTTATCTTACCAAGCTATCCCTCAACTACCTATTAGCTATTTTTCAGAATAGCTAACAGTTAGTGGTCCATTCTCACTTTTCTTGTAGCCAAGTGTGGGAGGACAACTGATAGGAGAATCTGAGAAAGAGCATTTTTATCCACCAGTTTTAAATGTGTACTGACATGCAAAGTGAGGTCCTCACTTTACAAGGATGTCCCCATTCACCCATAGAACAGCTACGATATCAGGTTTTCTATCAAAATTTCTCTCCTTCCCTACCTATTCCCATGTTAGGGAGAGCAATTATGGTTGTTTTCCTGCTCAATAAAAGAAGAAATGAAGTCAGAGGAATCCATAGATCGCTTTTCTTAATTGTCTCTTATTAAAACTTTAAGGATAACATAATACACCAGCATACTTACTAAGGCAGAGTTGGAAACCAGGCAAGCAAATGTTATATAGCTCAAGGAACAGTGGATTGAAATCTGGCTATGATCAAAATCTCTACTGGACTCTTTTTAGAAATAGGAATTATATTATTTCTATTAAGCTTTAGAACTTAAAATTTAAACTGAGAGGCTGAGGAAGATCATTGGTTTACCTAGCTAGTGGCTACAAGCATTAACAGCTACCTTACTGCAGACAAGACCTCTTGTCCAGCCTGACTTTTAAATCAGTTTTAATATTTGGAAGAAAAAAAATCTATGTTAAATTTTCAGAGGCTAAATTTTTGCCTTAGACTTGTCCACAGTAGGATTTTTCTTGCAAATTAGCTAAGAAACTTCATACTTCATAAAAGCTTTCAAAATTCTAGTTCAAAATCCCCTAGGATTGTAACTCTCTGTCTTCACTAATTATTTTAAAATATGTATTATTTTTAAATCCTGATACACTCATCTGCTGACAGCCAAAACTATCCATATATAAACCAAAGCTGAGGGAAGTAAGGCATCATTTGGATGAAGTAAATTTAAAAGAACAAAGCAGATTTAAACATTATTTTACTCATTGAATAAATGCGATAGCAAATTTAAACAAATCTATTTCCCTTATATATTTTATAAAATAGTTAGGAACACCCGTCTAAACGGTACAGTAAAAATGGATGGATGGAGTGAGGCTTCTTTTTGTTTCCTTTTATATCCCTCATAAACAACTAATAACTTGCTTCTTTTTTGTTTTTTTTCGAGCACGCTAGAATAAAAAAGGAAGAAAACTAAAAAGCAAACCATTAACTTAGGTACAGAAGGCAAGAGAAGGGAGACAGGAGGGCTAGTTAAGTTGCTTTACACTATGACAGACCCTGGAGGCCAAAGTCTTACAAGATTAAAGTTCAGAGAGGGTGAAGATGGGAGGGAGATGAGTTGAAAGAGAATTATTTACTTTGTTCCAAACAAGGCTGGACCAAATAAAAGCAAAAATAGAGTCAGCAGGTCTGGTCATCAAGACCTTTGGGAAGGAAGATGAATGACAGAAAAACATGTTCATTTCCTGAAGACATTTCCCCAGCGAGCTTTACCAGTTTCATTGTGTACCATTAGCTGGAAGATATTAACAACAAGCTCTCATTCTGTAGCAGAAAGAGAACTATCTCCAAGTATTGGCTCTTGTTTACTCAAACTATTCTCTACAGGCAGGAAGATATGTCCAGAAAATGATCCATGTCTTCTGAGTTGGAAAATGAGATATAACAGACTGTCTTAATAATAATAATAATAATAATAATAATAATAATAATAATAATAATAATAATAATGATAATAATAATAATAATAATAATAATGACAGTCTGTTAATAATACCTTATTTTATTATTATTATTATTATTATTATTATTATTATTATTATTATTATTATTATTATTATTACAGTTCCACAGTGTCTAAGGGTAATCTGCTTTACAGAGGACAGCTCACTTTGAAGGCTATCAAAGGATATTTCTGTCTGGAAAGGATCTTTTCTTTGAAAAGCTGCTAAGATCAAATTCATTTTAAAGTTAAAAACTCCTTTGCCTCTATTCTTATTCAAAGAAAAAGGGTTGAAGGGGGGACTCAGTATCATGTGAAATTAGAGGGTTTTCTTTTAATTTTAAAAAAGGAATAACCAAACCTGCAATTCCCTTTTCAGAACTAAGACTTTTTTTTTACAAAGCTGTTCACAAATGCAGTTGTGCTCCCAGTCAATTTATAACTGCAATTCATGAGTTGCAGCAAAGCATCAATTGGTATACACAAGTCACGTGCAACCAATGTTTTACATTCATATCAAATTTTATTTCTCACCTAAACTGGGTAAATGGCTTGGGGAAATGTTACATCTTCCCTGAAGGGAAAGTTGTTTAATTTTATTAAAATATATAATCATAGAGCCACAAAAGAAAACAAGGTGAGAGAAAAATATAAATATGCAGTAAAAACCTGTGTGTCTGAGAAAATGAACAGTCTCCTCTAACGTATTGGTTTTGAATGCAACTGAACTTACATTCAAGATCCTCTATTTGTAAATTTTTCTCCATAATAGATTCTCACTCACTAAATATGGAGAGGAGGAAACGTTTGTTGGGTAACAAGTGTTTTTTTGCAAGAACAGGGAGGCCAAATGACCATGCATTCATGATGTGGGAATTCCCACATCATGCAAATTCTACACTTGACATGCCTGTATAAATACAAGAGGCAAGTACATAATGATGCCATTTGTATGATGACATCATTTTGACATCATTTTGGTTTGCCTTTGATGTCAATTATAGATACCTGCATACAAAGAAGAGACTCTAATGGAATTTTCTATATGGAAAAGAATCAACAATATGATTCCTAGAGGCTAGAGTCAGACCAGCATCAAATGGCCACTTTAGAATGATGTGGAAATCCAGTCCTTCCCCTCTGGTAATTGGGGTAAGGATTTTCATGGAGGGCTAGACTGGACTCAGTTAAATAGATAGTAAAGAACCTAGGAAAGACTGATAAGTAGTTTCATTGTTAATTAGAAGTTGTGGTGATGAAGGTTAGAATGCAGAATTGGCTGCAACACTGACAGAATGGTTAACGAAGTACATCAGATTCTATTTTTGGAAAAACTGGGGTCAGGATAAGTGTCCTTTGGAATTGAAAGGTATACAAATGTATAACTAAAGGGGAAAACCCTGGTACAGTTAAGGTCAATTTCAGGCTGCCTCAGACAGAAGCTGGGAATCAAATAAAGGAAATGTCATTGAGAATCCAGCAGAAACAAAGAGCTTGCCCGGGTGCATTTGCACTGGTGAGAAAAGGCTCATGGTAATGCAAGTTCCACCAAAAACTTTCACCAAAAAGTTGAATCCTAAGCAGAGCTGAGAGCAAACAAAATGTGGCACCAACCATAACCGGATATGAAATAAATTGTATAATCAAGATGTATTTATGTCAAGAACCAACCTCTCTTGGTATCATCCCACCCATCGTCTGATTGGGGACAATGGAACATGTAGTTTCAAAATGTCTGGAGGGTCACCCTAGTAAAAAGACTTTAACAGGAATCTTCCCCAAAAGAGCAAAATCCCCAGTCTTCGGTGTTAATGCACCACCAGTTATCTGTAACCTTGTAAAACACAGCATGCAGAAAAACACTGTTTTCCCCCTTTTCTGTCCTTCCCTCCCTTGCCCCCTCTTCCCTGGCTTTTAACTTTCTCTTTTGAAATGTTCTCACAGGGAAATGCTGCTTGTTAACTGGCTGCCAGTCTGATTTTTCACAAGTTTGCCACGTCGCAGTGACAGAACTGTAGTGAGACCCAGATGCTGTCGAGTAAATAAAATAGCACATCTGGGGTTTCAAAGTGGGCTGGCTCCACATTGTGGAAAAAGCTGATGAGGAGACATGTCCAAAGAACACACAGCTGGAAACCATTAGGAGAGAAGGAGGGGGAGAAAGAAAGAGAGAGAAAAGGTTGGAGGACCAGGGATTGCTGCCATTCGAATCTCCTGCACACTGCAAACACTACGAGAAAGTCTGTTTACATAGCCGTGGAATGTATAGCATTCCTTAGAACAGAATGGCATTTTATACTTGACTTCAAATAGCACAGATCCAGATCCAGCAGGGATGGGAAAGCAAAAGTTGAAGGTTACAAAGAGGGATAAGGAGAAAAATTGATGGCAGGGAAAAGCAGGAAGAAGGCTGATCTGGAAACTTGCTTCTGAAAGCACAGCAGAACCTGGGAATTGGTTCTTGAACAAGGGATCTAAAATGCTGGGGAAGAAAGCATCACATGTCATTCAGAACTTCATAGGAAAAGCTATGCCTCCAGTAAGGGAACCCTGGAAGGACATTGTCCCACATACCATCTAGTTTCTCCCTGCCAGGGAACCCTAAATGGATCTAAAGTCACCCCGGAAAGGCGACAAAGAGGGGTGCCCCAATGATCGTGGAATGATGGCTGTCACTCCGCTTGATCCAGGGGAAGCCTTCTAAACTGACAGGAGAAAGGCTGGCCACAGCCTCTCTTATTTTATATCTGATTTCCTGGAAAAGATCCCCAAGAAGCAAAAATCCTTCCAAAGTGAAGGGAGGGGACTACACCCCTACCCTTCCATAGATGGAAGTGGTGAATTAAACTCTTATGCGGAACAAAAATATAAAATACTACAGTCTGGATAAATTTGAAAACTAAGAAAATTGCTAAAACTTCATACCTGAAAAAGTATTGATGAAATTATATAAAATAAAAATAACTCTTTGCTTTAAAAGTTGGAAAATGAACAGTGACATCTAGTGGAGGATTAGAGAAAACTATAACTGCATTGACTCAGAATCTGGCAAGATGCCCAGAATAGCAAAAAGAAAGAAAGAAAGAAAGAAAGAAAGAAAGAAAGAAAGGAAGGAAGGAAGGAAGGAAGGAAGGAAGGAAGGAAGGAAGGAAGAAAGAAAGAAAGAAAGAAAGAAAGAAAGAAAGAAAGAAAGAAAGAAAGAAAGAAAGAAAGAAAGAAAGAAAGAGGTTGGAACAAAGCATTGAGCTATACTGAGTGAAACTATATAAGTTTATAAACTGCTAACCTGGAATTATAAACACACTGAGCTGCATTTTTAAGTTTAAGAACTATTTGCAGAGAAAGAAAAAACATGACCTTTGGCTAATCTTCTAAAGGGAAAGTTACTAGAAAATTTTCAGGTGGTTAAATGCTTTGGACTGAAATCTTGATTGGTTGATATGATACTGACGAAAAACTACCCAGAGGGGAGAAAATAAAATGAATGTCAAATGTTTATCTAAAAGTGATAGAAAACCACATCAACACCCCCTCCTGAAGACCCCAGCTTGGAACATCAAAGATCTGCAGGAACAATGACTCAAGACAAAGCAAATAAATTCCAGGAGAAAGTATATACAATGTTGTGACAAATTCAAATGACAGTTGTCTTAAATCATGAGGAGATTAAAAACAACTTTGATAACATAAATGAACATATCTCTAACTTAAACCTATAATTAAATAACAACAAAGAATGAACAAACAAATCAGACAATAAAACATAAACCAGAGGAAAGTGACTTACTTAAATATGAAAGCTACAAATGAAGAGAACTACAACTTAATACAAACAAAAGAAAATCTGCAAAACTTTACTACAACAAAGGAGACAAAAAATGTTTTATCTTCCAGGATTTCAAAATAAACTTGAGGACAAAAAATAAGATTTAATAAAATGGATTAAAGAGCTGTCAGGAGAACCATTAAAGTGTGGGAGACAAAAAATAAATACCCTACTTAATTTATTTTTCTTATCCCCAACAACATTTATAAAAATATAACCCGGCAAGCTAAACTTACTGATTTGGAAAGTGACCTGGCAAAAGAAGAAGATTAGAGCTGGAGTTAAGAGATGTAACTCAACTTATCAAATGGAATATTATATGATTAAACACTTGTTTGAATATAGTTAAAATATAAAGTTTGGATATAAAGAGGCCCTATAGTAAGATTATTAGAAGGTGTACTATATTATTAAATATTTGTTTGAACATGGTTAAAAGAACAGACAAAGCTTGGACATAAAGGGGCCCTAGAGTAAGAGGGATAAGATATATAAGTAGTATAATACTTTTATAATATATGAAATGTAAAAATATTGAATGAAAAGTTTGGATATTCAAAGGTAATGAATTTTGAGAAAACTATGAGTGATAAGAGTGGTTTGAATACAGAGAGAAAATTAAGCTTCAATAAGAATCTTGAAAACAGGACATATAACAACATAATAAGATGACCTTTATAAATACAATTGAAACATAAGCTGATTAGAAAAGATGTTTTATGTTGATGTTATTATTATATGTACAAATATTTAAAAAAATGTTTATACTCAATGTAGTATGTATTGAAAGTATTAAAAATTATATTTGTTTAATGTAGACAGAAGCAGAATATTACTGGAAGAAGAGAGGATCAAGGAAATATTAACCAATATATTGATTAATTTTAGAAATTAATTATTATTGATTGTTTTTAAATATATGAACCCAGACAATCCACTGTTCATTAAGCACTAAAGATTGTTGTAAAAAATTAATAAAATATATTACAAAAAAAGAATTGGGGTTGATTCAGAGTTCACTTACAACCCATTTTCCATGTGCAACAAACTACTATAAAACCTCTCACACCACTCCTTTAAATTGCTTTATCTGAAGCACAAATGGCCTGGTTCCATGGATCAGTCTTCAGGATTCATAATGGGTCCTCTTCTTCTAAAAAGACTTTTCTTAACATAGACATTCTGAACAATACCTGTAGCCATTTAGTCCACAATCATTTTTTTTTGCCAATGTACAAACAGGTGATTGAAGGGATTCCAGAAATGGGGTCAGCCAAGGTCTACAACAAGAGCTTCACAGTTTCCTTCAAGGGACTAAGCAGTAGTAGAATTCCTGGCTAATGGAAGACATGCTTGACATTTTACAGCTTCTCAAATAATACTTCTCATTGTAAAGGGAGGGAGAAAAAAAACCTGTGAATCTGAATTGATGGCTGGAAAGTAGCTAGGTAGGCCCACCTGCAGCTGAAAGCACAGAGAAGCTGTTTCGATTTTCAGCTGGATCATACCAGTCCATCATGACCACTCTGTGATAAGGCACAAGATTATACTTCTTCCCAAAGCATTAAAAAAAAACCTCCTTTGTACAAAAAATGTTTCTGATGAACAAAGAAAGCATTGAAGGCACATTACTGATTGAACTATTGGAGAACACTGTCAAACTGCAACTCCTTTCCCAGCCCTAATACATTCAATGCATTAAATTTATGCTGGAGGACTTCTACCTGTAAAACTACAGATTTGCAACTCTTTGGAACAAATTTTTGGCAATACACTGTACGTGGATGGAAGGAAGCAAAGAATCCTCACAAAAACAGAATATACACATGTAATAAACTAAATACATGATTTATAAAATATTCTACCTGCAACTCTAATTAAGTATTCCAAGTCCATTACAGTCAATTAAAAGTAACCAAACATACATAAACCATTTGTGTTCTTTCATGCTGCTATTGTTTCCACTCCCTGATTCCTTAAAATGAATTTAGCTATTATTTGCATTTGTTTTCAGCTTTGTTGAACTTGAAATGCTGAACAGAAACCCTAATGCAGTTATTGTTTTACCCTGAACTGCTACAGGTCTTACAGTAACAAAAACACCTCCGGCCTAATCTATTTGCTTGTTTTTTATTCCTATCGACATCTTTCCTTCATGCTGTGTATTTTGCTGGTCATAAGCATAAATAAATGTATGCAGTACATACCAAATAGTTCCTGTGAGTGAAGGCTGTAGGCCATCAGTCCAACTTTCCCCTTGAAAGCCCTCCTGGAACAGTTGAAGCTTAAGAGATAGATGACATAGTGAGGTAACAATTCCTATAAATGACAAAATCAACCATTTATGGGTGCTCTGGAGTTGCAACCTTTTAAGCAAAAACTAGTTATGCTGCAGTTTCAGAGATATCACAAGTGAGCCAAAAATAAATTGCTCAACAACTGAACACAGGCAAGAACAAGAGGTTAAACAGGAGTATGATTCCAGCTTTGAAAAAAGAATTAAAAAGCATCAGTCGAAAGGTAAGCACAACTCCAGAATAGAGCATGGTGGCTCACATGGTTAGGATGCTGCGTTGGAGGTATCATTCAAGACCCGAGTGCTGTTGCATGTGGGGTAAGCTCCTATCATTCGCTCCATCTCCTTGACAGGGACATGAAAGGAGCCCTCATGGGTGTCCCCCAAACAATGGTGATGTCACTGGCTAATCCTTTCAACACAGAAGTGCCTTAAACAGTGCCTCTGACATGAATGGGGTGGGAAATTCAGAATGCATCTGAGCTGACTCAAAAGTTAGGTAGGGTTAAGCTGGTTAGCACTGGGATGGGAAACAACTAATTCCAAGGGGAAAATTAAAAAAAAACCAGAAGGCAATGACAAACCATTTCCATAGTTAACCACCTTTTCTTTAAATTGTCCTTCTCCCAGAACTATTCCAGAATTTTATTTTGAAACTATTGACTAACCCAGAAAATATTGCCATGATAAAAGCACCAATTACAATATATTTTAGATAAAGCATAACCAAAAGCTTCAAAAGCATCCTAAAACTAGGCAGGGGTTAAGCATTTCCTAGTCTTGCCAAGGAAATTGCATAGAGAGACCTATGAAAATATTAGAATTACTGGAAGGAGACTACATTATAAAAACTATCAACGCTACCTATTTTCATCTTCTATTAACAATATTATACACTTTTTGCTTTTGAACAAGAGACCATTATTATATATTTAGCACGACAATGGCAATAATTAATTTAGGGGAGTGAATTGATTATATATTCATTTCTCATATTTTTATTAGTTTTGTGACTACCCTGTTGAGGCAAATGTGATCAAAAGTGTTGGTCAGCACTGAAAGCTCCACTGGTAAGATGGGACCTTGCATTGAACATCCTGATGGAAATTCTGTTAATCAGCAGATTAGCTAAAATAAGCATAAGAGAAAGTCAGACCTGGTTTGCAATATTAAAGAAAAAGACTTTCCAATGTCCTGCATATCACCCCAAAGACAACCACGTCTCTCAATCACACAGCTGTCCTCATGAAAATGCAGCTAACAGAATCACTCATTCTGTATCCATACAATTTTGCAAAGCATTTGTTAGTTACGGAGGACAAATGAGATGGGGCAGTAACCTGCTTATCCATGTTCCAGAATCACCTGGCAGCTGAAGCACAGAAATAGAAGGCTCTGTTGAACAGATTTTTCAAAGATCCAGAAGGCCATTTCAGGAGATGTTTAGCAATGGCTCAAGGAGCATTTTGTGTTATTTGTTTCATGGCTGCTTTATTGAAACCATTATAAAATATTCTGACCCATTTTAATCATTTTATTACTAACGGTGTAATGTATTGGGCCTTGTTTTACTGAGTGTACCACGTGGGGTTTGAATGCTGGAAGGTTGCTTAAGCAGGGACTGGGTAACGCTCCCAGCTCCCCAGACAACCCGTCTCCAGCGCTGCAATTGGCTGCCTCTAGGGTGGCAATAGGTTGCTTTAAACCTATTGGCAGCCATCTAGAGGCCAGGGTATAAATAGCTGCATTCGCAGCCCTGTTTCCCAGTTCAGTTTCCTGCAAGCAAATAAAGAATGTTCCTGACTGAACTCACTCGCCTCGTCTCTTCTCTCAAGCAACAAACCCAGTATACAACAAATACTTCTACGTTCAGCTGTTGCTATTACAGTGGTTTTATCTATCAATATTTTACCTGTGATAAATGCCCATGAAAGTTCACTGTGAGCCATTGGAGGGTTCTGTTCCAAAGGTGTACATGGCAACAGGTCAAAAGTCCTGAAGATGATGACCATGATCACACAATCACAGTCCCACTCATTTTAGGATGCACATAAAAAGGGGTAAGTCATGCAGACATAGCTGCTATTTTGAATATTTTGACTTTTTCTGCAGACACCACTGCTGCATTTGGCTAAAATATGTTTTTTTTATTGATTATATGCCATTAGGTTATTTTTAACTCCTATCAATATATTGATAGATTTTCTGCAAGACAATCTATCCCTAATCTCTTCTTTTAAATCTTACAATGGTGCACTCATCACCACTGTAATTGAGTTCATCAGTTTTGCTGCTGCTCTTAATAAAAGATGGGAGTTCTACAGAGCAGAAAAGCCGTTTCTTACATCAGTTAGATCTGCATGTTTTAATATTGTACAATAAATTGACAGATTATGGAGTCTGAAATAAAGGGATCAAGAAGCAGTTGTGACCTGTCATCTGAATAATTGAAAACTACCAACATAAGAATAGCTCTTTCAAAACAGACTATAGAGTTATGCCTCCATCCCAGTAGCCAGTTTATACCCATTTATTTTTTTAACCTAATCTTTCATAATTAAGGTATGTTTCCCTGTTCACATTTTATACATGCAACTTGACTCCATGGCTTATATGTAACATTCAGGATATTGATTCAGCTTAGTCTCATTAAAGCAGCAATTTGTACTAATGGGATAACACTTGGTGACAGCAAACTACAACAAATACTATTGTCTTTAATTCCATTTGTACCAATCTGTTAACTCACTAACTCTGATTTCCTTTTAAAACTATTTTGAAAGTATCCAGAAGATGAATCTATATCCCTGCATATAAATAAGTGTCTGATATCCACCTCTAGACTACTTATGATGATGCCAAAATGATATAATGTGCATTGTATCATCACAGTGCAAGCTCCGTTCTTTCATACTTGCATCACAACTTTGCACACAAGTAGACAAAGGGTGGAATTTGCATCACATTTCATTGCCCCACCCCATCATATCCACCTAAAATTGTAAGACTTGACAGGAACAACAGAATGCAGGGAAAAAAATCTGAATAAAAATAATCCAGTACAATTAACTGTACAGCTGTGGAATTCATTAAGCATTTAATCAAGTTACTTTCTTAAATCCTTTTTTTCTTAAGTGAAACACCTACTAATTTGTTCGCTACTGTACTCAGGAAAAATGATAACCACCGTGCTAAATCCTGAGAATTGATACCACCAGGAAAATAATGGAGCTATGAGAAAAGTGAAATAAATGCTACAAATGAGAAGTTAAACAAAAAAGAGAGAGAAGCGTAATGGCAGGAAGAGCAGTAGGGCCCCACTAAGATATCATGGACAGCTACTCTTGAATTCTCTGTTCTACTGAAGAAGGCAGCAGTGCATCTTGCTGATAGAAGTGGCTAGAATTCTTATTTATACTGTGTGCAAAAACTTATACTTAGCCAAGAAGATGAACTTTCTACATGCAGTCATTTGTCAATTATCCTATACTGCTATTTACATGGTATCCTCTTAATGACAGCTACTGTATTGTTACCACAGAATCAAAATTGTGTTTATATCTAAATGGGATTGAAAGTCATGCATATTTCAATATTTATAATTATTCTTATTGCAACATCATTTGTATGATGCTTAAATAGTATCCATAAGTTGCAATTGGTGCAATATGGGAAAGCTAAGGATACTAACCATTGCAAAAATACAGGAATGATGCAAAGACTAGACTATAAGATCTGCAACAGAGTTCATTTACTAAGCATCACAGAAGATGTTGGTATTCATCATTAAAGCCTGAAGGGAGCTGCCTCTTTCTGTTCACAAACCTACTTAGTCATGAAGATTGAAGTGAGAGTTGCATCCTGTTTCTCCTTTCTCAGCCTTAGTTTAGAAAATTTCCAAACCGCATCCCTTTTACCAGAGCTTGGACTGTTGATTAGTATTAGCAATACCAATATATATTCTATATTTTCATCTTTGTTAGCTACCATGAGCAAAAAGAGTAGGCAATAAGTAGACATTTAAAGAAAATTCAGAACTATAAATAGTAGTGGTGGGCTGAAAAAATTAGCCCGGTAGTTTTAATAAACAACTTGGCTACAAAAAATCCATTCCTCCTATAAACTGTGATAGATGCTGCCATTTTTCCATTGGCTACTTTCCTAGTGGCTTTAAGAGTGGTTCCAAGTGGGATTGGGAGAATGGGAGATAGATTTTAAACAAAGTCAACAGACAGACATCGGGAATCTGATGCAGAAACTCCTAGGCATAGCGCATACAGAAAATAATTGCCTAACATAATATTTGTTTTGTGGAGATGGAGTGGAGCAAGAATTCTCACCAACTGGAAAACAGACCTCCAACAAGCTCTCCAGAGCCTCCGTGTTTCAAAGAAAACACTAGCTTTGCTCCAGTTTCAAAGAAATTGCAGCAGAGCCAGAAAAAAATTGGCTCAGCCCTCAAAACCACTTGATATCTGAAACTGGCCTCAAATTGGCACAAGGCCCTTATATAGAATGTCCTAAGACAATCAGTGTAGTATGCAGGTTAAGGTGTTGGAGACAAAAGTGCAAGTTCATCTTCAGCCATGGAAATTCATTGGAAGATTTGGGGGCAATCCTGCTTCTCAGCCAAATCTACTTCACAGGGTTATTGCAAGATGAAATAAAGGGGAATTCCCATATAATCAGCATTGAGCTCTAGAGAAAATGGCGGGATCTAAATATAGCAGGGAATAAAGTCAATCTTTGATATTGAGGCTACTATAATTCACTCAAATCTGAA
This sequence comes from Vipera ursinii, assembly GCF_947247035.1. Taxonomy (NCBI): domain Eukaryota; kingdom Metazoa; phylum Chordata; class Lepidosauria; order Squamata; family Viperidae; genus Vipera; species Vipera ursinii. The sequence continues at coordinate 189,015,441 of NC_139516.1, forward strand.
TCCAATTATTCTGAAATGTGTGCTGTTTTGCTAAAAATTCCCCCATAAGAAATATCATAGCGGTACTAACAGAATATCATGATTTTAGAAGGCACAGCATTCTCACAGTTCAAACACAAAACAAAGCACACCCGTCCCATTGTTGTATTATTCAGTGGCAAGAAATGTTCAATGAGTTTTATTTTTTTTACAAAAAGAATACATTAAATGAATCCATAAACCACCAAGGTATACATTTACTGCTCATTAAAAAAAGATTTCAGGAAGATAGATTTCTTGGTAGTCTATGAGAAATATTCAGATTTTAAAGAGGTTTGATCAAGCAGAAAAAAATAAGTTCTTCATCCAGATAAAGAAGTTAGAGAAGAAAGAAACATGTTTTTTAAAAATAGGGAATTATGAGTAAAAGGAATTAGCAAGCTGAGCTACTTCAATCAAAGGATAATAAGCATGAGGAATATATGACTATTAGATAAAGTCACTGAATTAGTAGAAATGAAAGGGGAAAGGGAAATTATATGTGTGTCACATTTTTAGATTGGGAGCATCTTTAGAGAACTCAAAACTTCTTCATAACCTTTGTTCCCTGGCGAATATGTTTGTGTTAATCTCTTCAGTGCTTCAGCATTTTTTATAACCAGCCCTGATGAAAGAACTTCATAAACAGCATGCAGTGGGCAAATGAAATTAACAAAATAACAGAATGAGTTGGAAGGGACTTTGGAGCACTTCTAGTCCAACCTCCTGCTCAGGCAGAAAACCCTATATCATTTCAGACAAATGGTTGTCCAATCTCTTCTTTAAAACCTCCAGTGTTGGAGCACCCAGGCTCTGTATTTGTAGGATGGCCGATTATCTCAGTGTGCAGAAACGTGGATAACTACAAACAGAAGTTGCAACCCCTCTCCTTTTCACTGCGTGGGAGTTCAGACCTGCGATGAACTGGGCTGATAGATCTAGAATCTCATATAATTATTTAGTGACAGCAGTCTATTTTATAACTCTGTAATAATATCAGACACAGGTATGTGATATGCTGTCCAATTCAAAGATTAGTTGTGGATTCAAAGAAATAAGAAATACTGTCAGACTATCTATATGGATTTTTTACTGACCCAGATCTGTGTATTTGCATAGTGTGTTTTATCAGTAACTCTGATCACAAGGAAGGAGATGCATGATTCTGCCTCCTGGCCAAGGATTTAGTTTATGAAAAATGAGCATCTGTAAACTCTTAAGGCTCCACTCCATGTGGCTTGGATTTCTGTGTTAGATGGCTGCATTTCAGACACCATTCAATAATCTGATTGATACAGGCCATAAAATTAGAAACTGAACACTCCAGAATGTAGAGGTCAACCAGTAATTTATTGTAATCTAATGTGCTGGGCAGCAGCTCTTTGTGGTCAAGTAACAGGCTGTATGAGGAAAGGAAGGGTGGGACGATGGAAAGGGATCAACCTGCACTGCTGAGCAAGGCAAGAACTACCCTATTTTTCGGACCATAAGACGCACCTGACCATAAGACACACCCAGTTTTTAGAGCAGGAATACAAGAAAAAAAATATTCTGAACCAAATAGTACCGGTATACTAAAACAGGGCTTTTCAACCTTTTCATCCATTGCACCACTTTTAAGACAAGGCAATGTCCGAGTACCACCAGTCGCCCAGTGACTGTTCAGTTACGACGGCACTGAAAAAAGTGACTTATGACCATTTTTCACACTCATGACCGTTGCAGCATCCCCAGGGTCATGTGATTTACATTCGGATGCTTGGCAATCGATTCATATTTATGATGGTCACATTGTTCCAGGGTCATGTGATTGCCTTTTGCAACCTTCTGACAAGCAAAGTTAGTGGGGAAACCAGATTCACTTAACAATCATGTTACTAATTTAATTTCTCTCTCCCCCCTTCTCTTTCTCTCCCTCTCTCCCCCTCCCTCTTTCTTTCTCTCTCCTCTCTGTCCCTCTTTCTCTCTCTCTCCCTATTTTTCTCTTTCCCTCTATTTCTCCCTCTTTCTATCTCCATTTCCCTCCCTTTCTTTCTCCTTCTCTCTCTCCCTTTCTCTCCCTATTTTTCTTTCCCTTTATTTCTCCCTTTCTCTCTCTCCCTCTATTTCCCTCCCTCTTCCTTTCTCCTTGTCTCTCTCTCCCTTTCTTTCTTTCTCTCCCTCTCTTTCCCTCTCCATTTCTCTCTCCCTCTATTTCTCTCCCTTTCTCCTTCTCTCTCCCTCCCTTTCTCCTTCTCTCTCTCTCCCTCTTTCTCTCTCTCTATTTCTCTCTCTCCCTCCCTCTCCCATTGTCCCTTCCTTCTTTCATTCCTTCCTTTCTTACTTCCCTCCCTCTTTGTCCTTCCCTCTCCACGTTAGAGCAGTACCTGCGGAGGCGGCCCTGCGGCCCAGCTTTCTCTTGCAGAAAGCAAGCTAAAACGGAGCAAGGGAGATTGCCAGGAACGCGAATCGGCTGATCTCGCGCTCCTGCAATCTCCCTCACTCAGTTTCAGCTTCCCTTGCTACAAGAGAAAGCAGGCTGAAACGAGGGAGATTGCAGCAGCACCAGATCAGCCGATTTGCATTCCTGGCAATCTCCCTCACTCCGTTTCAGCCTGCTTTCTCTTGTAGCAAGGGATCGTGCAAGAGCAGCTCCGGCTGCACAACTCAGAGCTCTCCAAGTGGCTGAGCACTGCTTGGCATCGCCTTGACGCCACCCAAGAGCTGCTTTTGGGCGGCGTTGAGGCGCTGCCAAGCAGCGCTCAGCCGCTTGGAGAGGTCTGAGTTGTGCAGCTGGAGCTGCTCTTGCGCAATCTGCTGCTGCTGCGCGCACAACCAGACATGATGGCATTCCATGGGCCGCCCACTTCACCTCCGGCTGGGCTGTCCAGGGCGGCGGCGAGAACGGCCCACCGCTCAGCCAATGGCGGGCGCCTCCAGGGTGTAGAAGCCCGCAAACATCTTCCCAGACTACAAATAGCGGCCGGGGCAGAAGAGCCGGGGCAGCCAGGAGCCTGGCGGACACTCCTCCACTTGCCTGCCGGGGCCGTCAACACCTCCCGGATGGACACCCGCCTGCGCCGGCTAGGCCAACACACTCGATACCGCTGGCCGGGTGGGGCTGGCCCTGGGCAGCGGCTGCATGATGGGGGCTGCGGCAGCGCCCTGCAGCAGCCTGGTCTACAGCAAGCCAAGCCCCCTGCCTTCCCCACCATGCCAAGGAAGCTGGACACCCGCTGGGGGACTTCCTGGACATTGTGGCTATTTATGGGCTGCAGGACTGCGAGGTGTCTGACACAGGGCTGCCTCCCTGAGCTCCCTCCCCAGCCCCTGGAGTTCAGCTGCGCTGCCCATTTGGTCCCCCTCTAGCAACAATGCCAGCTGCAGCTCCGTGTCTGGGTTTCATCACACAAGGAAGGCACAGCCAGGAAAGACCAACGTGGATATGGTTCGGAGACACACGCTAACTACCCCCCAGGTCCAGCACCGGGTAGGCCACCAGCTGGCTGACAGGTGAGCATAAGGAAGAAGTGCACATGCACTCTGCAAAACCCACCTCCCACTCCTTGCCCTTTCTTATTTACCCAGTTGAGATGGTGCAAAGTTCCTGACAACTAGCCTTCGCTGCAGACAACTTCTTTGTGCAAAGTTTGCTGGCCGGGTTTTTTGGCGGGCTCAGCAGCAATTGGCTTTCAAAATCCAATAGAGCTCCCTCTATTGGATTTTGAAAGCCAATAGGAATTGCTACACAGCTTGTTGAAAAGGTTTTTTTTTTCAAAAAAAGGTGCCGGAACGCCGTTCTGAGCGTTCTATGAGAAAAAAAGCCCTGCTAAAAAGTTAGCATGTATGTATCCAAATCAACCACCTAAATGTTGGAGATGTGGTATTGAAGAGGCAAGTTATTATCATATATGGTGGACATGTAAAAATGTTAAAGCCTTTTGGATAAAAATATGGTGGATTTTTCAGAAAGTTTTTAAGAAACAAATAAGATTTACTCCGCAGCTATTCTTATTGGGGATTATTTCGGATTGTACTGTTATAGAAACTAAATTAATGTTACACTTAATAACGGCAGCCAGACTGTTGGTGGCGCAACATTGGAAGAAAGAAGATTTACCTGCAATAGAACAATGGATACTTAAAGTAATGGACGTAGCTGAAATGGCAAAAGTTTCAGCATATTTGAAAGAACAGTCACAAGAGAAATATATTTTGGAATGGAAAAGATGGATTGATTATATTCAGAACAAATATGGGGCTCAAAAGTTTCAAATAGCATATGAATAATTCTTAACAATTATAGAAGTGTTATTATAATTACTTTAGTTTTGTTATAAGGGAGTTAAAGGGTAGAAGGTTTGTTAACATTGTAATAGATATTTAGCATATGTTTGCATAAGATTGCTATATGTAATACCCTGTATTCTGCTTTGGGAAGTCCAGGGGGGGAGGGAAGGGGGGAGGGTTGATGGGGAGGGGGGGGTTATTATTAAAATTTTGTAAAACTTTTCAATAAAATAATGATACTCAAACTCTGGAAACAGTGACATGGTTACTTTAAAGTCATCCAAACTGTGGCATTTTTTTATTATTTTTTTTTAGAATTACAACCACAGTTCTTTCTTATGGAAACAATGACATTTCTAATGCAAATGCTGACATTCGAAATAAAGTGAAAAGATTCCTGCCTTGTACACAGTGAAGAAGAAAGTCAAACATCTGAGGATTCATCTTCACCTTTCCTTAGCCACAACATAAATGTGCCCTGGAAACCCCAAAGGTGCTTTTTTCACCAGGCAACTGGACTTCTTTTTCTTTGAAGATGTTTTGCAGACAACTGGTCATTTGTAAGGAGTATAAACCCTTTCATTCCCCACCATCCAGTCAGAACTGAAGAAGCTTCTGGATGAGAAGCAAAACATCTTCAAAGAAATACAAGAAAGTCCAGTTGCCTTGTGAAAAAGCACCTTTGGGATAACTATGACCTGGATGACTGAGAATCTCCATAGACATTTTTCTATATCGTGTTGTGAAGTTGCCTTCAGGTCATCCAGAGCTGTAAAATAATGTAATAGTGATTTTCTGCTGTTTCTGCTGAGAAAAGGTCTTCAAGTGGCCATACACTTATTACAACTACAACATTTATTATAGTGATTGAAGATGATTATATATTATCAAGTTGAGATCAGTTCTTAGCAAGCTCATAGATAAACCTTTTTCAGGATGATTTGCAAGTACATCCTTGGCACTGTAATTGAGTCTACCTGGTCCTACCTTGTTGCTGGTCATCTTTTTCTTCCACCTTCCCCAGTATTAATGATTTCTCAAGAAAGCTACATCTTTACATAATGTCTCCAAATATGACCTACTATGTGAGATCTCTAGATTAATGTGCTCTATGGTTCATTTATTTAACCTTTTTTATTTTCTGCAACAGTATTTTCCAGTATTTTCTTCTCCAATAGCAGAGATCAAAAATGTCAATACTCTTTCTATCCTGCTTCTATGAAGGTTAAAATTAAAGGTTTTCCCTGTCCATTGGTGACTGACTCAAGGGGGAGGTGCTCATCTCAGATTCTCAGCCAAGGGAGCCTGTGTTAGTGTCACCAAAAAAAAAGACACCAACACACTGTCTGCACAATTCTTATCTTTGTAGATGGAGAGATGTCACAGCGTCTGATTCTCTTTTCCAAAACCTTCATTGTTATCCTATGAAGAGCTAGTCTTCAGTGTATCTGCTGGTCCTTTTACTTGTTCTCAGTTTACCTTTTATTTCTACCTGTCCTCTCCACCTCGACCACTTTTAATTGACAGCTGAGCTACTTCTGAACAAACCCCTTGCACTGTTTTAAAAAGAACCAGGTCCATGTTTCAAAACAACTCAGCTGACAGGTCCTAGGCAAGGAGGAAGGGTTGTTCAAACAGAAGCATCGTAAGTGATCCTTCCAGACTCATGTTGTCTCCCTCTTTCATACCTGTGACCTGTCAGCTAGGCTATTTTTAGATGTGTGTTTAGCCCCTTTTCAAAAGACTGACTAGCAGAAACACAGAAAAAGAATACCTCTGCACCTGGAGATTGTTAATTGAGCATCTCAACAGGTGGCTCAACTGCCATTCACCAATCCTTACCCATCCCTGCCCCATCACACCTTAAGGAGAGTTAATGGGTGTTTGTGTTTTCCCCACTGACAGGTGACGTTCAGTGGGAGGGAAAAGGGAAGAAGACAGGTAGGATCAGCAATGGTAACAGCACACTTTAAGCCAGCATTCCTTTCTGCCAGCTCCTTGACTGGAGGAAAGCACAAGAACATCTGGTTATCCTCAGTACACACTGAATGCAATTCCTACTCCTAACAATGAATTACTTCTGAACTGGATTGCTGATACTTAACTCATGCTGAATTTACATCACAGACTTACTCTAAGATCTCTCTGGATTTTGCAGTGATCAAATGTGCCCAGAAAAAAACATTTTGCACAAACGAGTAATCAACAGCCCACTCTATAGAAATGACTAGCTAAAGCATAGAGTTCATTGGCACTCTAGTAAAAATGTTCCTTCACACTGTTCTCTCTTTTGTGTATTCAGATACAAGAGCAGCTCGGAGGAATCAAATACACCATAGAGGGGAGCCCTAAGGCAAAAGTCAGTATGAGATTCCTGTGAGAAGTTATGAGAGAGAGAGAGAGGAAAAAATAGGAATGAAAAAAGAAAGAAAGAAATCTGCTTTAGGCCATATGGGAACATTCCAAACAGCATCGCAGTACAAAAAACAAACTGGTTTTCTGGCTTACAGGCAGAGTACGATAAACACCGCTCCTCCTATTATTTTTCTTTTTTACCCAGCCAGTACCAGATAATTTGTTTTTACTGAGTCTGGTTACAGGCTGTAGAAACATATTGGTGCAGGGAAGGGAAAGCAGGGGAGAAAATTGCAGGCCCTAACATCTTCTCTGAAGGCTTTGAAGGGTGGATGAGGATTTATTCCTCACAGCCGTCTTAAGCTTGGGCCACCCAGTGACGCTTTCTGAGAATGTGCTGGCATCTGTTAAAGACTGAAAAGAAGTCACAGTTCAGAGAAAGTTAAACATCAGAGAGTTGAAGTAAAGCGGGGAAAGCAAAACAGAATGTTCTTGGGCTGCCATCTCAGTTAGCTTCCAAATGACATAAGCAAGCATTGAATGAAAAAAAAAGAACAACAAAAAGAAAAAGAAAAACATGACACCCAAGTAATTATTTCCAGTTTAACTGTTCTCCTCTCAAAGAGGAAAAAGATATTATTTCTAAACAGAATGGCTCACGCAAGAATGTTCTTATCTTGGCATTAAAGTGCCCAGTTCCAAAGATGGGAAATGAAGTCATCAATATGTCAAGATGTGAACCAGGAATTTTCTTTACTGGAATTCCATTTCTGTTGGAATACATTTGTTATCTCCATAACTTCTATGCTTTTCCAAGCTTGGTTATCCTCTAGGAGTGTCACCTTTGAATATAAAGCAAGGCATCATGTAAATGAGTCAATAGATATTTCTACTTAATCATACCACATGAAGAATATATTTGAATTTTTAAATCAATCCCACAATTCTAGGTAAAACCGACATTTCATTTTTACACTATTTTTTCTACTTCAAATGTTAAAATGTCTTAAAATAAAATAGAGGGTAGGTGGATGAATGACTTTCTCCACCTCAGACATTTTTAAAAGCCCCCCTTTATGAAGTAGAACTACACTACATAAGAGCATCCTTTAAATAGAAAGCTAGATACCTTCTTGTCTATTTTGGACAGAAGGCTTTTATCTGAAAAGAAGATAATTTCCCTCTCAAACAATTTATCTTTAAAACAGGTGAATGGCTGTTTACCTGGAAGATTAGGGAGGGTCTGTTTAAATTTTTGTGGGGGGTGGGCAGGATATCATCTTCAGGATCATAATTAGGATCAACTTAGATTTTGGGTAAACAATAGTTTAAGGTTTGTTTGTTCCTATCAAGGCCCAAAGTTATTTTTATAACTGAATCTTGAAAGCCTGTCCAAGTTTTCTCCCCCAAAATCCAGATGGGTTATTTTCTCAGCATTGTGTATTTTTTCTGTAAGATCCTCCTTAGTGCAATAGAGCCTTTACTGTGGTTTTTCTGGGTCCAGACTATTTTTTAGACCTTGGTTGTAGATTCTGTTACTTAATTTGTATATTATTTTATAACCTCTTTAATATATTTTAAGCTTGTACATAATAGTCCTTGACTTACAACCATTAATTCAGTGACAATTTGTAGTTATAACTGCCCTGAAAAAGTGACTTTTAATTGACACACACACACACACACACACACACACACACACACACACACACACACACATATATATATATATATATATATATATATATATATATATATATATATATATATATATATATATATATATATATACGGATCTTTGGTTATTCGGAGAACTAAAGGTGTAGGGGCGACGTTTCAACGGAATCCCATCCGTCATCATCAGGCTGGTGGCTTCTGCTTCCTTCTTCTGGGAGAAGCATGTGGCTGTTTGTTCCTCTTTTTTAAACTGCCAGAGGGGGTGTGTTCTGTGGGTGGAGGTGTGCTCTGATTGGGTGGGGGAGTAAGTGTGTTCTGATTGGGTGGGAGTGTGTTTTGAATGGTGGGTGTGTTCTGATTGGGTGGGGGTGTGTTTTGAGTGGATGGGCTGGTCTCAGCTGCCAGCCTTAGACCTGAGCTGGTGAGTTGTGCTGCTTTTGTTCGGCTTCGTGTTTGTGGTGGTGCCATGTTTTTATAGTGGGTGTCAGTTTGCTTATTGTGTGGTTTGGAGGGGTTTAAAGTGGCTGATGTTGCAGCTGTAGTTAGGTTTCTGTTTTGTGGTTGTGCCTCGTTATCATTGTGGGTTCGGATTTGCTTTTTGAATGGTTGTGTGGTGGTGATGTCATGTGGTGTTATCATGAGTTTGGGTCTATCATTCTTGGTGGTTGGGACTCGTCTGTCAATCAAGGCGGGTTTCCAAATGGTTGGTAGGCGAGAGGTATCATCTCGTTTGTTCATGCTGTGGGGGCGTTTTTCTATCTCAATGGCTTCTCTGATTATTCTGTTGTTAAAATGTTCAATTTTGGCGATAGTTTTGGTTTTTTTAAAATCAATTTCATGTCCCGTGGCTTCAAAGTGTTGGACCAGGGATGAAGTTTGTTCTCCTTTTCTGAGTGAGTTTTTGTGCTCTTCAATGCGTGCACTTATTCTTCTGTTGGTCTGTCCGATGTATGTGGTGGGGCAGGTGGTGCATGGGATTTCGTATACTCCTTGGTTTTCTAAGCCAATTATGTCCTTGGGGTTTCTTAGGATGGTTGATATTTTTCTGTCTGTGTAGAATGCTGTTTTGATGTTGTGTTTTTGGAGGACCTTGCTGATTCTGTCTGTGGTCCCTTTTAAGTATGGGAGGAGGGCTTTGCCATTTTCTTGTTCTCTGTCTTGGGTTTTTGTGGGTGTCTCTCTTCGGATTAATTTGGTAATCGTGTTTCTTTGGAATCCATTGGCTGTTAGTACATTAGTGAGAGTGTGTAGTTCGGTTTTTTGGTGTTGTTCGTCAGCTAGGTGTTTTGTTCTGGAGATGAGTGTCTTGGCTACGGAGTTGATCTGTGCTGGATGGTGGTGTGAGAGTGCGTTCAGATAGCGGTTTGTGTGTGTTTTTTTATGGTAGATAGTGTGTCCTAGGGAGCCATTGGATTTCTTGTAGACTAAGACATCAAGGAAGGGAAGTTGATTGTTAGCTTCTGTTTCCATGGTGAATTGTATTTTGGGGTGTAGGCTATTGAGGTGTGTGAGGAAGTCATCCAGTTTTTCTTTGCCGTGTGGCCAGATTATGAAGGTGTCATCTACGTATCTGAGCCAGAGTTTGGGTTTGTGGTTGGATTTTTCTAGAGCGAGGGTTTCAAAGTGTTCCATGTAGAGGTTTGCAATGACAGGTGAAAGGGGTGATCCCATGGGTGCTCCTTCCATTTGTTTGTATCTTTGTCCATTGTAGATGAAGTATGTATTAGATAGGCAGTGGTTGGTCAGATCTAGGATGTGTTTTGGGGGGTTGTATTTATTTAGGATAGCTGTCAAGGCTTCTTTGATTGGCACTTGGGTGAAGAGGGATACGACATAGAAGCTCACAAGTAGGTCACAGGGCTGTAAGTTTAGTTTACTTATGATCTCTATGAATTGGAATGAATCTTGTACTTGTGAGGTGATGGAATTTGCGTAAGGCTGTAGTTGTTTGGCAAGAAATTTGGCTAGATTTTGTAGAGGTGAGTCTATGGAGCTGACTATGGGTCTGAGTGGGGTTTCTTCTTTGTGTATCTTGGGCAGACCATAGAGCTTAGGACATCTGGATGATTTTTCTCTGGGAATGATTGTTTTCTGGATCTCTTCACTGATGGGGGTGGCTTTTATTTTGGATTTTGTGGTTTTTTCCAGGTAGGTGGTGGGATCTGTCTTGAGGAGTTTGTATGTGGAGTCTCGGAGTAGGTTGGATAATTTGGTATGGTAGTCAGATGAGTTCATTACCACCGTGGCGTTGCCTTTGTCTGCTGGCAGAATGATTATGCTGGTGTCATTTTTTAGGTTAAGTAGTGCTGTCTGTTCCTCTTTGGGTAAGTTGCTTTTGGGTGGTTTGCTGGTGCAGAGGATGTTGGTAACTTCGAGTCTGATTTTGTTGGCGTCATCAGGGTTAATTTTGGTCAGGCTGGATTCGACTCCGCATATAATGGTTTCCGTGGGAATGTGTTTGGGAGCGACTGCAAAATTAAATCCTTTAGACAGGACGTTGGTTTCGGCTTTGGTGAGAATCCTATCTGAGATGTTGTGCACAGTTTGTTTCATGTGTTGCTGTGAGAGAGGAGGGGTTTGTTTCTGGCGTTCCTTTAGTCTTCGGAGTTTATTGGTGTGTGTGTCTGTTTTGTAGGCAGTCTCTGTTTCAGCTCTCCAGACAGCGATTTGTTTGAATTTGTCCCAAAGTGTGGGGTGGATCTTGTTGCTGAGTTTGAGGTGAAGTGTGAGGAGGTCTCTGTTGATTCGGTCCAGGAGGAATCTTTTTGTGTGGAGTTCATTTCTGATTAGGGCCAGTTCAGTTCTTATCAGGATGCGTTTGATGGCTGCAGAGTTGGAGTGGAATTTCAATTGGAAGGATGTGAGGATTAAATTTTGATCTCGGCAGTTGCGTAGGAATGTGAGGTCACACAGAATGGAAGCTCTTCATACTTCGAGTTTTTCATAGGTCCTAGTTAGCTGGTGGATTTCCTCCCCGTAGAGGTAAGATATACATATACACACACACACATATATACATATACATATACACACACACACACACATACACACACACACACACATACACACACACACACACACACACAGAGATATATATATATCCATATACACACACATACATATATATATATATATATATATATATATATATATATATATATATATATACATATACACACACACACATATATATATACATATATCAGAAAACAAATACATATATATATACATATATAGATAGATAGTAGATAGATAGATAGATAGATAGATAGATAGATAGATAGATAGATAGATAAATAGATAGATAGATAGATAGATATCTTATTTCCTGTTTCAGCCTAACCCCAAGGCCATCCACAGGCAGTGGTCACAGTAGTGACAGCTCATATTTGTGTAATTTTTTTTTTGATTGCTAACAAAGAATTAAAGGGAGACTGATATGCATTTCAAACTTATTTGTTCTCATCAGTCAGCCATACCCTTCTGAGATTCGAACCTGGGCTGATTGCACATTAGGCAATTGTTTTAACCCCTAGGCCACAGGCTCTCTCTCTTTCTTTGTTAGCTGAGAAGCAAGGGAGATATGTATTAAATGTTTGTTAAGTATTTAGATTACCTTGCTATACCCCAAACATGGGACAAATCTTATTTAATTTAATTTAATTCTTTGTTAGCAATCCAAGAAAATTTACACACACACACACACACATATATATATAGCTCAAAAAAAATAAAGGGAACACAAGATAAGACATCCTACTATTAAATACAGTACATTGTGTTGTTTAAGTGTTCCCTTCTATCTCAGTCCAACTCACCTCACAGGATTGCTTCTTGTAGGGAAAATAGGAGGAGATAGGAACGTTATGTATGTTCGCTGCCTTGAGTTATTAATAAAAATAATAAAGGTGGGATATAAATAAATAAAATTATACACACATATAAACACACAAACACATGCCCTCTCTCTTTTTTTTATAGGTCCTGGGAGGAAAGAAAGAAGGAAAGGCCACCAGGTATGGGCCCTGGTAAATATAGTCTGGACATAACTTCAGGTTACACTGTGGTCAACAAAGAGAATGAGTTAAATTCCAGAAAAGGAATGTCTTGAGCCAGCCATATTTCCAGTTGGTATCCTCATGGGAATTCAACAGTTTAAGGCGAAGAATCTTACAATGCCATCAACTCAAACCCATTCATTTTGCTGCGAGATTTAAGTTTAATGTGTTAGCGAGATTTAAGATTGATGAAAGTTCACAAGATAGATAATAGTAACTTTCTTTCACTTATGGACAACCTGCAAATGGCCTGATTTCAAATGGCTAGGCAGATGATCCCTTGGTGAAGAAATCCTCAAACACATACACACCCACACCGACACACAATTGCACATAAATATACACATATATATTCATCTATGAGATGTGACAGTTGGAATTCCTTATGTGTCCATTATCTTCCTTATTATTCTAAGACTTAACTAACTGCTGCAAAAAGAAAAATTTTGAAGGGATTCAGCTTTCTAAGAAGGAAATGGGTGGAATTATAGGGCGAGAGAAGTGATGTTATTATGATTTGTCACATAGTCAGCCAGCTGTTTAGACTGGATTTGGTATTTTTATCTACCTTTTGAGTCATTTACTGTTACTATATAAGTATCCTGCTTGTACTTTGGACAACTATGGACAACATTTACACAATGTTCCCACCTTCCAATTTCACTACAACAGCCACGCTGTGAAATGGGTTAGGTTGAGAGAGAGAAAGGGTGATTGGCCCAAAGTCACTCAGTTGGCTTCCACTTCTAAGGGAGGACTAGAACTCACAGTCTCCTAGTTTCTGATGCTACACCAAAGTCACAAGGTCAAACTGGCTCTCTTGAAAACTCTATTTAGCTGCTGATACAGAGACTTGAAAGAGAACAACATGGCACAAATCTCCAAAATACAACTTGCCAAGCCTGTACTGAGATGAGTTCAATTTTTAATATTTAATTTTCCTTTGTTATTAGCAAACCATGTGAACGAAAGTAATTGAAGATCCAAGATGGCCAATCATTAACTGTGAACAACATTAAGCTTGCTGGAATTAGAGTCACCATTGCATATCAAGTAGACAATGTCTAGAGGACTTACTTTTTATTCTAGATGATGGGATTGCCAAATAAATACATCTGGCAATGTGTTATGATGAGACCATTGCATTTTAGGTAAAGCAAGTCAGACTTTATTATTCTACTAGTAATTCTATTATAGTCCTTTTGTAAACAGAAAAGGCAAGGAGTTTGAAAAATCTCACATCCCTAAAAATCATCCAAAATATAGTAACCATATTAATTAAATTATTGTAATCATTTAGAATTGTCCCAGTTAATTGGTTTTAAAAATTTCAGTAGAACAAAAACCTTTTTACTACTATGAGCAAAAAAATATACAGTGCAATTCTACGTATGTATACCTGGAAGAAAATCTCCCTGTGATCAGTAGTACTTATTTAAGGTAAGTATCAGTGTTTTACAGGCACAGTCAGTCCATGAGTATGGTGTAAAAATCTGGAAATGAATTGGTAAACTACATTCCATGTTAAAGTGTCCACAGTGCCAATCTGGACTGCTTTAATATTCCCTGCTCATAGTTCATGTGCTCGTTGTCTAGTAAGATCTCCCAATTTAAAAAGGATGCTATGAATTCCCCTGAGTTCAAGACTAATCATTTCTAATGGTTTACAAGACATAAAGTTTGTTGGTAGGCTATAAGGATATGGTTTATTTCCTAAAGGCCATGTTAGAAAAGAGTTCAGGTTGCTTTCCCAAATCAAGGGCTCTCCAGATGCTTTGGACTTGAGCTTCAAATGATAATTTGAAATGTCAGCTCACAAAAACACCCAGACTGAATATTCTGAACATGTAGATTTTGTGTATCTGCTAAATTATACACAAGGAGCATCTTACTCACCTAAAAAAAAACCCTATAACAGGGTTCCTGCCACTAAAAAAATCTTATCAAGCCTAACCAAAAAGACCTCTGTTGCAGACCATTGATCAGTTAACAACCTTATTCAGTTTCCAATGCTTATTTCACTTTCAGAAATATGGCTTAATCCTGCATAATCTAGTTTCAGACAGTCTTGTTCATTTGAGATTTGCAGGATAACAATTGTTAAGAATCAAGTGACAACAGTATAAATAGCTTCATTGATTATAAGTATACAAATACGGTAGTCAACCTTCATTATGCTAGCATACACATGCAACAATAAATATTTTACTTTGAATTTATAATTTTTTTCTATGTGCATTTTTATTCTATACTGTTTATTGTTGATCACATATTATTTTCTTTTAAGGTAAAAGGTAAAGGTTCCCCCGCACATGTGTGCTAGTCGTTTCCGACTCTAGGGGCCGGTGCTCATCTCCGTTTCAAAGCCAAAGAGCCAGCGCTTGTCCAAGGACATCTCCGTGGTCATGTGGCCGGCATGATTAGACGCCAAAGGCACACAGAACGCTGTTACCTTCCCACCATGGTGGTCCCTATTTTTCTACTTGCATTTTTACGTGCTTTCGAACTGCTAGGTTGGCAGAAGCTGGGACGAGTAACAGGCGCTCACTCTGTTACGCGGCACTCAGGATTCGACCCGCCAAACTGCCGACCTTCTGAAAAAGAAAATTACAGAAATTAAATAAATCATAGCAGAAGTTGTGGAAATTGTAGCAGCTCTGTGCACTTGCATTCTCTTGTAGGCCATGTTTGACATGGCTGAAATCCTCAAGTGATGAATACAAAGGGATAATATCCCCTATTTATCAGTGGGGGAGAGATGCAAAGAGCCATTCTTTCAAATTTAGCCCAGAATGTGTGGAATTTAAAAGTCTGTGTCTGCCATTGTCAAATTAAGTACACGTAAAGTTGGATGCCAAATATTTCATTCCATTAAATCCTCAATAGATTAAATGTAGATAAATTTCTCAACATTGCAATGTTTATCCAGCCTAAATATCCAGATCTTTTGTGGTTCTCTCACCAATGTATAAACAGGTTTTGTTTGACTTTCTTTAGAATGTACATTAAACTAAAAAACCAACCTACAAGAGTTTCTGCTGCACAAACAAACTAACCTCAGGGTTACTGGAATCAGAAATTGTCATACATCAAAGTAGGCAACAAAGGGCGCTTTCAAAGCACCCCCCACTTGTACTTGACAATCCCTTAAAAGTGGTTTCAAGCTGCATTGTTGCTGGTGACCTTTAAAATACTGACAACATACTGAACAAACCAAGGTTTATTCCAGTTTACCAACTGGACAGTGGAAAGAACAATCCTCAATGAATGCTCCATCTTCATTACTATTTCACATTTCATTTATTTCATTTCATTTATTAAATTTATATACCGCCCTTCTCCCGAAGGACTCAGGGCGGTGAACAGGGCACATATAAATAGAAAATACAAAAATTAAAAGAGAATTAAATAATCGCCCAGATAAAACAGTAACAGTATAAAAACCCATTAAACACCCTAACATCCCCCATCAGGCCAGGCCAGCTTGTTCAAATAAATGGGTCTTCAGACCGCGCCGGAAGGAGCGAAGGTCCAGTGCCATCTGGAGCTCAACCGGCAGTTGGTTCCATAAAGCCGGATGGGTTGGATGGTTTCTTGAAAATGAAAGCAACAATGTTGTGGAGCTGCAAAATCTCCAAAGAACAATCACTTTGTTGCAATGAGGGCAATGAGCAGTCTCAGCCATTAGTTTTGAAAGTCTCTATAGGACAAGCGTGAGAAGTTGGAGTCTGAAGGGAGGATTAGGCAAAAGTAATTTCTTGTGAAGAGGCAGTTTGATGTAGTAGGTAAGGTACCAATCTAAAAACTGGGAGACCAACAGTTCTAGCCCCATATTTTGCATGAGGTCAGGTGGGTGATCTCTCTCATCCCTAGGTAGCAGTCAATTGCAAACCACTTCCAAAATATTGTCAAGAAAACTGAAGGGACTTGTCCAGGCAGTTGCCAGGAGTCAACACATGTGGGGGAAAAAATTCTGTACAAAAATGGCCCACCCACAAACTTTCCTCAGCACAGCAAAAGAAAAGTCACCTCACGTACAGTTTTAATTGTAGTGAAGATCATTCAGAACTATATAGAGCCATCTCAACGTTGTGAGATTGTGAGCTGCCCATAACCAAAATATTAAAATAAATTGGTTTAATTTTTAAGACTGCTGGGAATCATTAAATACTCATCCATCAGCAATGAGGCTACTTATATCTTGATTTAAATATGTACTAAATATAATAGATCCATAACAACTTTCTTTTGCCCAAGCAGCTGCTGATATAGTTGCCTATAGTTGCTGATACAGTTGTTACAGTATCCCATATAGATATTACTGCCAAGGAGCTGCTGATACAGTTCTACAAAGGAATTGTTGAGTCTGCCATTTGCACCTTTATAACTGTCTAGTTTGGCACTGTAACCACACAAGACAGACACAGACTTCAACGGATAGTTAAAACTGCAGAAAAAACAATTGCTACCAGCCTGCCTTCCATTGAGGAACTGTATACTGCACAAGTCAGAAAGAGGGCTGTGAAAATATCTACAGACCCCTCACATCCTAGAGATAAACTGTTTAAAATTCTTCTCTCAAGACGACTCTATAGGGCATTGCACACCAAAACAACTGGACAAAAGGACAAGGTTTTTTTTGCCCATGCCATCACTCTGCTAAACAACTAATTCCCACAACACTGTCAAACTACCTAGTAGAGCTGTATTACTATTATCTTTCTCATCTATCATATTACCTATTTCCCTATCTTCTTATAATTATAACTTTATTGCTTGTATCTTATGATTTATATTGATTGTTTTTATTTAGTATCCTGGTATGATTTATGTTGATTGCTTATTTAGTATCCTATGACTATCATTGAGTGTTGTATCTTACGATTTATGATGATTGTTTTTATTTATTTTTTTTATTTTTATTTTAATTCCATTTATATCCCGCCCTTCTCCGAAGACTCAGGGCGGCTTACAAGCTTAGCAGTATGATCATGATTTATCATTTGTTGCTTTTATGTACACTGAGAGCTTATGTACCAGAGACAAATTCCTTGTGTGTCCAATCACACTTGGTCAATAAAGAATTCTATTCTATTCTGTTCTGTTCTGTTCTGACATGCATCACTGAAACCATTTCAATAGGACTATTGTATAATGAAGAGATCAAATTGCCAATATACGCTGGATCATGGAGAAAGCTAGAGAGTTCCAGAAAAACTTCTACTTCAACTTCATTGACTATGCTAAAGCCTTTGATTGGGTGGATCATAACAAACTGGCAAGTTCTTAAAGAGATGGGCGTACCAGAACATCTTATTTGTCTCTTGAGAAACCTATATGTGAGCCAAGAAGCAACAGTGAGAACTGGACATGGAACCACTGATTGGTTCAAAATTGGGAAAGGAGTCCGGCAAGGCTGTATACTGTCGCCCTGCCTATTTAACTCATATGCAGAGCACATCATGAGAAAGGCAGGGCTAGATGAATCAAAAGTTGGAATTAAGATTGCCGGAAGAAATATCAACAACCTAAGATATGCAGATGATACCACTCTAATGGCAGAAAGTGAAGAGGAACTAAAGAGCCTCTTGTTGCGGGTGAAGAAGGAGAGTGAAAAGGTTGGGTTGAAACTTAACATTAAGAAAACCAAGATCATGGCATCTGGCCCTCTCAATTCCTGGCAAATAGATGGGGAAGAAATGGATGTAGTGACAGATTTTATTTTCCTGGGCTCCAAGATCACTGCAGATGGGGACTGTAGCCAAGAAATTAAAAGACGCTTGCTCCTGGGGAGGAAAGCCATGGCAAATCTAGACAGCACACTAAAAAGCAGAGGCATCACCCTGCCAACAAAAGTGCGTATAGTCAAGGCTATGGTCTTCCCAGTTGCAATGTATGGCTATGAAAGTTAAACCATAAGAAAGGCTGAGCGCCAAAGAATTGAGGCCTTTGAACTATGGTGCTGGAGAAGACTCCTGTGAGTCCCTTGGAATGCAAGGCGATCAAACCAGTCAGTCCTAGAGGAGATCAACCCTGACTGCTCTTTTGAAGGCCAGATCCTGAAGCTAAAACTCAAATACTTTGGCCACCTAATGAGAAGGAAGGACTCACTGGAGAAGAGCCTAATGCTGGGAAAGATTGAGGGCAATAGAAGAAGGGGACGACAGAGAATGAGGTGGCTGCATGGAGTCACTGAAGCAGTAGGCGTGAGCTTAAATGGACTCCAGAAGATGGTAGAGGACAGGAAGGCCTGGAGGAACATTGTCCATAGGGTCACGATGGGTCGGACACGACTTCGCAACTAACAACTAACAACAACAATTGTATAATGAAATGCAACATGTTTAGGCTGATTTTTTTTAAAAAAAATCTTAAAGGCTTTACGTGCACAGTCCTTATCCCAAAATTCTACAATATTTAATACCATAATTCATTTTGTGAGATAAGAAAAACAACAGGTTTCTCCATCTTTTTCTTTGATACTGCAACTTAAGGATATAGATAGGAAAAAGGTACAATATTAGAGAATAAAGTATTGCTTGCCACACTTACAAAAATCCCTTGTTTTCTGGAACAGTAGGGATGACATTTGATTCCCATTTCTATGTAATTCAATTTAGAGCCCAAAATCTGTAAATCCGAAACTGAATTTACTCAAATTATGCTCCCTAAATTATATGTAAACCAAAAAATATTTATATACTAGTATTCACACTTTTTGGAAATTTGTTAGGAAATTTTTGCCTGAAAAGTACATACAAAACGTATGTATTAGGAATATATATTTATTTATTTATTTTACTTTTCACATTTCTGAACTGCCCATTTCCCTTAGAGAAGGACTCTGGGCGGAGTACAACAATATGTTATATGTTCCTTCCAGGGAACTTTTTTTGCTGACGTGAAGATTACAGGCAGGATGTGTATGAAAGGTGAAATATTTATACAAGCTAAAGAAAACCCAGCTTGCATACAGATAGCAACTATAAGGATAAAATGCATCCCCACTGCTTGTGGGGATGGTGATAGTGACAAGGTTCTTATTCTGTCATAATTATTGGATTAGGCTGGCTGGAAAGAAATATTACTTTCTCAGGTAGGATCTTGTGAAAAATGCATTCCTTGGAGTTTCTTTTCCTTATGGTTAATATTGCTTCCAGATGAAATTAGGATCTGAATGAAAACTGGCAAAAGGGTGCTTTAGATCTTTTATTGAACCAGCATGTTTTTCACTCTGGATGTTTGAGGAAGACATGCCATTTATTCCCTAGCTTTTCAACAAAACAGATTAAGTTTTGCAGTGTTCTGTTCTTGATCAGAACCTCAAGGAGTGGTTAGAAATCTACACTCATGTTTTAAAAAGTGACACTCCATATGCCATATGTCTGATCCTGGTTGTTTTTATCTAGATCTTTGTTCTGCTCTGTACAGAGCCATTATATGTAGCCTCTAAATCATACCTTATGTAAAGTTCTTACGTAAACAAGGTTTTAATTCTATGTGGTATTAAGGAACAGTGAACCAATCCTTCTGTTAAAGTACAGCCAAACTGCAATATACTCTCCCCCAAAAAGGACACTGAAGATAAAAGTTGCATTGTGCATTTGGAAATAATTTAAAGGGAAAAATATATATATTTGAGCTCTCTAGTTACCCAATCTGCTGTCCATTTGATAACTGTGCATACATAATTTCAACAGTTTCAAGACCCTTGCTTTCCATTCTTAATAGCTTGTTATCTAAGCCTCTCCTCTTTAAAGTAGGACATATGGTTATGTCAATTAACTGCACTTTTAGAAAGCAATGCAGGAATCCATTTGCAGATCAATTAAGATATCAAAAACTTTGGGTAACCTGACTTGCATGTGCTATTAAATCCTCAAATGCATTATGGAATATTTATTAGTTATTCATGCTTAAGGAAAAATCCTGAACTAAGAAAAATATATCTTTGCTTGAAAGACCCACCATTTCTTAGTAAAGCCTGTAACTTTCTAAATTTGAGGTACCCATCTCCCCGCCAACCTTCTCTCAAAATACAGCCCAGTTGCTGTACTTAAAATCCACATTTTGAAGAGTCTTGAAGGGACTACATTAGGATTATGGAAGATGGAGATGCCACAAATCATGACAAGTAAGCAATAGAGTATCAATGTGTACACACAGACGCATGGTCAAAAGAGAAAAAATGGGAAGAGAACAACCCTATATATTATATCATTTGAAAGAATCTTCCACTCCATCAATGTAACTCCATGTATATTGCTGCAGATGTCTTGCTTGGAATTATTCCCAAGTAGGAATTGCAGCCTTAAGTTTAAAAAAAAATTCTGATGTAAAAATGTTCACATAGCAAGATGTTGACTCATCCAAGGAGCGTGATGATTTATGTGTCTTGTACTGATTAATGCCCTATAAGAGAAAATGCAAGACAGCAGAAAGTATGTTCATTTAGATGTTTGTATCTCTATGGAATGCAAGACATATTAGTCATGCTTATGCTGACCACAAAATATAGTGGGAAAACAAGAAACATCAAGGCCTAGTCAGAAACAAGAACTTTTAGTAGAGTTTTACCAAGTATGGCTTCCCATAAAAATGATCTCAGTATTGCAGGTAGAGCACAAGGACGGTGCCTCAAGAGGGACTGTCCTTAATGAGGAGGTCAAATGAAATTTTATAAATTCTCATTTGTAGAGTCTCCAAATATCAGTACTTATCTAGATTTTCTTCAGTCTGGGAAGAGCACTTGTTCCATAATCCTATAGAAAGAGAAGCTGCATTTTATCTATCTCAATAAATGAATGTATAGATTAATAACAATTCAGATATTTTTACTGGTTGATATAATAAGGCTGTATTTTGATGCGCCAGGTTATTTTACTTTTAAAAACCAACAAAACATTTGCAATTATTTATTTTTACAAATACAGTTGATTGTTAATATGTGGAACATTTCCTGAGTTATCAACTATTAAATCATTCCCCTTGAGCAAAGCCCTTTTTATTTATCAGATTTGTTACATAATTATCTCCACTGAAAGCTCTTTGTTTTCATGCCTTTTACATCCAGTGAGAAATACATATAGTGACATACACAAGGTTAGTCACCCTTGGTCAAATTGTATGCTTCAATAACACCTAAGTGAACAAAAGCTGATTCAAACTCTCTGTGTATAAAATTAAATATCATATCTCTACAAATTGTAATGCAAACATACTATTTATATGCAATTGCTTATAGATTCCAAATAGGAAGACAATGAATATGCCCATTTTGCTAGGTTGTGCCCATCAAGCTACACTTCTATAACTAGTCCCAGATGTTCCTTCTAGCCACACAACGAGTTTTGAAAGCTGGACTGGAACTAATGCATAGGTTACTGAGACAGAAAAGTAGCATAGTGTAGTTTGTAAGTCAGCTTGAACAGTTCACACCATGGGGTGAAAACTTAAGTCATTAAGTGTGCATGTCTGGTAACCCAGAGATCGTGAAATCACTATTGTGCACAAAATAACCTATAATCATCCATGGCTATCTCTGGCAAGTGCAGAAGGGATTTGGGATTCATCAGTAGTTTAAATCAATCTGATATCTGCCCTTGTTAAAATAGCAATCATTCATGCTGGAAATAATGATTTGTAAATAAAACCTTCATCCATAAGAATTTGTTGACTATCTCTATACTTCCCACAGATGTACTGGAAACTATCCTAGAAAATTGTAGAGCTGGCTACTGTGGTCTGACCAACTTTGGCAACAAAACTAGTCCTAATGGAAGGAAGTCACAATCAACTCCAGTGCACTTGAGAAGAAAAAATTAAAAGCAACAACCAAGATGTTTGTTTGCTTTTAATGTGTTTACATCCATGGCCTCTTCAAACAAGGAGCTATTTTAAAGCCTGCTAACTCTAATTCCATACATGAACAGCATTTGTTGAAAAACAAAAAAGAACTATAAATGACCCATCCAAAAATTTCCTATTGCTGCTTCATTACCTTCCATATTATACCAATTGGAGATTAATAAGTTAAATATGGTGATTTATTTATTTTGTTAAAGTTCACTTCTGCTTTTCCTCTAGGAACTCTAAAATAGGCTTTTTCAAACACAAGTTTCTATAAGAAGTTAAATGGGTTCTGTGAGGAGCTGAAGGGAATTTAAATGGTTGAATGCGCTGGTCTTGAATGCACAATTAGCCATCCCACCCAATGCTGATCTTCCCCTCTCACTGGCTGCAGGTCACCAGTGTTTGTCATCACCAAACAATTCACACATGAGATAGCTGCCTTCCTCTCACCATCATTCAAGTTGTCTACCTTCCCATGTGAACACAACATAAAACCCGACTTTCTGCTTGCTCCCAAATTCCAGCAAACACTTCCCACACAGCCTATTTTTTCTAAAGGGGATCTGAAGGAGTTGAAAGCAGAGAAAACAAGAAACTCATCACCTATGACCATGGTGAGTCCTTCCCTTCTTCTTCACCTTTCACATTGTAAACTCTGAGAGATCTGCTTATTAATCAGCAAGGTGGCATCTTGTGTAAGTCCCGTTAAGCTGCATCTGAATTGCCATTAAAGGAGATAAAATAAATTGTAGACATTTAGATTAATTTCACAGTTTAAAAATATTAATATATGTTGAAAACAGGGTTTTCTCGATAAAGCTTTCAAAAACATGGTATTCAGTTGACCATTGAATCTCTTGCCATTTACAACATACCCTCTCTTTATATGGATTCACCAAAAAAACTACAGAATTAGCTAAATCAATGTTTCTCAACCCCAGGAACTTTAAGAAATGTAGATTTCAGCTGCCAGAATTCCCCAGCCAATATCAACGATGTCTGCTTAAAAGTAAACCTCAGTTACTCTGAATATTAAAATGTTTATCAACAGAAAAGCCATCACACCCCATTCATTGAACATTGCTTTGTTTCACTAAAATATTAACCTCCCAAATAATCTAGAAATTAAAGTTTGTTTTACACTGGAGATGTTCATTTTGCATTTTGATTACTTTTTGTTTTTATTCTATCATCACTTTTTCATTACTAATGATTTGCCCTTGAACAGAGGTTCCAGAAAATATTTTAGCTTTTAACTATTAGACTCCACAACCTGATAAATTTTAATCCTCCCCCCATTCTGTACAGTGTATATAATGCTCCCTCCTCCAGATTTTCCCTGCAGCAACAAGCTAGTGATTGGAGGGGGGGGATGACTGACCCCAGAAATGAAGAGCTTCTATGAATAAACATCTCCCTTTCCTGATTCAACATTTTGATCATTGACTGTCAGTGATCACTTTAAACAGGCTGAAGGTGATCTTGAGAGATCCATGTTTTCCCTCAGCCTGGAGCTCCTGTTCAGTATTTTTAGTCCATTCAAAATTCTCAGAGAAAACATATTTCTAGACATTCTGGCAACTTCAAGTAGACAATAGACGTTTAAATTTGCAAGGATGGATGGATGTAGTTGGCACTTCTTTCAGACTCTTAGACTGTGTGTACTGTACTGTTATAGGGCAAATATTTGCTAGGATCTGTGTTGTCATTGAATTAAGCATTTTCAGTGTACAAAATGTCTTGTGACAGGTTGCCCCAAAATATTATTTTAAGAGAGACTGAAAAGTTGTAATATTGTGGAAAATTTCATACGAATCGAAGCTTCCATCCTAAATGTATGAAAGAAGGTTCTGTCTACATTGTATTAGAGAAGGGATGTGTTCTTTCTGCTAGGAACAAGCAATGCTAACTGTATTAAGACTGATGATGCTCCATATTAGAATCCACACCTAAGGGCCAAATGACATCTTCTTGGCAGTAATTCAAATTCCAGGTGGCTCTCCAATATTTTCACAGATGAAAATCAGGTGATTTTTGTCAGCACCTTGAGGGTATTGGAATGGAGCCCATTTTTTAATAGAATGGCATATAGTTCACTACCGCTTATTAAGTCTTAACTTAAAGTTGTACATCCAGTAGATTCCAGGTTAAATGACATTTATTGAATCAAGCAATCATTTTATATGAGTTTCCAACCCATAAATTTCAACTTTGTGTGGCTAACATTGGGTTAAAACAGATAAACAAAAATAACCAAAACAAAATAAAAACAATGTAAGAACAGAATAAATTCAAGAGCAGTGATAGTTATCATCCTAAGCCAGGTTTTCAATTTCTTGCAAAAGGCCAAAATATTTGGAAGGCTGAAATTGCTCCAGCCTAAAGAAATTTGGAAGTCATTACCATTGAATTTGAAACAATTAACATTCAATTTGCTTTAGGTTTCAAACATTAAAACAATATGATCAATTGTCAGAAACTATGGGTATTGTAGTCCAGCAGCTCTGAGTCAGCTGTAGGCTATCCAACCATATATCAGTTATCCATCTCTATTGCTTAATTCATGTGTCATGCTAAGCCATGATTTGTGTAACAGTTCAAAAGTGGCTGCATTTACACAATACTTTGAATCTGAACCATGACTTGCAAACCACTAGGGCTGAATTCACAGAATATAATAAGCCAATATGAAAGCTTTTTGTACAATGAATCAGAATCAAACCATGTATTATGAGGAATTCAGTCTGCATAAGGGAAATTGATATTTCGGCCCCAAACAGAATTAATTATGGTCATGTAATTATGTAAGACAAGCAAATAATCTATGCAATCATTCACATATACTCAGATATAGCATCAAATTGGGACTTCCTCGAGATATTATATTATCTAGAGCAAAAGTAGGAAAATTGAAAATCAGAACTCTTCTAATAAACATGGATAACTGGAGAATGCGAAACATAGAAGTGTAATCAACCAGTAAAGTTGTCCTAAGCATTAAAAAAATGGCATATTTTGATAAGTCTACTCTCATTCATTTTGCTTGTGGGATTTCGGCCACATCATTCATCATGAATTAATTCAGTACAATTTTGTTCCCTGACATGCATTTTTATATGTGTGTCTTTCTAGTTGCCATTTCAGCTTTCATAACATTGAGGGAGACTTGTCTCCATACTCAAATGACATGGTGAGTCATTTGCTACAGTGGCTTTATGTCTTTTCTCAACAGAGAAAACTGGCTGGCTTTACATATTGTCACACAAAATGTTGGCAACAGACCTATCCTTTAATTTATAGCTTGATGCCATTACATTATTTGTAACATCTATAAATAGACAGAATTTTGACACTGCAGGAGAAGAAGGACCACTTTTAACCCCACTTCTGGTAATCATTAGGAAGAGAATCCTGCCTGTGTGTGGTAGCGCTCCTCAAAATGTAGATCTTCAGTTCCTTTTGTTAACACAAGTTTTCCCAGTCTTGCACTCAGTAACAAAAAGAGAAGGAAAACAGAGCAACAATGACCCTGTTTTTACAGAAGTATCAAAAGTGTGAACTGTGATCCTAAAGGTTATGAGATCAGAACCCTTTCTGTTTGACCCAAGAAGCTTTGTAATTAATTACTCAAATCCACAGTGCAATCATTTTCCTGTTTACTGAGAAAGTAAGTCTTGCTGAATTTAATGGACCTGACCCCTTAATAGGGATTGGACAAACCTGACAGAGTTTCTTTTTTTAATCCCTTCCTCATCACAGATTTTTCAGGATTGTTTTTATGAAGAATGGCCTGGATTTTCTTTAGTAAATTTGCCTTTAATAAAATTAAGCAAATTATCCTCCAGCCCTCCTGCACTAGTTATATTCAGCAGATTCCCCATTATAATGGCCAGCCCTTCTGCTAATGAAAATGAGGGGGGAAAAGAAATGGACCCAAAGATATAAACCAGGCATGGCTTCGAATCTCCTATCAGGAGAAGAGAATCCCTGCTGATCAGTAAGAATCCTACGTTATGCCTCTTTCCCCCTACAAGCTTTTATGGAAATGCATGTTGGAAAACATCCAGTCAGGCTTTCTCCACCATATAGGATTCCTTCTTTGTGTAAAAAAAGAAGTGGAAGGAGATCAAAATTTGCAGATCTCTGCGCTGGGCTTTAATTCTCAGTCATTTCATAGCAACACAAAGAATTTTGTTTAAACTTTCCAACTAATCTGATACACAGAAATGAACAAAATTCAAGATAGCCAACTTATGTAAATAGGTACATATGAGCAGACTTATATAATAGTAAAATGATTTTTTGAAAGTTTACACATTCCTTTCATCCTTTTGATTGGTCCTAGGGTTGATATTGCCCAATTATACTTAAAATAACATGGAGAGAAGTAAGCAGTGGGGTACCACAAGGCTCTGTCTTAGGCCACTGATCTTCAATGTCATCATCAATGATTTAGATGAGGGAATAGAAGGGGAACTCATCAAATTTGCAGATGACACTAAACTGGAAGGAATAGCCAACACCCCAGAAGACAAACTGAGGATTCAAAAAGATCTCGACAAACTTGAACAATGGGTCCTATCCAACAAAATGAGTTTTAATGTCGAGAAAAGCAAAGGTTTACATTTAGGCAGGAAAAATCAAAGATATAAGTACAGATTAGGTGAGACCTGGGCCAGTAACTGTGAGAGGGACCTTGGAGTCCCAGTAGACGGTCACTTGACTATGAGCCAGCAATGTGAGCAGCAGCCAAAAAGCTAATACAATCCTGGGTTGTATAAACAGAGGCATAGAATTAAGATCACATGAAGTATTAGTACCGCTTTATAAAAACCCTAGTGAGACCGTACCTGGAATACTGCAACAATTTTGGTCACCATACTACAAAAAAGATGTTGAAACCTTGGAAAAAGTTCAGAGAAGAGCAACTAAGATGATCCAAGGCCTGGAGACTAAAACATATGAAGAATGGCTGCAGGGTTTGGCTAGTCCAGGGGTGTCAAACTCGCAACACCATCTGACATTTCGTGACATATCGTGACTCTTTTGCCATTGCCGGCAATGGGGTGGGCACAGTTTCACTATGATGCATGTTTGACACCCCTGGGCTAATCTAAAGAAAAGAAGAAATAGGGGTGACATGATAGCAGTATTCCAATATTTGAGAGGCTGCCACAAAGAAGAGGGGGTCAAATTATTCTCCAAAGCGCCTGAAGGCAGGACAAGAAACAATGGTTGGAAACTGATCAAAGAGAGAAGCAACCTGGAATTAAGGAGAAAGTTCTAACAGTGAGAACAATTAACCAGTGGAACAACCTGCCTTCAGAAATCGTGGGCAGCCCATCACTGGAGGTTTTTAAGAAGACAGTCACTTGTCTGAGATGGTATAGGCTCTCCTGCTCAAGCAGAGGGCTGGACTAGAAGACCTCCAAGGTCCTTTCCAGCTGTATTCTATTCAACTTGTTTCATGGGATCACTTTGCTATGAATATTTTTTTAAAGGAAAAAGGAGATTGACAGAGATTAAACTCTGTCCCTGTACAGTCCCCAAAGCAGCCAATCTGAACTTTTGATTGTTTACTTCATTTTCCATATAAGAACAAAAAATATAATTTAATGGATATTCAAAATTAAGTGTAATGGGGGACATAGATTTCTCACCAGGCACCCAATTATACCAGTCGTGTTCTTCAGCCAATAAACGTTGGGAGGAGGAAGATCATCTTAATTTTTTAAAAAAAAAAAATCCCAAGCAGCCCCATTCCAGACATGTGGGACTACAACTCTCAGAATTCCCAGTCAGTCTGACTTAATATGAAATAAGAAGGGACAATAAGGAATTATAAAATCACTGGTAGTAATATCAACAACCTCTGATATGCAGATGATACAACATTGCTCGTGGAAAACAAGGAAGATCTAAAATGGCTAATTCTGAGAGTCAAAGAGGAAAGTGAAAAATTTGGACTGCACCTTAACATCAAGAAAACAAAGATGATAAATGCAAAGAACACATAAGTCAGAGTGCAGAGGGGGGACATCCAAAAAGTCTAGGTCAGGTGTGAAGCAACCTAGAACTAAGGAGAAACTTCCTGACAGTTAGAAGAATTAACCAGTGGAACAACCTGCCTCCAGAAGCTGTGAACGCTCCAACACTGGAAGTTTTTAAGAAGAGACTGGACAGCCATTTGTCTGAAATGGTATAGGGTTTCCTGCCTGAGCAGGGGGTTGGACTAGATGACCTCCAAGGTCCCTTCCAACTTTACTATTATGATTATGGTTATGATTGCAACCACAATCTTAACTTTTCGCACATAGACACACACCCCACAGATGCCCTTCCTGATAACTGCCTCAGAATGAAAAAAAAGAATATGGCAGATCAGTTTGTTAAGTTAGATGACAATCCAAGTGTGAACTTTCCGCTATATATAATTTCTTCTTTTGCAATGACAAACTTCAGACTCACATCCAGCGTGTTTATTTAGAAGTCAGTCATTCACAGCTAATAAGATTTGCAGCCAATCCACCCATGTCTATCTCAAACTAAATTAGACCCACTCCTATCAAAGAGTACATGCTTATCTGTGAATAATTTTTAATGGATATTAGAAATTGCATTCACTTCATAGAAATTAAAAAACAATGGAGAGTTTTGTCACCTCCAGAAATCAACAAATATGCCACTGAGAGCTACAAGATCAGGGTTGCAAAATGTGAATAACCACTAGATGGCAAGAAAGAGGTACAAAAACACTCTGATATCATGTAGTAGTATAGGTGGTCCTTGACTTATGTCCACAATTTAGCCCAAAATTTATTTTGTTAAGACATTTGCTAAGTGAATTTTTCTTGTTGTCTTGAAAGAAATCTAATGGTAGCCTCCAAGTTGCAAGAAATTTAGTCAACTTTTTGGCTCAAAGTCAATTCCACCATCTCAGCTAGCTAAATCCATTCTTCCATATTTTTCTTTCTATCTTTGGCCACATATCAACCTTGCTTATATGTCTTATAATGTCTTATATAAAAACAAAGTCCCATATTTTCTTTCTAACTGCTTATTTGCTACCCCTAAAATAAAAACTTCAAGTTTCAATTTTCAAATTTTTTTGAACCCAATTCAAAATTACTTAGCTTTCCTACATGTCCAACCAAAGATGTTAAAAGATACCTTCAGACTGATTACATTTCCAACATTTGTTAGAAGCACCCTTACAAATCTTTGATAATTTATTGGGAGTTAAATAGCATTGATACATCATTTTATTAAAATTTATTTCAACTTATAATTTTATGTAAATTTCAATCCAAGATCCACATGTTTTCCTATTGATCAAGCAAAATTTTATAACCAGAGTTTTTAGCCCATTTAACTATACAGTATTTCACATATTTACAATTCCTTCTCCCTCTCATAACCAAACATGTACTCTTGTCTCACAATAACATTTCATGCATCTGACAACATGGGGTGTAAACCACAAAAGCTTGAGCCATGTTACATCTGTTGATGTTCTGGTAGTTGTTTTTAATGTATTTCTGTTTTTTACAGAAAGGTTAATACGGGAACTAGCTAGTAAATGATAAATCCCATTTTATTGAAAGGAACTCCTGCATGTGATTGGATTGCAAATAAGGGGGGAAGGGGGGAATCTAGATGATCCTGAAAACGAGTCCTGGTTCATGTCACATGACTTCCCAAACTCACGTGATCCTTGTCCCCATGGCTGTCTAAAATGATAAAGATGACCTTGTATCACCACATCATAAATATTGCCCCCCTCAACCAGCACCCCCAAAATCTGTTGAATGAGGCAATTGCAATATATATATTATTAAATATATTCTCTCTCTTTCCTTCTTCCTTTTCATAACCTTGATCTGCTTCCTGTTGCATAGACTGAGAGGAAAAGAGTAATGAACTGTCAAAACAAGGAGATTAGAGACACTTTACCTCTGCTTTGCTCCCCTTAGACAAGCTAACCAATCTCCCTCAGCATTTCTCAGGAATTTCATAGAGAGCCCCACAGGGTAATCACATCCATTCAGACCGCTTGGATCATCTAATCCACTTGTATTATGCTTTCCAGATGCATCCACATTAAAAGCATATTTTATACATTTTTCCCTTGAATCAGATTTCTCTCTTTTTTCTCCCCTGTACAATCCTTTTATCCTGCTTCTTTTGAAAGATATTCTGTATAGTGGCTGAGGAGGCTGGCAATGCAACGGAGTATAAAAAGAATGTAATAGATTTTAAAGTATGCTAAACCATACTCTACCATAAATCCCAAAAAAGAGATCAAGAAATAAAGCCATATAATTTAATGAAGTATATGTATAGATGTGTGCATTATATTTTATTTTAAGTGCTTATTTATATGTAACATTTTGCAGCTCTACAGGAACATGCATTATTCATTGCTGAGCAAAGGGATTCAATTATTTTTCATCCTTGATTGCTATTACAGATCTGAGGGTAAGTAGGTTGGTTAAGCTCATAAGATCAAGCACTGCCTCCTTATACGCAAAGGCATTCCATTAGGTATATAACACAAGAGGTAATTAAACTGCAGATTACAGTCATGTGGCATCGGCTGAATGTACTTAAGTGGAAAAAGAAGAAGAAATCTGGCTAAGAGGTGGGCTGTACAGCTAGAGCAGCTGCTGGATCTGCTGACCATGGCAGAACTTCCATGGAGAAGGGATCTGTTTCTCAGGTTGATTGGCATCCTAAGTGATAGATGAAATAATGTTTGGGAAATGTTTGGATTAGGCTGTGAATATATGCTTGCATGTCTCTGAATATTTGTATGTGCTTTTGCAAGTTCTTTTTTCTAATGTAAAGAGTTGCTCTTATTCTTCCTTTGTTCTCATGTGCATTTTTTCAATAAAATATTGATGGATTAATCTTTCTGCAGATAACATTTTTGATGCTTCTTAGGCATGAATTCTGTGCAGATGGATGGGTGGATGGAAACAGTTTACTATATTTCACCATTGAGACTCTGGGAGGCTGACAGGAAATAAAACCAAAAAACAATAACAATTAGAAACAATTACAGCTCTGATCAATGAACAATGTGCCAAAAGTCAAATAACTCCCTTAATGCTATTGATAGGTGTGCAGTGCCTCACATGGTTAGAATGCTGGGTTGACAATCTGCAAGCCTGCATTCGAAACCTGAGTGCTGCTGTATGAAGTCCCATCCTTCGCTAAAGCTCCTGCCCACTTAGCAGTTTGAAAGAGTGCAAACGGAGTAAATAAATAGGTAAACGGAGAGTGCAAACGGAGTAAATAAATAGGTACCACTCCAGTGGGCTCATTAACAGAGACATGAAAGGAGCCCCAACTGGGTGTCCCCTGGGCAACCGTGATGTCATGGCTAATTCTTTCAATCTGAAAGTGCCTCGGTGTTTCTGACACAAATATGACAATTCTGTCTATCTATCTATCTATCTATCTATCTATCTATCTATCTATCTATCTATCCATCCATCCATCCATGCAACCATCCATCCATCATCTATTTCAAATTTGGCATGTTAGGAAAAATGTGGTTTTCCAGCATCAGCTTCAGTTAATAAGCTTTTTTAGAAAACAAAAATGATGGACAGATGTATTCCAATGTTTTCTTTGCTTGCCCATAAAAAGGACAA
The DNA here is from genome assembly GCF_947247035.1 of Vipera ursinii. NCBI lineage: Eukaryota > Metazoa > Chordata > Lepidosauria > Squamata > Viperidae > Vipera > Vipera ursinii. Next base: position 189,047,329 of record NC_139516.1, read on the forward strand.
AGGTAAGCAAGAATAATATTAAAAAAACATTCTGAAACAGGAATAGTAAAAATAACATTCTGGTAATTTATAACTGGTTATGTTCCCCATGACAGCCCTACCCATTGGATCCATTCATATTTCTTGACCTGCACAATCATAGAATCATAGACTTGGGAAGTTGAAAGTAACCACAAGGATTATCTATTCCAGCCTTCTTACTGTCTAGAGCACACAGTGATCCCAATGGCAGCCACAGCTCTGCTCCATAACTGCTCCATCCAGCACAGGGCAAACCCAAGTGACTATTGATTTTATGGTCTCCTAAATCTGGGGATTTTCCTTCGTTGGTTCTGAATAGGGCAGCATTTCCCTAGAATGGACCTGGTACAGGAACTGAGAATCTAGGAGAGTCTTCGCACAAATCCCTCTGGTGTACATTCCTGAACCGGGAGACCCTGTTTATGGCCACTCATGTCTTGATTGCCTCTAGTCTTACTCCAATGAGTTCTGCATGGGACTCACTGCCCTTGAAAACTGCTCAGAAGCTGCAGCTGGTAGGCAGTTAGAGGGACACCCATATATAGCACAATTTAAAAAATTGTACTGGATTTCATATGGAATTTAAGATACTGGTTGTCACCAAAGGCCTTTTGTGGCACAATGCTATGTTATTTGCAGGGTCAGATATCTCTAATCATTTCTCTCTGTCCCATAACCTATGGCAGGGTGGCTATGCTCCAAGTTATTTCTATTATATAAGGTTATCTCATAGGACTCAGAATGTGTGCTTTCTCTGTTGGGGTACTTACTCCATAGAACAACAACAAGATGTAGATGGTCCAGATTCTGCCAGCCTTTTGTAAAGCTTTGTGATGAAATACCTGGCAGATCTCTGGAGCACAGAGGAGGGAGTAGGACCAATGCAGAACCAAAATCCTTAGTCCAAGACAGAGAGGAAGCATATGGAAGAGCATAACTCTACCTTAATTATAATAGATATAAATTAATTTGGAGAATTGCTTTGGAAATTGTTATACAGTATTAACAACTGCAATCAAAAATCATTTCCGAAATCAAAATACCATGGTTTTATTTCTTGAGATTGCCAGCCTCCAAGGGCTTGACAGGTGCATTTCCCTTGGACATTGAACTAGGACATAAGGTGAACTTTTCATACGATTTATTTATATAAATTTATCAAAGGCTTTCCATTTTTTAACTCTTGCTTTCATTTTTTTAATTCCTTTTACCCGGGTGTTGTCCACTTAGAGTTACACAGAAAGTGTCAGTTGTATAAATGGAATAAAGAAATTAATTTTCTAGTTCTAGCTAATTATCATTTTTGGTCTGCAGAATGTTTTTTAAGCTCAAAACATAATTATACAAATGGTATCATGGCCATGTATCTTACAAAGGTTGGTAAATTTTTTGCACAATTTTTCATGAAATATCAAGGAAATCACTACATCTTTATGGAATTAATAATCTGAGAAAGCCAGATCAATTTCTAACTGCTGTGAGAATCCCATTACTAAAGATAGTTTGGAATCATTACCATTACTAAATTCTGACTTCAACAGTCAGATCTGCAGCACAGAAAATCTGCAAATGAGCAAACTGTGGAATCCAGTAGTATGAATATTCACATGAAACCTGATAACCACCAATAACAATTCAATCTACCCACATATTACATATTTGTAGCTGGAGGCATGACTTTAAATTATCTGGCAACTATATTGAAATTGTTCCATTTGAACTATCAGACAAAATCATCCAGGGCAAACATGGGAAGTTAAGTGTTAAAGATCTACAAGAGCTTATCATGATCCCCTTCAATTCCCACAATTACTCAGGAGAAGCTATAGCCCTTAAAGCCAGTGTAGATCAGGGGTCTTCAAACCTGGCCCTTTTATGACTTGTGGACTTCAACTCCCAGAATTCCTCAGCCAGCCTAGCTGAGGAATTCTGGGGGTTGAAGTCCACAAGTCATAAAAAGGGCCAGGTTTGAAGACCCCTGGTGTAGATGATAGTTTGGTGGAGGCCAACTGGATAGATTTCAAAAGAGCAGATGTTCATGACTACCCATCTTTTATTTCATTACGATTGTGCTCTGAATGCCCAATAAAACTGTTTTTGCCTTTCACTGCTGATAAACTTCTGGGGAAATACATGTGCAGAAAACATTATTCAATGGTGGTAAATATATATTTTACAGATCTGCTCCCCAAGTGATTATTTTCAAGTCCAGAATTTTCTTAAAAGATATATACAGAAAATATCTGTATAACTATAATATTCCCCAGAAATTACTAGGAACAGAATTTTGAACCCATTTCTTGAGTAAATAAATGTTTTTCTTCAACAAAGGCATTTTTCTCAATTTGGCTCCATGAAGTAATGGGGAAGAGACCCGTGTCACTCTGAGATTTTCATGTTAATAGTGTTCTCCAGCAGCAGATGGTGAAAAGCATTAAAATTTATACCGGCTTTACAGTCAGAAATTAATTCAGGTGAAAAACAGAACTGTACTAATTGCAACACAATGAGTCTCTACATTACTCTAAGACTGTATCCATCATCATAAATTCTAAGGTCAGCTACTAATGTGGCTCGTGATTGCAATTGCCTTTTCCTACTATGCTTTCAATTACTTTAAATGTGTAATCTAATTAAATTGGCATTTGCTGTTTGTTACATGCAGTATATTTTTATAACTGGGACTAGCATTTTCAGTAAGTTAGCTAAGTCATAAAGCAAACTGTGGCCTAGTTTTGGCTTCTTATATCTTTACGCTGGGTCAAAACTAAATATGAAAACATATAAAAGTTGTTTATAAAATATCTGTCTACATACCAGATGAGCTTCCGCTGTATATCTAGGGAAAACTTGTCTTTGTTTAATAAAATCAGTGATTGGGAGAAATGGAGGAAGGTCAGTGATGTAACAGACTCATCCAAATGAATAGGACTGATGTTTTTTCTGGGTATTTGAGTGATTGTTTTGTTTTGTGCAGTCTAAGATCTGCTAAGGATTGATGCACCTTATCTTTTTATTTTCCTGCCACTATTTGACAGGAAATTGTGCAGCAAATTCTTCATCAGTAACACAAGTAGAGTTCAATAGCCCCCAAATTGAGAAACAGCAGAGGCTAGTCCATTGCAATGATCTATCAAAAATGTACATTGCAAATCCCAGTAGTTGTTTAAAATGAAACTTACTTTTCTGCACAATCTTGTGAATGCTTATTCAGACATAAGGCCTGCTATATTTAATAGAAAGTAGGTGTAAATTGTTCTTCCCCACTTACTGTGATCCTAATAATGATCAGTTCCCACTGCAGCAGAACCGTTTTCATTTTCAAAGCACGTAGATTACATGCAAAAATGAAGCTAATGCCTTATTTACTTTGATAGTAAGAAAGGCAGTGTTTATATTGTCCTTTATATTTTTGTAAAGGACTTAAAAATTGCCATTTATCTATCAGATTAAATGCTTAGTATATAAATTTTTTCATATAGTAGAATTAGAACTAGAAATATCCCTTATTAACAGTTCAGTGGAGCAGTGGGCTAATGCCTCCTTAAGTAACACCAGCTGCCTGCAATTAGGGCAGGTTCGAGTCCCACCAGGCTCAAGGTTGACTCAGCCTTCCATCCTTCCGAGGTAGGTAAAATGAGGACCCAGATTGTTGGGGGCAATTAAGCTGACTTTGTAATAATGCCGCTTGGGGGGGTGTGTGTGAAAGCCGTAATAAGCAGGCATATACATAGAATGAAGGCTACTGCTAAGCTTGTAAGCCGCCCTGAGTCTTTGGAGAAGGGCGGGATATAAATGGAATTAAAATAAAAATAAAAATAAAAAATAATGCTCTTTAAGAATATTAAATATGTTTTATAATCTACACATGAAATTATTTCAACAGCAGATTTTTGCCATATTTATTGGACATTTTAGAGAATATTTAAAAGAGGTTAGTTATAAATCATTATGTTGAAAGTGTAAAATAGTATAAAAATGAGAGTCCTTGGCCCACTATTACCCTGTTTCTCTTTCTTATTTTTAATTTGTTAATATGAATTTGGAAAGATTAATACAGTTTAAGGGTATGAATGTTATTTCTGAATTATATACCAAAATGGCATTTAGAATTATATGAAGAGTTATGGATCTATCAGGTAAGGGGCACAGGAATTACTATTACTCTTTTATCATGGAAGGAAAGAATCATCTGGACTGTAATCTTGGATTCATGATATATCTTTGCTTTTAAATTGCTTTTCTAGTGGAAAGACTCATCTGTAATATTCTATGTGTTCAAAGTTTCATGTGAGCTGAGAAACAGAACTTTTCCTATCTAGTATGCATGACTTTTACACTTTTTCTTTTCTTTCTTCATTTTTGTATAGCTTCCTTTATTTTTCTAGTCACAGCAATAAAATATTTAAATGATGTGAACTTTTTTAGCATTTTGATTGATCTCCTGAATCAATTTATCACCAACACTTAAGGATGCACAGTACAAACCACAATATAAAAAAGTGAGGAAAATTTATTTATTTATTTTATTTATTTAATTGAATTTCTATACCGCCCTTCTCCCGAAGGACTCAGGGCGGTGTACAGGGCAATAAAAGCATTACATACAAAAGTTAAAAGTAAGATTAAATTAATTAAGCCCTAACAATAAATAGTTAAAAATACCCCAAACTCTTAGACCAGGCCGGCCTGTTCAAATAAGTAGGTTTTCAGATCACGGCGGAAAGAGCAAAGGTCAGGAGCCATCCGGAGCTCAACCGGTAATTGATTCCAAAGGCCTGGCGTGCCCACAGAGAATGCTCTCCCCCTGGGGGCCGCCAGCCAACACTCTCTGACCGACGGCACCCTGAGGAGGCCCTCTCTGTGGGAGCGCACAGGACAAAGGGAAGATGACGCCAGCAGCAGGTGCTCCCATAAGTAATCCGGTCCCATGCCATTTAGGGCTTTATAGGTAATCACCAGCACCTTGAATCTCACCCGGAGGGCACCTGGAAGCCAATGTAGCTCGCGGAGAAGAGGTGTTACATGGGAGTATCGGGAGACCCCCATCACAACTCGCGCGGCTGCATTCTGCACCAGCTGAAGCCTTGCATCACAATATCACAATGTAACCTTTTATACTTGAGTTGCAATGTTGGGTGCAAATATTAAGTCATGTTGGATAAGTGCATATATCCATTGCCTACCCCACATGCCTACTTCCATAGATTCAAAACATAAATACTTCAATGCACTGAATGACACAACCAAGTAGTTGACACTGTGTACAGGTACATTTGCATAAGATGTGGGATAGACCCTCACAAGTCCAGAAAGGAGACCCCAGAGAAGGTAGTGAAGAATAACAGGGCTATGATATCATGGGACTTCCAAACTCAGATAGGCAGGCACTAGCCAATCAAACAACATCGTACTAGTCAGTGCTTTTTTCTAAAAAACAAAAGTGCCAGAACTCTCATCTTGGCGGGCGCAGGAGGCAGGGGGGTGGCGGGGCGGCGCTGTGTGAAGGGTATTGGCGGCGGGCTCCACTCCCTGGGGCAGGAGCTGGCGCAGCTGGTGCTGTGGGAGCAGTAGAGCTGCTGCACAATGCGGGCAGCGGAGGCGGTGCGGGCCAGGCGATGTTTTAATCTTATGATTTTAAAAATATTTTTTTTTATTGTAAGTTTCCCCAAACCTCGCCATGTGGATTGCATACAAATATTATATAATTGGTAAATAAAGGTAGAACATATGTTAAATATACATCAAATGATAATATGCTTCCCTACAAAGTCAATTCTTGCTCAATGACAGACCAAGGAGTTAACTCGGAAAGGCAAGAGGAAAATCTAAAAGAGGTCTGTGCAGCTCTTCAACATCTTCATCAACGATTTGGATGAGGGGATAGATGGGGAACTCATCAAATTTGCAGACAACACCAAGCTGGCAGGAATAGCCAATACTCCAGAAGATAGGCTTAAGATACAGGAGGATCTGGACAGACTCGAACACTGGGCACTATCTAACAAAATGAAATTCAATTGTGAAAAAAGTAAGGTTCTACATTTAGGCAGGAAAAATCAAATGCATAGGTATAGTATAGGTGGTACCTTGCTCAATAGTAGTAACTGTGAGAGAGATCTCAGAGTCCTAGTGGACAATCACTTCAATATGAGCCAGCAGTGTGCTGCAGCTGCCAAAAAAAGCCAACACGGTGCTAGGCTGCATTAACAGAGGGATAGAATCAAGATCACGTGAAGTACTAATACCACTTTACAATGCCTTGGTAAGGCCACACCTGGAATACTGCATCCAGTTTTGGTCACCACGATGTAAAAAAGATGTCGAGACTCTAGAAAGAGTACAGAGAAGAGCAACAAAGATGATTGGGGGACTAAAGGCTAAAACATATAGGGAAAGGTTGCTGGAATTGGGTATGTGTAGTTTAATGAAGAGAAGGGTGAGGGGTGAAATGATAGCAGTGTTCCAATATCTCAGGTGCTGCCACAAAGAAGAGGGAGTCAAGCTATTCTCCAAAGCACCTGAAAGCAGGACAAAAAGCAACAGATGGAAACTAGTTTTTAAGAAGAGACTGGCCAGCCATTTGTCTGAAATGGTATAGGGTTTCCTTCCTGAGCAGGGGGTTGGACTAGATGAGCTCCAAGGTCCCTTCCAACTTATTATTATTATTATTATTATTATTATTATTATTATTATTATTATTATTATTATTATTATTATTATTATTATTATTATTATCAACTTGTAGAAAGGAAAGGCCCACAATGATAAATTAAAAATCTTTGTGGTCTGCAAAGGAATGCTGGTGGGCTAATCAATTATTAGGTGACTAGAGGAGCATCTACAGTGTTGGAGTTTGTGGTCATGGTAAGCCATGGAGGCACTAGTCTTTACCCCCGTGGATAGGGCTTGCAACTTGGGAGTCCTCCTGGATGCACGGCTTACCTTAGAAGATCATGTAGTAGCCGTGACCAGGGGGGCTTTCGCACAGGTTCGCCTGGTGCGGCAGTTGCGGCCCTATCTAGACCGGGATGCCCTGTGTACGGTCACTCATGCGCTCGTGACCTCTCGTCTTGACTATTGCAATGCTCTCTACATGGTGTTGTGACTCAGGGCCAGCCTGTGGGTCCGACAGCCGGCTCCGATGTATCGGATGACTCGGATGAGGGGGAGGGAAACGAACCGGCTGATGATAGTTATAGTTATAGTTATAGTTTATTTGATTTATATACCGCCCTTCTCCTTGGTAGGGACTCAGGGCGGTTCACAGGGCATATATAAAAAAGACAATACAAAAATTAAAAAAAGATTAAACCCATGCCCAATTAAAACAGTAATACAAATTTAAAAAACAATTAAAAACCCATAATCCCCCATCAGGCCAGACCAGCTATTTCAAACAGGTGGGTCTTCAGGCCCTGACGGAAAGTTCGGAGGTCTGGTGCCATCCAGAGCTCCACCGGCAGTTGATTCCATAATGCCGGGGCGCCCACAGAGAAGGCCCTCCCCCTGGGGGCCACCAGTCGGCATTCCCTGACTGGCGGCACCCTGAGGAGGCCCTCTCTGTGGGAACGCACAGGGCGGAGGGGAATCGATGCCGGCAGCAGGTGGTCCCTGAGGTATCCCGGACCCATGCCATGTAGGGACTTAAAGATCGTAACCAACACCTTGAACCTCACCCGAAAGACAACTGGTAACCAATGCAGCTCGCGGAGCAAAGGTGTAACATGGGAGTACCGGGAAACTCCCAAGACAACTCTCGCGGCCGCATTCTGATGATGGTTTGGAGGCTTTGCAGAGCCCTCAGCCGGGGACCTCTTCTCAGCTGCGTGAGCCCAAGAGTGCGGAGGAAGATGACCCACAGCTGGCCCTGTTCAAGGACGCCCGACGCAGGAGGCAGTCGAGCAGGAACAAACAAAGAAAGGCTGTAGGACTCCTCGGGAGGAGGCACAGGGAGACCACGCCCTGAGCTCTCTATAAAAGGAGTGTTTGGGGAGGGGCTGGTTGCTGAAAGCAACTTTTCCGCTTGAGAAGACAAGCTCTAGTGTTTTTGTTAACTGCGTAATTAAATCTTGGCAGATGCCTTTTAGCCTTGGATGCTCTCCAGTCTCTTCTTTCTGAATAGGGGTTTGCCTTACTACAAGGCCAGAAGAGGGCTGGTTCAGAACAGTTTGCTTTCAGCCACCCACCCCTTATTACTACGATGGAGCAGCTTCTTGCCGAGAATGCCCAGCTCACCCAGCAACTCACTTTGCTGGCAGCTCAGGTGGCTCAACTGCAAGCTCAGGTACATGCTGCACCCCCACCCAGGAGGAAATGTCAGATAGCTATGCCGGATAAATTTGCTGGTACTCCAGAACTGTTTCCTGCCTTCTTGGGACAATGCCAGCTTTTTATCAGCGTGAGAGCAGCTGATTTCCCCACTGACCGAGATAAGGTGGGATTCGTGTTGAGCCTTCTGTCGGGAGATGCAGCTCGTTGGGGCACGCCTCTGTTGGCACAGCCTAGCCCTTTGTTGGATAACTTTGGGGGGTTTTGTGACCATATGCGCCTCATGTACGAGGACCCGATTAAGGCGCAGACTGCCACCCGACGCCTGAAAGCTTTGAGGCAGGGTCAGCGCCCTCTACAGGCCTATATCAGCGATTTCCGGCTGCTTAGCCAGGATTCCGCCTGGAATGAGGCTGCGCTCGTGGATGCCTTTCAGGATGGCTTGTCAGAGGAGATGTTGGATGAGCTGGCCCGCGTGGACATTCCCTCAGATCTGAATGGGCTGATTCATCTTTGTCTGCGGATCGATGCCCGGCTGCAGCAGCGAAAGAGTCGCCGTGCCACCCCACAGACCCCTGCCACCCCTGTTGTGCGTGAGCCCCCAGTCCAAAGGGAGGAGCCAATGGAGCTGGGTGCCGCCAGGTCCCGTCTATCGGTGACGGAAATGGACAGACGACGATCGGAGGGGTTGTGTTTTTACTGTGGGGACCCTGGACATTTGGCTGCTTCTTGTCCAAAGAAGCGTCAGCGGGCATCAGTGACCAAGCCGGCCCCGAGAAAGTCCCCTGCTTTGCTGTCGGGAAACGGCCCGAGCCCGATCTAGTCGGTGTGATAGATCGGACCACCCACCACGACCACGCCGAGCGACGCCATTCCGATGGTGCCTGTGAACCTCCACGGCATTTGATTTTGGAGGCACGACTGATCCTTCCTGGCAAGCCAGAGGGGATTCCGGTCCATGCCTTAATTGACTCTGGGGCTACCACTAACTTTATGGACTCGGCCTTCGTGGCCAAATGGGCTGTTCCTCAGTGTCCGGTGGATCCGCCCATGCTAGTGGAGACTATTGATGGTCGAGTGCTCCTGTCCGGGCCTATTACGGCCGCCACGCAACCAGTGAGTATGGCTATCAGTTCCCATGTGGAGGCCATTCAGTTCTACATCACTTCGGATCTGCACTTCCCCGTGGTCATGGGACTGGCGTGGCTCCGGGCGCATGATCCACAGATCTATTGGTCTCAGAACTTGGTCACCTTCCCAAGTTTGCAGTGCGTGGACCACACCCGCCATATCTGTGCCGGCCAGGTGGAGGGCTCCCCAGGAGTTTCTTTGCCTCCCGAACTGTCCGACTTTGCTGATGTGTTCAGCGAGTCAGAGGCGGACCAATTACCCCCGCACAGGCCCTATGACTGTTCCATTGATCTAGTCCCTGATGCGCCACTCCCAGTGGGGCGTTTGTATTCCATGTCAGAGCCCGAGTTGGCTGCATTGCGGGACTTCTTGACAAAGAATTTGGCTCGTGGTTTCATCCGGCCCTCGTCCTCGCCAGTGTCTGTGCCCGTGCTCTTCGTCAAAAAGAAGTCGGGCGAGTTACGGCTCTGCTGTGACTACCGGAAACTCAACGCCATCACGGTGCGTAACCGCTACCCGCTGCCCCTCATCCCCGAGCTCTTGGACCGACTCCGGGAGGCTAAGATCTTCACGAAACTGGACCTGCGTGGAGCTTACAACCTCGTCAGGGTTCGGCCGGCTGATGAGTGGAAGACGGCGTTTGGTACTCGCTATGGACATTTCGAGTACACGGTGATGCCGTTTGGCCTGACCAACGCCCCCGCTGTGTTTCAGCATTTTATGAACGACATCTTTCGAGATCTGTTGGACCAGTTTGTCGTGATTTACCTGGACGACATCCTGATTTACTCCCCGTCGCGTGAAGCGCATCATCAGCATCTCCGTCAGGTCCTGCAGCGCCTCCGGAAACATCGGCTGTTTGCCAAGTTGGAGAAGTGCCAGTTTTACCAGGTGACCATCGATTTCCTGGGTCATCGCATTTCTCCTGAGGGCATCGCCATGGAACCGAGTAAAGTTGAGTCCTTGCAGAGTTGGCAACCCCCACGTCGCGTGAAGGATGTTCAGCGACTTCTTGGATTTGCCAACTACTATCGGACATTCATCCCTGGCTTTGCTGCCTTGACAGCCCCCCTCACCCGGCTCCTGCAGAAGAAGACTCGGTTCCAGTGGAACGCCCCCGAACAACAGGCGTTCCAAGCTTTGAAGGACGCCTTCATGAAGGAGCCCATCTTGAAGCATCCTGACCCACAACGGCTGTTTGTCGTGGAGGCGGACGCCTCCGACATTGCCATTGGGGCCGTGTTACTCCAGGCAGCGACGCCCAACGGTACCCTTTTCCCTTGCGCGTATCACTCTCGAAAATTGAACCCCTCGGAGCGCAACTATACCATCTGGGAGAAGGAGCTGCTGGCCATCAAGGCGGCGTTCGAGGCTTGGAGGCATCATCTGGAGGGGGCGCGGCATCAAATCGAGATCCGGACGGACCACAAGAATCTGGAAAGCCTGCAGACCGCTCGGAATTTGAACCAACGCCAGATCCGGTGGTCCCTCTTCTTTGCGAGGTTTGACTTCCGGGTGCGGTACATACCAAGCGGGCACAACCAGAGAGCGGATGCTCTGTCCAGGAAGCCCGAGTACACCCGAGTGGAAGACAAGCTTCCGCCCAGGACAGTGATCCCCGTCGAGTCTTTTGCTGCGGTGCGGGAGCCGGTGGATATACGGGCTCGGATCCGGGAGGCGCAGCAGCAGGAGGCGTGGGTGGCTCAGCGGAAGGAAGAGGTGGGGCCAGATTCGCCTTGGTCGGTCACGGATGGACTCCTGTATTATCGTGACCGGCTCTATGTTCCAGGAGGGCCACTCAGGGGACTCGTCCTCAGCCAGTGTCATGATAACCCGGCTGCGGGGCATTTTGGCCTGTTCAAGACTCTGAACCTGGTCTCCCGTACCTTCTGGTGGCCCCGAGTCCGACACGATGTCCAGTCTTATGTCACCTCCTGCGTCCCATGCAGGCAGGCCAAGTCAGCGACAGGGGCCCCGCCTGGTTTACTGCAGCCTTTGCCAATGCCCAAGAGACCCTGGGGGGCTGTGTCCATGGACTTTCTGACGGATCTACCCCCATCCTCCGGCTTCACGACAGTGTTTGTGGTGGTGGACATGTTGACCAAGATGGCGCACTTCATCCCCTGTCGCGGCTTACCGTCAGCTCGCGCCACTAGTCGCATGTTCATCCAACAGGTGTTCCGGCTGCACGGCCTTCCCGATAGGGTCGTCTCCGATAGGGGGCCCCAGTTTACAGCCCGCTTCTGGCAGGAGTTGATGCGGGCGTTGGACATTAAGGTTTGCCTCTCGTCCGCGCATCATCCTCAGACCGACGGGGGTACCGAGAAGGTCATCGGCATCTTAGAGCAGTATCTGCGCTGCTATGTTAACCTGCAGCAGGACAATTGGGTGGACTATTTGGCCATAGCCGAGTTTGCCTTTAACAACTCGCAGCACACCTCCACGCAGATGACACCGTTCTTGGCCAACGTGGGTTATCACCCCAGGTTTTTCCCCCTTTCTCCCGTGGACTCACCGGAGCCGGCAGCGAACGAATTCATGGCGGAATTACAGGCGATCCATCGGTTGGTGCGACGGCAGCTGTAGAAGGCCAAGGCCGACTACAAGAGGTTCGCCGATCGGTCGAGAAGGGATACGCCTCCATTATCGGTGGGGGATCGGGTCTGGCTGTCCACCAGAAACCTACCATCCACTCGGCCGGCGAGGAAGCTGGACCACCGTTACCTTGGACCGTTCCCAGTCGAGGCCGTCATCAACCCGGTCGCCTATCGTTTAACTCTGCCACGTTCCCTGCGCGTGCACCCCATCTTCCATCGGTCCTTGTTGGTCCCCGAACAACCGGCTTGTCCACTTCACCAAGCGGAACCTCCCCCATCAGGACCTCGTGATGGCGACAGCACCCCCGAGTACGAGGTCGCCAGCATCAGGGATTCCCACTGGCTGAAAGGTCACTTCCAGTACCTGATCGAGTGGAAAGGGTACGGGCCGGAGGACTTCACATGGGAAGACGCGACCGCCGTTCATGCCCCTGCGTTGGTGACTGCTTTTCACGAACAGTTCCCATCCCGACCGCATCCGGATCGGCAGACCCGGGGGAAGGGCCCTGCGGTGCGGGATAGTGTTGTGACTCAGGGCCAGCCTGTGGGTCCGACAGCCGGCTCCGATGTATCGGATGACTCGGATGAGGGGGAGGGAAACGAACCGGCTGATGATGGTTTGGAGGCTTTGCAGAGCCCTCAGCCGGGGACCTCTTCTCAGCTGCGTGAGCCCGAGAGTGCGGAGGAAGATGACCCACAGCTGGCCCTGTTCAAGGATGCCCGACGCAGGAGGCAGTCGAGCAGGAACAAACAAAGAAAGGCTGTGGGACTCCTCGGGAGGAGGCACAGGGAGACCACGCCCTGAGCTCTCTATAAAAGGAGTGTTTGGGGAGGGGCTGGTTGCTGAAAGCAACTTTTCCGCTTGAGAAGACAAGCTCTAGTGTTTTTGTTAACTGCGTAATTAAATCTTGGCAGATGCCTTTTAGCCTTGGACGCTCTCCAGTCTCTTCTTTCTGAATAGGGGTTTGCCTTACTACAAGGCCAGAAGAGGGCTGGTTCAGAACACATGGGGCTTCCCTTGAAGACCACTCGGAGGCTCCAACTGGTACAGAATGCGGCCGCGAGAGTTGTCTTGGGAGTTTCCCGGTACTCCCATGTTACACCTTTGCTCCGCGAGCTGCATTGGTTACCAGTTGTCTTCCGGGTGAGGTTCAAGGTCTTAGTGATGGTTTTTAAGTCCTTACATGGCATGGGTCCGGAATACCTCGGGGACCACCTGCTGCCGGCGTCGACTCCCCTCCGCCCCGTGCGTTCCCACAGAGAGGGCCTCCTCAGGGTGCCTCCAGTCAGAGAATGTCGGCTGGTGGCCCCCAGGGGGAGGGCCTTCTCTGTGGGCGCTCCGGCTTTGTGGAATCAGCTGCCGGTTTAGCTCCGGATGGCACTGGATCTCCGCTCCTTCCGGCGCGGGTTAAAGACCCATTTATTTGAACAAGCTGGCCTGGCCTGATGGGGAATTACTTAGGGTTTTAATATTTATATATATTTTTATTGTTTTTATTGTGGGCAATAATTTAATTCTTTTTTAACTTTTGTACTTTTGTAGTTTTAAGATATGCCCTGTTCACCGCCCTGAGTCCTTCGGGAGAAAGGCGGTATAAAAATTTAATTAAATAAATAAATAAATAAATAAATAAACATGACTTTCTGGGCAGTGGTGGTGATTTTATTACTTTTTAAAAAAAAGTCTGTGCTCTGTCCAAGGGTGCTTGGTAGGCTGCATGTACAGGCCTGGTCTAGAATTTATTTTGGAGCATTCAACTATCTGGAGCAGGCATGTCAAACTCATTTTGTTTGAGGCAACTTTTTATAAAAGAATTGCCATTAATTTGTTTTAATAAAATAATTTAAATCAATTTTTCACTTGATTTCAAATTAAATGAATGAGATTTTTTTTAGTACAATTGCCAAATGCAATAAACTGGTTTTAGGTATATGTTACTGGAAGGAAAAAGCAATCCCTGTTGCGTTACTGATCCCAGAGAAACATTTGCATGTATGCAGGTATCCTTAGGGTGCGATAGTTATGGATGAGAAATATTGTTTGCAAAGTTGGCATTTCTGGATGTAATACAGATATTTTGGACTTATTTTTGTTTCTTTGCATGTTTGATATTTTTAAAAAGGCGTATGCTACTGACTACGCTTATGCACATATGTAACATGATCACTGCTGTTTTAGATTCTAAAAGTTTAGTTCCTAAAGAAGTAATCCTGTAAATAATTTTAATGTCCTCCTATAGTGCAGGCTCTTTTATGATTCATGGACTTCAACTCCCAGAATTCCTGAGCCAGCATGGCTCAGCTTGGAAACCTCTCCCTTTTCCCTCAGCATGGCTGGCTCAGGATTTCTGGGAGTTGAAGTCCTTGAGTCATAAAAAAGAGCCAAGATTGCTAACCCTCCAATAGGCTTACGAAAACCAATAAGGGAGCTGGGTTGTTGGTTTTTTGGTGGTTTTTTTTGCAAAAAAAAAGGTTCCGGAACGCCGTTCTGAGCATTCTATGAGAAAAAAAGCCCTGGTACTAGTAGAAAAGAAGTGGTATTAGATATAGCAGTACCAAATGACTGCAACATCAGGAAGAAGGAATACGAGAGGCTGGAGTACTGAAGTAGGAACCAGAGAGCATGTGGAAAGTAAAGGCTATAATAGTCCCACTGGTGATAGGGGCACTCAAGCAATCCTAAACTGGGAGAGTGGCTCCAACAGTCCCAGAGAACAATATCAGCGCTTCTGTGCAAAAGAGTGCAGTGTTAGGAACAGCAATCGATGGATGGATGGATGGATGGATGGATGGATGGATGGATGGATGGATGGATGGATGTAGATAGATAGATAGATAGACATAGATGTAGATATAGGGACACGGTGGCTCAGTGGGTTAGAACGTTAAGCTTGTCAATCAGAAGGTCAGCAGTTTGGCGGGTCGAATCCCAAGTGCCGCGTAACAGAGTGAGAGCCTGTTACTTGTCCCAGCTTCTGCCAACCTAGCAGTTCAAAAGCACGTAAAAATGCAAGTAGAAAAATAGGGACCACTCCGGTGGGAAGGTAACAGCCTTCCATGCACCTTTGGCATCTAGTTATGCCGGCCACATGACCACGAAGACATCCTCGGACAAGTGCTGGCTCTTCAGCTTTGAAACAGAGATGAGCACCGGCCCCTACTGTAGAGTCAGAAACGACTAGCATGAATGTGCGGGGGAACCTTTACCTTTACCTTAGATGTAGATATAGATGATATAGAGAGATAGAGATAGAGATAGACAGATCTCCCAGATAATTGTGCATACTATACAAGGGTCCCCAGAGTAGACAAAATTATAGTATTTGCTATGTGCTGTCCCTCTAAACTTCTCAGCTCTCTTTTCCATCATTTTTTTCTTCATCTCTTCTTTTTATTTCTCTTACTGTTTTTTTTAATCTCATTTATATCCCGCCCTTCTCCAAAGACTCAGGGCGGCTTACAATCTAAAGCACAAATCAATGTGCTTAGCAATATATATTGTTATAATGTCCTCTTGCTTACTGCTCCCTTAGATTCTACTCATTTTCTTCCTTTTGCCTAAAATCAAATATTTGTCCTCCTCGGCAAGGACAATTAAAATAACATATCCAAGACCATCCAATCTTTGCAAGTACTGTTGCAAAGATCACAGCTAAATTTGAGAGAAGAGAATTACAATACCAGAGAGCAGAACAGTAATTGTGTGCGGCTGAATATACTTTCTGTCTTCCTCCCGAAGGAATCAGAGTCCTGAAAATAGATCTTCAGCTGGCAGTTAAGAGTTCATTTTAGTTGCATTACCAGATTTCTGGCACTGAAACAAGCAGCATAAAATATGTACTAAATGTTTCTCTGTAATATCTACTCATAAGAATCAAGGTGATCATTCTCCCTGCATGCTGAGAGGGGCAATGGGAAAAGACCATTCACATTGAATAATATCTCTGAATGTTCTCTTTTGTTCTTACAAATAGCACAGATGTTTATTCTCATACTATTTTCTTAAATTTGGGGATGTGAAATGCAGTTCTTGGACCTAAAGACCCAATGCAAGGAGTGTAGGCAATGTGCACAGAGCATTGTGGTAAGAATTAGAGTTTACATTAGTGAAAGCCGTCTGCTGTAAGAAAATATTTGTGGCTGGGAACGAAATAAAATCATAAACATTTAGAATGGGAATAAAACAAGCAGAAGCATTAAACAATATAACATGGAAACAGCAAAAACTGAGCCACATCCAAGAAACAGACAGCCCTTGGTCTTTTTGAAGGCTTGAAAACCTGGGTCTTGCCTCAGGCCTTAATGGGGACCGGTCTCTGAATATTTGACTAAGGCAGCAGTCCCCAACCTTTGCAGCTTGGTGACCCGGTTGGCGGGGGAAAGGGGAACTGGGTCACGTGAGTGACAGGCCAGACACACTTGCATGCACATGCAGCTCGACTAATTGAGTTGAATGCACATGTGAGTCAGCCTGCCGCTCATGCAGCCCAGTTGCGAATAGGCAATGTCCTGGTAGTGGGCTGAGGCCCAAAGGTTGGGGACCCCTAAACTAAGAAGTCTACCTGGCATCTTTATAGTTTTCACTGGTTTTTTTTCCTATTGTTTTTTATTTTTTTTAATGTGTGGTTTTATGCTTGTCTATTGCCAAGAATTGATGGCAAGATAGGCAGCCATATAAATTTATAAAGTAAATAAATAAAACTTCTTTGGAAAACATTTTTGGAAAAGTTGTGATCTGAAACCAAACATTGATATGAATGAATCTTCATATCATTGATATTATGAATCTTCTCCGAAAAGGAATTAGACAATGCTAGTAAAATGTTTAGTGCCAGCATTAAAGATAATTACATTTATGTCTGTTACCAGCATCTTTTGTTAACTTAAGAAGCTCATAAGAAGACTTCTAAATTTGTTGCTGATTAATTCAGGTTTTTTTCTGGGTCATTCTTGAAAATTCCTTCCAATCATGTAGCTTCTTATATTGTCATAAATATAATCCAGGCAAACCTTGTTCTATTATCTGGAACACCAGTTATAATTCGAAAACTTCCCTTAAGACTGTTTTGCTGTGGAAAGGATACAAATATTATCCCCCAAAAATCTAAACTTTGGGTTTGTTATCTTAGAAGTGTGGTGAGTATAACAGTTGGACCATTTATTTACTTATCTATCTTAATTATAGTGTTGCCATATTCGTAATGACTCTGGGCAGCATACAAGTTAAAAAATCAAACTCAGTGCAATAAAACAGGTGAAACTTGACACAAATACTCAAGGAGCCATTTCACTCTGGGTTCATATCCCACCTGACCAAAGACCTGGGGAAAATCAGGTTTTCAAGGCCTCATTAAAGGACAGGTGGGTTGAGGCAACTTGAACCTCCAGAAGCATAGAGGATGGCAAAAAATGGTGAAAGTATGTAAAGATCACAATTCAACCCAGAAAAACAAGAGCATGAGAAACATTCCCTTTAGTGTAAGAGGGATAGAAGGGAAACATTCACTTTTAGAGACTGTTATTATAGCCTGTACCAATAAAGTTCCAATATTTTGTGTAGAATTCATTTTCTGACCTGTTCTCTTTTGAAGGGTTTTCAAGCAGTATAATCCAGAAACAGGCATATCTCCTAGGTCCTGTCAGATAACACTGTTTTAAAGATAGGACCTGGCCATGCAAACTCTGACAGATCTTACCAGATTGGAAGATGCAATGGGAGACAAGTGATTCTTTAGACTGCCAGCCCTTATGCTATGAAGAATTTCATAAGTAATAACCAGCATTTTGAATTGAAACCTGAAGCTTTTTGGTAAGTTGCTATTCTTACCTTGTGCAGATCTCAAAATTTGCAGGATGCTTCTGAGTCCACAGCATGCAGAAAACATTTTGAGCCAATCATCACTCAATCCATGCTACCAAATAGATGAGCACAGAGAAAGCCAACCAATGCATTCTCAGTTTTTATATTACAGTGGACCAACTGCTGAAATTCTAATGCTCCATGAATTCATAGCTCTTTTGACTTCTTTCCCAAACAGAAATGCATATTACTTCTACTGGTCCCACAGATGTTCACAGTTCTTGTTCAATAGCATCTGGCTTCCCCCTCACCATTCCCTTAGCTCTGAAAATTGTGAAAATAAATGTTGCCTAATTTAGATAACATGCAATGTTTATAGTTCTTGTTCAGTAGGATCCACTGGGAAGCCAGAGGTGGTTTCAAATGTACTGTATAAAAGGTAAAGGTAAGGTAAAGGTTCCCCCGCACATGCGTGCTAGTTGTTTCCAATTCTAGGGGCCAGTGCTCATCTCCGTTTCAAAGCCGAAGAGCCAGCACTTGTCCAAGGATGTCTCCGTGGTCATGTGGCCGGCATAACTAGATGCCAAAGGTGCATGGAAGGCTCTGCACTGAGCACTTTCCACTTTAATTATCTGTTCATAAAACAGAATCTTTATTGTTATTAGAACATATTAAACCTGACAATGGCTTTAATTTTATAAAGGTTGGCCTTCACATTTATGCATATGAAGTTTGTATAAAACATGACAGAGTTGACAAAGATCAGAAATAGCCAGATACATTCATCCATCCCTACAGAGGTCTTGTACCACCTGAAGTATGTTGGATATTTATTAATTATTTATATATGCATAAAGTTTAATTTCTATAGCAACCTACTTGTACATCTCTCTGGACAACTTACAAGGTTGAAACAATAGAATAATATAGAAGTGGTCCTGAAGGAGAGAAGGGACACAACAATTAGTAACAATTATTAGATGTGGCTTACATGACATCTTGGACTGAGTGAAAAGCCATTGCTACCCAATAGAAATAGGTCAATCCTTGCCAAATGCTCCTCTGAAAAGCTATGCTTTAAGGACTATACGGAAGTACAAGAAGAAGGGGAGGTCCAAATATGAGAGGCAGGTTGTTTTGCAGAAGTGGGGGGCACAGGCTCAGCCACAGAAATGTTTTAATTGTGAATATCAGGATTTTTTTGCTTTGTTTATTAAATTATATAGCCAGCCATCTCTTCAGCTGCAACTCTGGACAACAAACATAAGATTAAAACCCAACAGAGAGTACAGAAAACAACCAAAAATATGACAAAATGATACAGTAATAGCATGATGGCAGCCAAGGAAATCATGTTATTATAATCCATAAAACCAATATTTTTTAAAAGATCATATTGACTCCATCCTTGAGGGAATGTTCCAGGTTTTCAAACATTTACAATGCCATCAGGGTTGGGGTCAGCAATAGATAAAGGCATTTGTTTAAACATTGATTTAATAAATAAACCAAACAAATTAAACAAACAAATACACTTAGCTATGCTAGTAAAATTAAGGGTGAGCAATAGACAATCTGACATCACCAGAGATTGTAAATATGTTAATGGACAGCATGGCACTGTATAAGCTCAGTAGCTATGTGCTTCATGAAGCTATGAATCATCGTACATACTGATAGGTACATTCCAGTATATTTTCCTGTTTATTTTATTTTTTTGAAAAATAACAACAGCAACAATAGTGAAATTCTACATAACCATCCTGCAATTTACCTGAAACATTACAAGCTTTCTTTCTTTCTTTCTTTCTTTCTTTCTTTCTTTCTTTCTTTCTTTCTTTCTTTCTTTTCTTTTGCTTGCTTTCTCTGCATTATAGCAATCATGTCATTTTTTTCACCTAATTTTTAGCATTTCATTTCCTCTGAGATAATTCAGGTAATGAGAGTCCTTCTTTTTCACATACCAGGGTTAAGAGGTGAATAACTGGTGAGGTACCCCTTGTAAGATAAGTAGTAGCAGAAGGAACTACCAAGATACAACCTATTAACCCCAACCAGGAAGAAAGACTGGGATATATAGCGTGAAAGAGCTAGTCCTGGGCAAAGAAATTAGACAGCCTGTCACTCTATGGGCTCAGCTATTTCACTAATAAATGTTCGTCAAGCTTTCATTGAAGAAGTCGGCTCAAGTAATTGATAAAGATACTCTCATACCAGAATCCTGCTGTTATAAACAAAGCTGCCAATAAGAACTCATCAGCTATTGCTTAAGGCAATGTTTCTCAAACTCACCAACTTGATGATGTGTGGAATTCAGCTCCCAGAATTCCCCTACCCAACACTGGCGTAAACTGTCCTAATCTTAGAATGATGACACAAGGAACTCCTTTTATCCCTTGATCTTAAGTTTTATTTCATCTGTTTTGTTTTGCTTTGCTTTGCTTCATTTCATTCTCTTTTGTTCTTATGTGTAAATTTTAATTGGCAGATCTATATGGCCACTTTATTGCTGTATTTGAGTCTGCTTTTATATATTCCTTTAGCATAGTAACTACTTTCCTGGTCCTTGATTGTAAACAAATAAATGCACTTCAAATAATTAAATTAAAATAAACGGAATTCTGTTTAATTAAATTAAATGTAATTAATGTTTAATTAACAGTAAGTTAAATGTCAATTTAATTCTGATTTTTCTGACACCTTTTAAGAATGTACCTGTTTAAGAATGTGTAAATAATTAGTACTGCCCTTGGCATACTCAATGTTGTGCATAATTGGAATATAATAAGCACCCATGCCTTGCTATTCTGATGCCTTCATGATGTGCAACAGTTTTTCAAAACCTCCCCACTGGCAATTAGAGCAAGAGATCTAGACGTAATAGTAGGTAATGGACTTGGCTTTTCAACTGTCAAGGTATTCTATTTAAACTCATTAGTAATCCTAACACTGACTTAAAGCAAGTTGCCGTATAGTAGCTGTACAATTGATTTTACCAGTTGCCCTGAGGTTGGTAGAGTCAGACTGAAGACAATATGGTTGCATCAATGAACCCTGGAACAGTTTTGAAAATTAATAGCAGAGGCTGACATTGAAGTAGCTCTATGAACACAATATTGTTTGATTTCTAGACTATTCAGCAGACTCATGTATCTGGAGGGCTTAAACAAAACAAAGCAGATTCAATAGCAAGTGTATATACAATATCTTACACACATTGATCATAATTCAGGTAAATATAATTGTCAGAGGATTAGACTGCAATGCGTTTTTACACAGGGATTTAGGACAATTTATTTACGTATTTGTCTCTTATTAATCATATTTGTATAGATACCCATTTCACAATCATATTGTCAGGGTTCTGACAGATGAACTCTTTAAAGAACTTTGAGGCATTGTTTACTTTAAAGAGTCCTTATTCGAGCAGCATAGCATAGGCACGTACATGGTCGAAGCCAAAATCTGAATTCCCCTCACCTAAGCATATAGAATCAAAGCACAGTTCCCTCCTCTTATTAACAGTCATAAATCACATTCTCCAATTAGTTTAAAAGGCAGACCTTTCTTCCAGTTCTCCAACCGCCATCTCTTATCATCTCTTATCTCAAACAGCCTTGAAAAATGCTCTACTGCTATGTTATTATGTCTAACTAATCCCCATAAACATTCTTCCTCCCCCCAGCATCATCTAATTCTAACTCTAAAAGTAACACACAGGTTAAAGAGAAAATGGCTGCATCTTTCTTCTTATATTGTCAAAGCAAGAACATCCAATGTTAGCAGTGTTGACACATATAGTTACAATCAAATAATAACTATAATTCATTCTGGGAAAAATAAACTTTCCTTTCTGAGACTGACACTTAAAATGGCATTTAACTTATTGCTGCTATTATTATTTGTTTGTTTGTTTTATCTTGGGAAGGCAAGACCTACTTGAGCTTTCTTAGATTTGTATTGTGCTTAGCTATAGGCATATTATAAATAAATTACAGCTACTACTGTTTTTTCATTAATGTATTTATTTTTTTCTACTTAAATGTCAAATCCTTTTTCTTGAATAGTTTGTATGACAGGCATATAAATACATGAAATATATTGCAATGTAGTTGGGACATACAGCTTCCTATGTGGATCTACTACAGTAGGCATTGAACAGCGTGTTTGCGATTTACTTGTTTTGGAGACACAAAAAGGATTCTGATATTGAAAGAGATTTAAAAATAAATAAATAAATGACAAGTCCACATTATAAAACCTCTTAAGCCAGGGAGAACCACTCAAATTGTCAGTATGGCTCTGATTCTAAGTTAATAATAATATGTAAGCCATCAACTTTACTGCTTGTGTATCTCTGCAATTTTGAATTTCGGGAGAGAATAGAATATGCATATGATAAACAAGAAGGAGCTGAGAATATTCGTTGTGATACCAGAAGAGTATGAGTTCCAGAATGCAGCTCATAGGATAATATAGGGGTCCCTAACCTGTGGGCCATGGCCTATTTGCAACTGGACCATGTGAGCATGCAACCCCACTTATGCGAGGGGCAGGCGCCATGCTCTCAGCCCACTCACACAAATGAAGCTGTGCACACACTTCTGCCCCTTGCACAAAACCATCCCCTCTCACTCGCTCCTGTCACTCGTTGGTGAATGCTGAGATAATGGATTTAGTAAGAAGGAAGAGAGATTGGAAAACAAGACTGATCCTGCCAGTAAAAGAACAGCAGTTTAGCCAGAGAAGTGGTAAAGTTTATATGTTCATTAATTGTATTCTTTTGTTCTCTGTATGGTCAATTTTTAAAAATCTTACTTTATCACGTTTTTTAAAAAGAGTTCAAAACAAAAGCATTTTTCCCATAGGAAGTATTCTTATCATGAATTCCAAAATCTTATTTCAAATTTATCTGGATCTTTAGCCCAAGTGTAACTTTCTAAAATCAATGCTTTAAAACTCTTTTGCTATTTCCCCCCCACTAAAAAAAATTGTATTTAAATTTTATAAACTTGTATTGAAAATTTCTTTCACGGTGGATTGAAGGAAATTCACTAATGCTATAAAATGTATTGATCCAAAAGCTCTGAATATCTTAAAAGAAGTTAACAGGGGATTTCTGAAGTGATTAGAAAATGAAGGGTGTGAACTTTGCGTCCTTTTAAAGATGTCATTCAGTCCAAGACCCTAGTCAAAGAGTGAGTCCAGGTCAGGAATCAACAACATGAATGGATTTTCTTGAAAAGTTGCCATTTTCAATTGCTTATCAAAGGCCTGGTAGTTATCACTGTTTTGTTCATCAGCCCAATCCCATAATTTACAAATGTACTTCTGGAAGCTTATATGGAGAGATCCTATCTTTATTATGTATTGTGACATTCTGGCAATTGAACATTTAGCATTAGGACCTGGGCTATTTAGAGTAGAGCTTATGGCAGAGTTTAGCTGCATCTGGATTTCATTCTGCTACATCTCATGTTGTACTCACACAACCCCCATGCCTGGCTTGCATCACTGCTGACCCAACTTGTATCCCATTCATATGAGCCCTTCCTTCACAGATGGTAAGACCAGTGTTCAAAGAGACTGCTTAAAAATCCCCAAGATGATGCAAATCCCTAATGGTTCCCTCTGACTTGGGTGACTTAAATGTAAATTCTCTGCTAGATAAGTATAGAACAAACTTTTATATGGATCTTTTTAAAACATATGAATAGTGTCAATTTGTCTCCTAATTGTAGAGCTGTTTCCATAAAGATACCATCAGCAGTCACTAATTGTACCTCCAAAACTCATTACGTTATATGATTGCATTTTTAATTAGAAGTACAGATGGCAGCTCATTTATTACTCTTCTGTGAAGGTCTCTGGCTAGGAAGGAAATTCTCCCTCCTTTCTCTTTTAAATAAGACTACTATGTGATTATTGGAGAAGAACTTGGGCTCATGAAAAGAAGAAAAGATAATCGATAGCTTACATCTCAAATGCGCTATTAAGTTTGTTTCTTTGATTCCAGAAGAAAGAGCATAGGACACTTTTACTTTCCCGGCATTTATGTCACAACTGCATTTTGTCTGCCATGGGAGAATGAGTCAGAAATGTAAGTTGCTATTGATAATAAGATCATTAAAGGAAAAAAAAATTCTTGGAAAAAAACCCCCAAAGGTCAGCAGCAATAACTCAGTTCTCTAAAAGGCAAATCCAGAATTGCAGTAAAAAAAAGATACAAAGAGAAACAAGAAAGATGCTGTATAACAATGGCCCACACTTAATATTTTCATTAAGTAAGTGCTCAGAAATTATATATCATAATAAGAATACATTTTGCCATCAACATGCAGTGATACAATGGTGACCACTTTTGGATAACTTAATTACTTATGACTTTTCACATCATCTTTGGGACCACAAGGATAGACTTAGAGGAGCAATATGGCCAGTCTTTGTCAGCAATTCGTAGCAATAACTGTAATAGCAAATGACCATCAGGTCCATTTTTGCTATTGTTTCTACCCATTTTTCTTCTCATAAACGATATCACGGAATCCAGCTTCGGACTCAAATTTTAATTTCCAATTTCAATTTTTTCCCCACACTTAATGAGCATCCAAGGCAATTTGCTTTTTAAAGCCATCATTCATGTAGCAGTTACCTTAATTAAATTTTAAAAATCATTTTAAAATGCTTGTAGCTGTTGTTCATATACTGGTATGCCCTTCATCTATTCCTCCACCAGCATCTCCTGCTTTGGGCTATTGTATGGCATGGCCATGCCCAGACTTTCTGATACTGCCATAGTTGACCTGTTGTGTCTTCTGAGTTTCCTTCTCCTGATATTCTTACAGGCAGAATTCTCTGTTATTTGCCTTCTGGAACATCAGCTTCCAGAATTCTCATGCAGCATACAGTAGCTGGGAATTCTGGAAATTATCATCCCATTGCATCTACAGAATGTCAGATTGGGAAACCTGTCTTAATGCAGGTCATATCATGCAAACAAGAGACGACAAAGGGAGAATACACTATCAAGAAGAGGAGAAAAAAATTATAGCCCAGGAATTCTATGAGAAATTATACAAGGAAGATAAACCAGGAAAATGAAAAGAAAGCGGAGGAATATTTCAAAAAAGCAATACTACCAAAAGTTACAGATGAAATCAAAAATATGTTGAATGAAGAAATTAGGATGACACAGGTGATTACGGCCATTAATAAACAAACAAACAAAAAAAGCACCGGGCCCTGATGGTCTTCTAACAGAAATCTACAAGGAACAACAAAACATCTTAGGACAACCTTTATTGAATGTGTTCAACGCGGTCCTGGATGAAGCAAAAATTCCAAAGTCACGATCAGAGGCAAATATTGTCCTGATCCCAAAAGATAACACAGACCATACATCAATCCAAAATTATAGACCAATATCTTTACTTAACTCTGATTACAAGATATTTACAACAATTATAGCTGAGCAACTAAAAAGATTTTTAAAAGATTTTATACACATGGATCAGAACGGATTTCTACCCAAAAGACAAACTAAACACAACATTAGGATAATATTGGACACGCTAGAATACTATGAAATACATAGTGGACAACAAATGGCGTTACTATTTTTAGACGCTCATAAGGCCCAGACTGAGGGGTTTTAATTTTTAATTAATGGGGTTTTAGTTAAGTTCAGCGATTAATTTAATCTTAGTTTTAATCGTTTTTAATTGTATATGATGTATTTTAACTTTTCATTTTCCCTGTAAACCGCCCTGAGTCCTACGGGAATAGGGCGGTATATAAATTTAAATATAAATAAATAAAATATAAAATATTAAGTGGTCATTTATATATCAACAACTTAGGTATATGGATATGGGTAAAAAATTTATAAATATAATTAGGGCAATATATTCTAATCAGGAAGCCAAAATAATAATAAATGGGGAAGTAACCAGGAAATTTCAAATACACAAAGGAACACGACAAGGATGCCCTCTATCCCCATTATTATTCATACTGATGCTAGAGGTCCTAACGAGGATAATTAGAAATGAACCGCATATATAAAAGGATTAGAAATTTAAAAAGACATTTTTAAACTTCAAGCATTCGCAGATGATTTGGTCTTTATTATGGAGGATCCACAACAATCGGGACCGAAACTGTTGGAAGAACTAGATAAATATGGTGAAGACACTGGGCTGAAAATAAATAAGGGTAAAACTAAAATGATTGTTAAAAAATATGATGAATAAACCGAAAGAAAATTTGGCTAAGATTATGGATATACAAATAGTTAAGAAGATAAAATATCTAGGAATTACTATTATGGCCAGATGTATGGCCAGACAATTACAATAAAATAGTGAAACAAATAAAAGAAGACCTGTAAAGATGGGAAAACGTGAGTCTTTCACTGTTAGGGAGAACTGCTGTCGTAAAAATGTATGTACTACCTAAAATCCTATTCTTGTTCCAAAATATTCCTATATAATTAGACCAAAAAATTTGCGGGAACCTGAACAAACTGACACTAAATTTTATATGGCAAGGGGAAAAAAACCGAGGATTAAAATGAAACATTTGCAGGATGCCAAAGAAAATGGGGGTTTAGGACTACCGGACTGGGAAACATACTACCATGCAGCAGCCCTAACCTGGATTAGAGAATGGATAATTTTAAAGAATAAAAGATTATTAATTTTAGAAGGCCATGACTTGCAATAAGGCTGGCACACATTCCTATGGAATGAAAAACAAGGGCTATATCAACATTTTCAAAAACATCGGATTAGACAAGTGCTACTCAAAATTTGGAATAAAATTAGGAAACAAAATTACATTAAAGTGCCAGTCTGGCTGTCCACCCTCGAGGCGATAGTTTATCCAAACTTGTTCAATTTGGAAAATAGCATCTCGTACAAAGATATTATGAATGATGTGGGAGAATTGAAATCCAGACGGGAACTAGAACAACAAGGGATAAAATTGGATTGGTGGACTTACTTACAGATACAAACACATATGGGAAAGATAAAAAAGAGTGGGGGATAAATATTCAAGAAACTGTACTGGATAAAATCTTATTGGGGCCAGATGAGAAACAAATAAGGAAATTGTATAGTCTGCTACCGGGGTATAAAATGATTGAGGAACAAGTTAAAGAACCAATGTTGATATGGGCTAAAAATTTGGGACTTCTTGATATATGGCAAACTCTCTGGGATAGAAATAAAAAGATAATGCTGGCCTCAGCTTATAAAGAAAATTTATATAAAATGTTTTACCGGTGGCATCTCCCTCCAGCTCGATTAGCTAAGATATACAAAACTATATCCCCTAGCTGTTGAAAATGTTCTGAAGAAATAGGCACTTATTTTCATGTTTGGTGGTCCTGCAATAAGACGCAAAAGTATTGGCAAAGGATATGGATATGGGTAGAAGAAATATCAGGACAGAGAGTAGATTATAGACCAGAATTTTTCCTATTTGACATAACAACAGAGAAATATACCAAAGAAGAGTTATATATAATGATACATATCATCACGGCAGCGTGAATGATGTTCGCCCAGAAATGGAAAAATAGTGAAATACCAGATGAGAGTGAAGTGATAAATAAAATTTGGGCGTGCGCAGAAATGGACAAGTTAACTATTAAAAATAGGGATCAGTCAGATTATTACAAAATTTGGAATAAGTTTTACTTATGGTGGGAACAGAAAGGAAGGTCTAAATAGAGATATACAGGATGCTGATTTCACACATTATTAGAATAAGATGGTTGATAAGATCAATTATTGTATAATTGTATATAAATGATATGTACATAAAATGTATATATGTGTATAAAATACAAAAATGATGTAGACAAGAAGGAATGTCAGACCGTTAACACTTTGTCCAAAGTTTTAAATAATAAAATTTGCAATAAAAAAAAGAACTGGTGAGATCACAAAATAAACAAAGTACTAAACAAACGATTGGCATTGACAAAACCACCATCAGGCAATTGCAAAAGGCAGCTTTATTTGGAACAGCTTACATACTATGACAATACCTTGAAAACTATTGAACAACAACACCTGCCTACCCTAGGTTCTTGGGAAGGATTATATAAAGGTAAAGGTTCCCCCGCACATGTGTGCTAGTTGTTTCCGACTCTAGGGGCCGGTGCTCATCTCCGTTTCAAAGCCGAAGAGCCAGCGCTTGTCCGAGGACGTCTCCGTGGTCATGTGGCCGGCATGACTAGACGCCAAAGGCACACGGAACGCTGTTACCTTCCCACCGTAGTGGTCCCTATTTTTATACTTGCATTTTTACGTGCTTTCAAACTGCTAGGTTGGCAGAAGCTGGGACGAGTAACAGGCGCTCACTCTGTTACGCGGCACTCGGGATTCGACCCGCCAAACTGCCGACCTTCTGATCGACAAGCTCAGCGTCCTAACCCACTGAGCCATAGGTGGATAAAAATGCCAAATTTAGTCTAAGCATCTTACTGACTGGGTGATGAACCATTGTAATGATAATTCTTTATTATCAAATACAAACTAATAAAAGTCTTGGCTCATAACACACCATATTTAACTGTGGTTGAAAAGAAAGGGTGGCTAACGGATATGGCAATACCATGGGATAGTAGAACAGAAAACAAAGAATTGGAGAAGATCACAAAGTATTAAGATGTGAAAATCGAAATTGAAAGGTTATGGCATAAACCAGACTTGGTAGTCCCAATGGCTATTGGTACACTGGGTGCCATACTAAAAAATCCTGGACAATATTTAAAAAATCTGCACATTGACAAAATCTCCATCTATCAATTACAAAAGGCCACACTGCTTGGATCCTTACCTATACAATGCCAATACATAAAGACATCCTAGGTTCTTGGAAGAACTCAATGTATATGAAGGTATGGCAGCTGTGATTTCATATTGCTGTGTATATCACAATATCCTGGGTCCTTAGGAAGGACTGAATTGGTGGACATATGCCAAATCCAGTCTGAACAGCTGATGTGTGCGACGAACAATAATAATAATAAAACCCAACCTATCCTCACATGACATTAGATCTAGGAGCAATTGTCCAGACTGTGCTCAATGAATTAACAGTGCCAAAAACGGATGGGACCATTCCTTTTTATTTATTTTTATTTATTTATTCAATTTCTATAGCCACCCAATTCAATCAGGTGACTCTCTGCTATTTCCTTTCTAATCTTTTTTCTGTACTATTTCCAATCTCACTATCATTCTTCCTGCTATACTCTTAGAGAAGGAATAGATCACTCTGTAGTAGAAATCTGAATTCTTGCTTGGCCATTCTTTATAATGGTAGTCTGAGGACTGAGGTCTACAAAATAGTCTTTTTAAAAACAAAAAATGAAATATACATACAGACATATATGCGTAAATTTTTTTGGCTTGCTAACGAAGAATTAAAGGGAGACTGATATAGCTATTTCAAACTTATTTGTTCTCATCAGTCAGCCACACCCTTCTGAGATTCAAACCTGGGCTGATTGCACATTAGGCAGTTGTTTTAACCTCTAGGCCACAGGCTCTTTCTCACTTTGTTAGCTGCATTGGGGAGGGAAGAGGCAGGGGAGATATGTTCTGAGTATTTTGAACACCTTGCTGGCCCAAATACGTATCAACCCATACTCAGGCCGTCCACATATATGATGACTTTGAAAACAGTTTCAACATAAAAAGCTACAACATGATGCAATAGAAGAGTGTCAACAGTGTGTCTGAGCCTTTTTTCAGTAGTATAATTAGAAAGGAAATTACATATTATGGAATATAGGTTTTGTCACCTATAAGAGCAAATTGGGTAAAAAAAATGGATTCCCATCTGCATTGTCCTGATCCTGTTTCAGACAAATGACCTTATTTGCTCATCTTATTTTCAGTCTTCCTGTATTGCAACAATGAGATTTGTACTGAAAAGGAGAACGATAACAATTCATTCTTTCCTTTTTCATCTGTGATGCATCTGAATTTATCAGAATAGCAGTAAAAATGAGATATTTCAGGTGACATTTCTAGTTGTTCAAGAGGTCAGCTCCACAGAATATCACATATTGGAACAATTTCTTGCCATCCATTTTCAAAGAAACAACATCGCCAGGAAACTGAAAAACAGCTCATGCACTATTTTCAAATCAATTCCCAGATGCTTCCAGGCCTGCCATATTCCATTCTAGTTTGGGCTACTGTGCTGTTAATCTGTTTCAGGATGTTCCAGCAGCCATACACTGGAGACAACTTTCCTCAAATTTAGATTGTTTCCATCCATGCTCAGTTTTAAAGGAAAAACAATTAATAAATCAATAACCTTTTTTACAGGTCTCAATTCCACGTTTCAGTAATAGTGAACACACATGCAGTGACCCAGAGCTGTCTACATTCCCACCACATATACCCCCAGGCCAGATATGATGCTTTTTTAGCTGAAAGCAGACCATAAAAGTAGAGAGGTTGCTTAGTTTTCATAACTTTCCTATATGAAAGAGGAGCTGCTGCTGAACAGGAGGAGAAGGGCTGTTTCCAGAGGAGGCAGAGGAGGAGAGGACCTGGAGCTTATGGAGCAAAGGAACTGGATGAGGTTGTCGGCAGGCCCAGAGGAAGAGAGAGAGGCTTTTGGAGGAGTTGGTGGCATCAACAGCGTGCTCCAGGGGCAAAAAGAAGCAAGGCCTCTTTAAGGAAAAGGTGGAAGAGTCAGGATCAGAAAAAGGAAAGAAGGCGAGGTTGTCAGAATACAAGCTAACTTGAGGACTAATCCACATGAAGCCCCATTTCCATGTGGCCTGTTTGCCATCGTTCACTCCCTAGAGACTAAAATGGACAATGTGAAATTTGAGCAGGCCACGAACAAGGAGTATATATCGGAGGTGGTAACCCTTTGAGAGCTGTATGCAACGAAATTTCATTTTGATGTTTGCCGATTGGTGTACATTCAAAGTGACAATAAAGTTATCATCAGAAGGAAGCTAGACACCAAAGAAAAATCTTCTGGGAAAAGGAGGAGAAATGTAATTATAATGGTTGATGAAACAATATGGATTCTAGGCAGTGTTGATTGTACAAAGTATGCAGTTCCCAGGAAAGCATAACACAATACAATTGAAGGAATAAGAGGACCAACTTAAGGCAAATCTATCAAATTCAGATAGCTTCTGTAGAAAGGCAATAAAGGCAAGAGGGGAGATTCTTTCACAGTCAGAGAAAGAGATGGACACCTGAAAGAGAAAATACCAACCAGCATAATTAATCCCTTACTTACACCTAAGTAAGAAGTAGGGTTGGAATGTAGAAGGAACAATGTTTGTATTTAGTCAACACTCTAGAAATGCAAGAGAAGATTTGACTTTGCTAGTAGAAAAATACTCTTGCACAGAAATGTTTTGCAGTTATATATCAATCAAGTCTCTGTTGACTTTTCTTTTCTTTTCTTTATGGATTTATTGTCATATCAGCTCTTACCAGTAAGGAAGGGTAGAAAGGAAATTGGCTTGTTAAGCTATGTTTGGGTAATGAAACTTTACGAAAATGAAAGTTGTATCGCCTTGTTTTATTAATAAAAAGAGATGAGATTCACAAGAGGTGTCTTGGTGCTTTGTTTTGGATCAAATTCTGTGAATCTCCTAAACTCTTGTCACCACCATTAAGTTGGCTGCGACTGAGACATTGAGGACATGTTTGCTTCTCGATTAATTTAGATAGCATACAAAGGATTGCTTACCAGTGACTACAACTCATTTGTTGTTTGAGAAAAATAGATCTAAGATTATTGTAAATCCCCTTGTATTTTGAAAGTAGTTTTTTCTATCTGTATGCTCACATTGCTGCACTATTTTCTAAAACTGACTTCAAAGCATATTGAAAAGATGCCATATGTAATGTATTGGGCTTTGTCTTGTTAAGGAAACACCACGTGGGTTAATTGCTGGAAGGTTGCTTAAGCAGGGAAGCTGGCTAACGGCTCCCAGCTCCTCAGACAACCCGTCTCCAGCACCGCCATTGGCTGCCTCTAGGGTGGCAATTGGTTGCTTTAAACCTATTGGCCACCGCCTAAAGGCCAGGGTATAAATTGCTGCATTTGCAGCCCTGTTTCTCAGTTCAGATCCTACAAGCAATAAACAATGATCTTTGCTGAACTCACTCGCCTCGTCTCGTCATTGAAGCGAAGAACCCAGTATTTAGCACTGGCGACAAAGGTGGGATCCTGCTCTTCAACTGAGCTGATGAGTCACTAGGGGAGAGGCAGTGCATGCCTGGTGGGAAAAGCAATTCCCCCCCTACGGTCAGCTAGCACAGTCACGCTAGCAACCACGCACCCAGAGGACCAGTCCCTGGGCAACAGAGGAGCAGGATTCGAAGATGATGAGTACCAGCCGCGAAGATCAGCAGAAATGGCCAAGGTCGGAAAGCTGAAAAAATTCAACATAACTCAGCCAGAAGGGTGGTCCTCATACCTCTCCAGGGTCAAGAACTACCTTCAAGCAAACCAGGTCACCGAGGATGGACTGAAGGCCGCCACACTCCTCTGTCTGCGGCCCAGCAACGTCTGACATAGCGGAGAACCTGTTCACGCCAACGCTGTTGGAGTCCGTATCATTCGCAGACTTGAAGAAGAAGCTTGGAGACCACTTCCAGCCCAAGTTGTCGGTAATCGCTTGGTGCTATGCATTCGAGCAAAGAGTCCAGCAACCAGGTGAAACTGCGTCCGAGTTCATCGCGGTCTTGAGGCAGGCCCCATGCCTGTGCCAGTTCTCCGATGTCAAGGAGAGGCTACAAGACCAGTTTATCTGCGGTCTCCAAAACCGAGAGCTACAGCAAAAGCTCTTCGTCAAAGAGACTCTGTCGTTCCCAGACGCGCTGAAGGCAGTCATGGCAGAAGAAGCCGCTGGCAGGGCCGTACAAGCCATGCGGCCCGCCAAAACTACCCAACGTGAAGAAGCCGTCCACTATGAGGACACCGAACACACTGAAGACAGGCCAGCTCGGACATTCGGGGCTTGAAATACTCATTCAGCTTTTGCATGAGGTCTCTGTATGAGACAGTTTCGATCGGCGTCAGGGCAAATAGGCTTTCGGCCAAGTCGAATGTGGCCAGCCCGCTTATGCAAAGCAGGGTCGCCGCTTTCAGGCCGTCCTCGGCGATTTGGTTTGCCCAGAGATAGTTCTCGACTTGACCCAGGTGTGATGGCCATCATTCGGGATGGCGGATGTGGAATTCTCTGGGCTGGCCGACCTTCGGCATCTTCCTCTAGTTCTCAGATCCTGCTCCGCCAACTCAGACGGTTGATTCTGAGTATGTGAAGCCACTAGCGTGGTGACTAGCCAGCCGTACAAGTGGGGAAAAGATGCCTCTTTCCTCCAGCACGCGAAGCTGTCCCCTCATGAATTCAGCTCTTTAATGTGAAGCAGAATCCCACCTTCGTCGCCACTGTTGTGTTGTGGGTTCTGGTGAGCAGGAAGGACACCGAGACGATGAGTACAGCATAGCAGCTCTTTATTAGGTGAAGGGACTGTACTGAGGAATAGGGGCTACCTGCACTCTTTATATACCTGGCCAGCACCTGGCCAGGTACTCAACCAACCAATCGCTTTGAATGTTTCCTGCCGAAATGCTTCCCGCCAAACAGTTACAGTTCAACACCTCCTGGTGGTGACTCTTATACACAGCTTTAGGTGTTGCAATAAAGCTTAATACATAACACTGGGGGGACAATATGCTGACTCTGTAAACCAATTAGAGAGGGCTGTAAAGCACTGTGAAGCAGTATATAAGTCTAAGTGCTAAACACACACACACACACACACACACACCCCTAATATATACATACATACATACTGCTGCTAAATAGTAACTGAGCCAGATTCAAAGTACTAGTATGACATATTAACCCCACATAGCTTAGGATCTGAATATCTAATGCAGAACTTCTCAATTTCAGCAACTTTAATATATGTGGACTTCAACTCTCAGAATTCTCTTACCAACATGCTGTCTGGGGAATTATGGGAACTGGAACCCACATGTCTGAAAGTTGCTAAGATTGAGAAACAATGATCAAATAAATTATTTTATTATCAACATCTCAGTCTGCTTATTAAAATTTTGATGGGCATATCCACTTCAGTGTATCACATTTGCCAGGAATTCACTATGACACAATTTGTTTTGGTTGTAATCATCTCTGTAGTGGAATTCTCCCTTTTTTAATTAGAACACCAAGCCTTGCAAGTTATCAGCACCATCTCCAAATTATTTCTTCAACACCCAAATTTTTAACAGAATCTGAAGTACTGGATCTCACAATAATTTGTCTTGATTTTCAGGTGCCGAAAGATTTAATGGCATACCTAATGCTGAATATACTTCACAAAGTAGTTTTGAGGACATATTGAATTATACAATATACTGAAGAGAAGGAATACAGGAATAAATCTCCCCCCACCATATATTGCTGAATTCCATCTCCTATCTGTTTCTACTTCTATCTCTGCTCTCTCATATAGGCAGCTATTAAGCAATTATGGAGATTTCTACCTTCCAAATTTCAGCTACAGATGAGGGACTTTATTTTTAACTTTGCAGGACAAATCACTATGGAAACATAATGAAATATGAGAGCAATCTGGCTGATTGATGATGTTACAGTGGGGAAAGATTGACATGAAACAGAGATAAATTTTGTGGCATTTTGAAGCAAGTGTTTGTTTATAGGGAAGATGAATCATCAGGTCTAGCTCTGGAGGTTCTGAGTACTATAATTCCGCTAAACCCAATGCAAAACGAAACAGGCTTCAAATAAGATTATGACCCTCCTTGGTTCATTAACTAAGCCAAAAAGAAAAATGCTTCTCTTCCCATTAAATGGAAAAGCAGTAATGATGGGCCATAAATACAGATGACACTTAGGCATACGGTGGGAGAGAAGATGTATTTATTAAAATTAGCAATTAATTTTTAATCCTTTTATATGGGTTTAGAACAGGAAACATCAGCATAGCTGAGGTCCCAAAAGGAACATACTTTAAGTCTCTGAGATTATGCATTATTTAGCATATGATGAGAACATGACAAAAGAGAAGTAAACATATACACACAATCCACGTAATAATATACAAAACTACTAGGAAGTATGACATTGGCCTCATCGTTGGATGTCCAATTCAGCTATCCAGGAAATTGGCTTTGCCATTGCTTCCGGCAGGTCTTCTGGGGAACCAGAGAACACACATTGTGGGCAATCTTGCATGACATATTTAATAGTTAGCATAGCAGCAACACAACTGTAACAAGGGGAATCTTTCTATCCACACTGATACAGGGCAGAGGCACTTTTTCCAGCATTACATCTAATTCTGTTCAATTTTGTTCAGACAGAGTGGGGCAGGTTAAAACGTGCTGGTTAGAGGAATCACTAATGGTCAAGCCACAAGAAGGTACATTAGCCACTTACATGGAAATAAGCTACACTGGCATTATAAGAATTACATGTACATGCATTACTAATGTTAGAACTTAATTTGAAGGTTTTATAATAGCCTCTGTCAACTTAATACTTTCCAGGTATTGAGGGACTACAACTTTCATAATTTTCAGTTAATAATATTTTTGATCTTGATGACTTAGAATTTTGATGAATGCACCCTCAACATATTTAAATAATGGCAGTTTGGCACATACCAAATTCTTAAATAGCACTTAGCACTAACACTTAGACTTATAAACCACTTCATAGTGCTTTACAGCCCTCTCTAAGCAGTTTACAGAATCAGCATATTGCCCCCAAAGATCTGGGTCCTCATTTTACCAACTTTGGAAGGATGGAAGGCTGAGTCGACCTTGAGCCAGTCAGGATCAAACTGCTGGCAATACTGCATTTTAACCACTGTGCCATCATACCAATACTTTAAAAAAGATTCTAGAAACCAAAATTCATTCCAAGTTAAGATTACAGAAATGCAATTTCCATTTCATTCATATTTGGGCCATAAGATCCTCATCAGAGGCTTTTCTCCAAATTCTTTATCAAATGAGGAGAGAGGAGTGATCACAGGGAAAAAAAACCTTTTCATTGTAAGCAGCTAATCTGCAGAATGAACTTTCTGAACAAGCCAATTGAAAACCTACATTTTGATTCTTTCAGCATCTGGTAAAGATTCTTTTATTAATATTATTGCCCCAAACGATTTCAAAGCTAATTTTGGAATGTCATACTTCCTATAGTATTCATTGAGTTGCAGTAAGGTAGCCACATCTGAGTAGAAATAATCTCATTTTAAGAAACATTGATAAAATAGATTGGAAATAAGTGTTAGAATATTGGGATGTTTATGATGAGCTCCAACAGATGCACAATTCAGCAGCCTAGAGTATATAACGTTTCTACGTATATCCCTAAACTAGTATTTTTGCTACTTCTGAAATCCCTTGCTTTGTCCTGCTAGCCTATAATTTCATAAATGATAGCTGTGTTAATGCTTTTTGTCAGTTGGGCAATACTTGTTGATTGCATCTATTAGATTGTTACCATGTTTTTTTTAAGTATAGAGTTCCTCAGTAGCTCAAATCTTAAAATATCTTCTATTGCACATTTTTTTCTGGTTTCTCACACCATTTCAAGACCTTTTGCACATTTCCTTGTTCTCCATAATAAAAGCTATCAGACAATATTCCTTTTCACAACTATTATTTATTTACTATGTAAAATATTTTTGGATCCTGAGATGGTCAAAGTAAGGATTAAAAAATCAAGATGACTACACAACTGAATCTGCCTCTTTTTTATGTACAATGCACATAAAAAGGACTGCTTCAACTATACAATCACAGCAGCCATTTTGACTTTTTGACTCTCCTAGATTCCCCTTGTTGGATTGTCCATGCATACATACATGCATATCCACCCACACATTAAGTATAACAGTGGTTCAGTTAGTAGTAGCAGAGACTCAGACCACAGAACATACCAATATTTTGGATTTTTAAAATATTTTTCAATAAACATTTTATATTTGGCCAGATGGGCTGATACATGCTGTAGTTATAGATTATCATGTTATTTCCTGGAGAAGATATTATTCTTTCCTCCAAAACAGTCAAGCTCATTTGCAAGTTTACAGTATATATCTTATTTGTAATAATAATAATAATAAATTTATTTATTAAACAATCTTATATGGCCCCAATTCACACACAGTGACTCTGAGTATCTTACAGGATTAAAAATCCTCAACATAAAATCCATAAAATCATCATCCCCAAGATCAATAGATTAGGGAGAAAATGGGGAGGTTGCAGTAAAACCATGAAGCAAAGAAATTACATTTATCTTGTTCCAGTTAATGAGAAAATTAAAAGTATAAAAAGTAGAAGTTATAAATTATAAGAATCTCCCTCAAATGGGTCAATAAAATACCATTATTTTAATCGTAAAAGCAGAGTAGATTACAAATTATATAAAAATGTTGTGTGAAGAAGAGATAGCTTAATCCCCCCTAAAGGGAATACCACAACCAGAAAGCTGCTGGACAGAACAGGCAACAACATCACATTTCTTTAAATCAGAATAATAGCATACCAAAAATCCATTTTAGACAGGCTTATTTGGAAGAAAGTGGTCTTCAGCATCAAATGGAAGGAACCAACATCAAATGGAAGGTAGCACAGATGTTTCAAGAACCAATTATATGCCTTATCCATAAAAGAGATACCAGGTAACACTCTGGCCACTGAATTTTGCATTAGCTAGTATTTCAAACCTTTATGTAGCAAATTAATGCAAAATCCAAATCCTATACATATTGTTATCTTCTGTTTTAGGAACATATATATCTGCAACTTTCATCTTTTACCTGCCTTTGATGACCAGATGTGGATTTGACCTGGATTGTGGTAACTGAATGACATTGCTTATACAGTTAGAGATTAAACCATTCTAGACCAGATGGGAACTGAATCATATAATCATGATACCAGAAATGAAGTCTCACTATATAGAGAATCTTTTTCTTATTAGAGAGGAATTGTGCTGAGATGGAGATATAACATGCACTCTAATGCCCTCTCATGGATTGTTTTATTCCAACTACTTTTTATATATTGAAATTACCAGTATTTATTTAAATTGTGAGAAATAGATACATACATACATACATACATACATACATACATACATACATACACATACATACATACCATACAGGGTGTGTGTGTGTGTGTGTGTGTGTGTGTGTGTGTGACATATCATGGGTTTGTTTTGCTTTGTTTTCTATTCTTTTTTTCATGAAAGCCATACAAGCACGGCTGGGATGTGAGGAATGAGATAATGCTGGGTAATATAGAAATTACAATGAATCGTGGGTGAATCATGGGTGATTCAATCATTCAATATGATCCTTCCAAAAATTATTCATGGTTCATTTTATGCTGGATTTGAGGAGCAAAGTGGCCAACTCTGTTTGCAAGACAATGCAATGCAACTATTGATAGAAAAATTTTTTTAACGCCACTACACTAGCATTGCAAAACATAGCCATTTGGTGCAAATTATACTTGGTGTTGTATTAGACAGGTGCTGCCCATGTAGTCAGCAACAGAACATCTTGACATTGGAGCTGTTGGAAAAGATGTTTTCCCTAAATGAAACTGATTAGCATACAACACAGCTTGACGAAAAAGAATTTGTACAGATTACTCTGAGACTTTTCTTGGCTTGCTAAACATACAGATGAAAAAGGGAAATATGCACTAAAGACAGAATATGAATAATAGTCATTTGTAATAACAATAACTAGTAAATAACACGATGAATGGAATTCTATGCCCTAGAACCGTCTCTCATGGCATCAGTAGCTAAATTCTAATTCAGAGCCCACAGCTTTTATGAAATAAATGAATGGCATTCCCATTAAGGGGATGGCTTACATCGACATTTCTTAAAAATGCATGTTGTACAATATACCATATCCACAAACAAGCACTTTGTAGCTAAACATAAAAGTATTACAAAGAATTAATGTAAATATATGACTATTATATTACATAAAATACACTACCATAACAAGGGATACATCCTTAATTATTTTTTAGTATTTGCCTTAATTATGAGTTTCACTGCAATTACCATAAAGTAGCACAGTTATCTTATATAAGCCTTTGTTTTAAAATGTTTATTAGCAAATTTTTTATTGCAAATATATGCAATAAAAACAGAGTTTTCCTCTTCAGTGGCCTAATGTCTTCTTTCAAGGACAATGTATTATGCTAATAAATTTAAAACACAGAAATAAGTAAGAAAATCAATAAGACACCTGCATTTTCAGTTAACTGTTTTTCAGTCAGAAACATTTAAAATAAGCTTTCTGTTGACCTTCTATAACTTTGGAAAAAAATTATTAGAACTAGAGGCAGGGGTTTATATGACTCTCTCAGATTGTGTAATCCTCACTGACTGCTGAATTTATCTATGATGTCAACAAGAAATCATAAAGATGAAGTGCATTTTTTAAAAGGGGGGATAATTATTAATAAATGAATAATTACCATAGAAAAGATGGCCCTATGGCAGGGATGTCAAACTCGCAACATCACGTGATGTGTTGTGACATATCACAACTTTTTTTCCTCATTGCCGACAGTGGGGTGGGCGCGGTTTCGCTATGATGCATCTGGTTCACCGGCCAGCAGTTTGACACCCCTGCCCTAGGGCCTTTAAATCATGAAATAGAAGACCCTCTGATGTGGGATAGGACAATAGGGCTGATAATACAGGTAGTTCTCGACTTACGACCACAATTGAGCCCAACATTTCTGTTGCTAAGTGAAACATTTGTTAAATGAATTTTGCCCCACTTTATGACCTTTCTTGCCATAGCAGTTAAGTGAATCACTTCAATTATTAAGTTAGTAGCAGGGCTGTTAAGTGAATCTGACTTCCCCACTGACTTTGCTTGTAAGAAGTCGTAAAAGATAATCGTGTCACTCCGGGACACAGCAATGATCGTAAATGTGAGTCAATTGCAGAGCGTCCAAATTTTGATCACATGACCATGGGACTGCTGCAATGGTTGTAAGTGTGAAAAACGATCTTAAGTCACTTTTTCACTGCCATTGTAACTTTGAATGGTCACTAAATGAACTATTGTAAGTCAAGGACTACCTGTAGAGCCAGCATTTGAGAAAAGCATTTACTTGTCTGAAAGGACAAGAAAAAAACAAGTTCAAGCCTTGGTGGAGCAGTGGGCTAATGCCTCCTTAAGTAACACCAGCTGCCTGCAATTAGTGCAGGTTCGAGTCCCACCAGGCTCAAGGTTGACTCAGCCTTCCATCCTTCCAAGGTAGGTAAAATGAGGACCCAGATTGTTGGGGGCAATAAGCTGACTTTGTAAAAATGCCGCTGGGGGGGGGGCAAAAGCCCTAATAATAAGCAGGCATATACATAGAATGAAGGCTATTGCTAAGCACATTGATTTGTGCTTCTTAGATTGTAAGCCGCCCTGAGTCTTCGGAGAAGGGCGGGATATAAATGGGATTAAAAATAAATAAATAAATAAATTCATCAATGTCTCTACATTACTTTTTTCTGGAGTCTCTGATGCCTGTAGCGATAGCTCTACTTTTGTGTGCCACAGAGGCCAATCAAGTCTATAAGCAGGGCATGAGTACAGTAACATCTTCCTACAAATGTACTCCACCAACTGATTTCTACTGCTTCCACGTTAAGCCATGTTGGCATATGAAACTTGACAGCAGATTCTCCTCGTGCTTGCTTGTTT
Organism: Vipera ursinii; assembly: GCF_947247035.1. Classification (NCBI taxonomy): domain Eukaryota; kingdom Metazoa; phylum Chordata; class Lepidosauria; order Squamata; family Viperidae; genus Vipera; species Vipera ursinii. The sequence goes on from NC_139516.1 coordinate 189,087,948, forward strand.
AGAGAGCCATCCACATTGACAGGAATCACTGCATCTTCTGCCAGCAAGATTCCTTCTGTTTTGTCTCTCCTGAATCTCGTATAATTCAGTTTTATAGATTTACCTGACATTCCAGTGTTATGAAAGAGGGACACATTTCACTTCTCTACACTGTAAGTAATGTTATATGCCACTAAAATGTCAAAAGCAAGGAAGTGTATGGTGATGGAAAGAAGGTACATCCAATAAAAAAAGCCTCAAGGGCCAGACTGAGGAATCTTGTGGGCCACATTAGGTCTACCGGACGGACAAACTCCATTTTTGATTTAAGTCAGATTCTGAAAGGCCATCTTATTTAAGGGCTCTGCAGGTGTTACTAATAACTGTTTTATATAGCATTATTCTTTTCATGCAGCATTTGAACCCATTAAAGGAGACACAGCAGCTAAATGATTGTTACAGATGAATTTAATGTGTTTTTCCAATTTACCCTTAGTCGAGACATCAATGAATTTAGTTATTCATTCAGTCATTCTACTTATATCCTGCCACAATCAAATGACTCTCAATGGTTAAAATAATATACAGATACTCCTCGACTTACAACAGTTCATTTAGTGAATGTCCAAAGATACAACAGCACTGAAAAAAGTGATGTATGACCATTTTTCACACTTATGACCATTTCAGCATCCCCATGGTCATGTGAGCATAATTTGGACCCTTGGCAACTGACTCACATTTATGATGGCTGCAGTATCCTGGGGTCATTTGATCCCCTTTTGTGATCTTCTTTTAAGCAAAGTCAATGGGGAAGCCAGATTCACTTAACAACCGTGATACTAACAACTACAGTGATTCACTTAACAACTTTGGCAAAAAAAAGGTCGTAAAATGGGGCAAAAATCACTTTACAAATATTTCGCTTACCAACAGAAATTTTGCACTCAGTTGTGATCATAGGTCGAGGACTACCTATAGTTAAAATAATATAGCAAACAGTTGAAAACATTCATAATAGAAGGAAAATCAACATAACATCAAAGCAACATAACACTAAAATAAGAACTCAAGAATAAAACCAATTCAAAAAAATTAAATTGACTAATTGAATTAGAGTGCTCTGCAGAGTAGTTTTGTTTTCAGCATTTTTCGGGATTTAATCAAGGAGAAAGAAATTCTGATTTCGATAGGGGGGCAGTCCCAGAAAATCACTACTATCACAGAGAAATAGCACTCTGGCCTCGGCATCTTTTACCTCCTGAAAGTAGGGCTCAAGGGGTAGCTTCTTCCTGAGTGACCTAATAGATCAGGCTGACTTTGGAGGGAGCAAGCAGTCCCAGAGATAATGCCAAGCCACAAAGGGCTTTATGAGCCAAAATCAGCACTTCAAATTATACCCCAAAGCCTAATTTTTAGCCAGTATGGGGTCCATAGCTTCCAGTGGTAGGTGCATACGGACCACTGCATTCTGAACTTACTTCAGCTTCTAAATTGTCTTTAAAGGAAACTACACATAAAGTCTAACCAGGGCATGAATTACTATAGTGAGATTTAATTTTAATTTAATTTATTGAGATTTTTATACCGCCCTTCTCCCAAGGGGACTCAGGGCGGTTCACAGGGCATAAATATAAATAACAGATGTCAAATAGTGCACCAACCAAAGCTGGGCAAAGGCCCTTCTAGCTCCAGCTTCTGCCTGCTGCCCTAGCAGGAGCTTTGGTTCTAACAGGACCCCCCAACTCACAACCTTCTTCTTCAGGATAGTGTCTGCCTGTCTAGAGATAACACTGGTGATGGTTAATGGACAACCTTCACGGATAATTGGTATACACAGTATACACAAGGTGACCGAACTAGATATTACATCCCTCATGGTCAGAAACTACAGAGGCAGCCATTAGACTACAACAGTTCTTTTAAGAACTCATTGACAAAAGATATTGGACCTCAAACCCATATTTTGCAACTAAACATACAAGGCTTAAGTAGAAATAAATGTGAGTACCAGTCTGGCCTTAGGTAATAGAATAGATGTTACAACACTACAAGAGACTCATTTGGCTGATAAGGAACAGATTATAGTGCAAGGGAAAATGCTGGAGTACAAAATTGTAACTGACATAATGTCTAATGTTCATGGTTCCATAATGTACCTCCATCATGCAGCAGTGAAAATGAATGTTTTGCCAAAATTTTTATTTTTATTTCAAATGATACCTATACTTAAAAAGGATTTAAATTTGGAGGAATGGCAAAAAGGAATTAATAAATTTGTTTGGGCAGGGAAAAAGCCACGAGTTAAATTTAAGATAATGCAAGATACGCGTGAAAGAGGCGGTCTTAAAATGCCTATTTTTAAATTATATTATGAGGCTGCTGCTCTGTCATCGATAAGTGACTGGTTTAACTTAACACAAGGGAGATTATTAAATCTTGAGGGTCATGATTTGTTATTTGGTTGGCATGCATATTTACTGTATGATAAGAAGGTGGATAATGTGTTTAAGATACATATTTTAAGGTATGCTCTGTTGCGAGTTTGGAAAAAGTATAGACATAAGTTAAATTACAAGATACCAATTTGGGCAATACCTAAACATGCAATAGAAAATATAAATGTGGGATTTAAACATGATAAGACTACATATAAGGAAATCTTAAGTTTAGAAAGGAATGTATGGCAATTAAAGCCATATAATATCTTAAAAGAAGAAAAGATTGTACAAACTTGGTTTCAGTATGGGCAATTACAGGCAAGATGGAAAGAGGATCAGAAAGTTGGTTTCTCGATGATTGATGAAAATTTGGTAAAACAAGTTAGAGATCAAGGTCAAGCACATATAAAAAGGATATATAATGCATTGATAGAAATTGATTCAGAAATGGAACTTGTTAAAGATTGTATGATAAAGTGGGCCCAGAACTTTCAAGAAGTTATAACAATGGACACTTGGGAAAAGATTTGGGTTAGAAATGTAAAATTTACACAGGCCCAAAACTTAAGAGAGAATTTTTATAAAATGTTTTATAGGTGGAATTTAGATCCTAAAAAATTAGCAAGTATGTATCTGAACTGCCATCCCAAATGTTGGAGGTGTGGCTGTGAGGATGCAATGTATTTTCATATATGGTGGACTTGCAAAAAGGTTAAAGCTTTTTGGATTAAAATTTGGTGGAATATGCAAAAGATATTTAAGAAAAGGATAAAGTTCTCTCCGCAATTGTTTTTATTGGGTATTATTACAGATGCTACTGTTATAGATATAAAGTTGATGTTGCATTTAATTACGGCAGTGAGACTTTTAGTAGCACAATATTGGAAGAAGGAAGAACTGCCGACTATAGAAGAGTGGACTTTGAAAGTTTCTAATTTAGCGGAAATGGCAAAGATTTCAGCATATTTGAAAGATCAATCACAACAGAGATACATTGCGGAATGGAGAAGATGGATTGAATATATTCAGAATAAATATGGGACTAAAAAGTATCATTTAGCATTTGAATAAGTAGCGGATTTTTTATGACGTATAATTAGTTAATAGTTATTTTATTAATATTTTGATTATGGAGAGTTAAAGTGTGATAGAATTTAATGTTTTATTATTGTTAGCATATTTTAGATTATGCTTGTTTGTATTATTATACCCTGTATTCAGCTCTGGGAAGTCGGGGAGGGGGAGGGGGGGTTGGGGAGGGGGGAGGCGGAGGAGGGGTTTTTTTGTATTTAAAATTGTATTGTAAAACTTTTCAATAAAGAAAATGTACCTCCATCATGACATCAAAGAATACAAGATCATTAATTGTACACAACAATACAACATTGAATAATTGAAGTATCAGGAATAATGATAATGGCGATTTACAAATCTCCCAGTATATATAGGTGATTTTAATAATCACCATACTGACTAGGGGCATAATAACAAACTGGATAGAACAGAATGAGCTTCACTTAACGCAGAGGTGTCAATCTGCTGGCCCGCGGGCTGGACGCATCATGAGGAAACCGCGCCCACCCCATTGCCGGCAATGGGAAAAAAGTTCTGATACATCATGTGACATAACATGACGTCACGAGTTTGACATGTCTGACCTAACGTATGATGCCAAAGATTTGTAAACCTTCCATTCTGCAAGATGGCAAAATGAAACAAACCCAGATCTTTTCCTAGTAATCACAGACAACTTAAAAAATCCCCCTCCACTATACACGGAAAGTACTACCAGAATTTCTGAATAAGTCAAGAACTACAATTGCCTCTCATAATATCAACTCAGATATCAAGGTGGAACGTCAGGAAAGCAAACTTGAAACAATACTCTAAAGAAGTAGACTCCAATACGGTGGGTTCCTCCTTCAGTAAAAAATTATTCCCAATTCGTGGGAGTCATAATCATGGCAGCAAAACCTAAAATACCTCATGGGTACAGAAAAGAATACATTCCTTGTTGAAACCAAACCACAGAAAAATTGTATAAAGAATACCAAAAACAGGCGATCCCAATCTGGGAGAAGAAATACATTTCCATTAACAAATATCGTAAAGAAAGATGGATACAAATTACTGAAAACTTAGACGTCACCCATAGTAGCCAGAATGTGTGGTCCTATTACTGGGAAACCCAAATATCATCATCTCAGATAGCTTTACATATAAAACAAACTAGGCAGAAAATGTTCCTTTAGATCCACACTTTGGAAAAGAGGTAAAGCAACAAACAAGTAGATTAAATGAACAAATTATAGAAAACTCACTTTTTCTTTGCCATTCTCAGAAGATGAGTTGGAAAGAGCTATAAAAAGCCTCAAAGTAAGGAAGTCCACTGGGCCTGAATTCTCCTAGTTTATTAAACATTTAGGACCACATGCTAGAAGATGGCTATAACAATTTTATACAGATGCTTTAAACACTGGAAAGATCCCCAGTCAGTTCAAGATATCCCAAATCCTTGCCATCCTAAAACCTGGAAAACCATACAATGATCCAGCTAGCTGTTGCCCTATAGCTCTGCCAAGCATTTGCTATAAACCTCTGGAACAATTACTTTATAACCAATATTATATATCAACATTTTGACAGGATTGTCTCTTCTTTCCAGGCTCGTTTCTGCACCAAGAGACGTTTCTGTGAGCAAGTTCTGGCTCTCACTTCATTAACTGAGGCTGATAAATGGACGAAAAAACTTCTGTGACTTTTATTGATTTGACTGCAGCTTATGTCATGCTGTGGCTTGATGGTTTGATGCTCAGGCTGAAGAAAACTATTCCATGTCTAAAAGTAACAAGCTTTCTGGAGAACATATTTTAAAAAACAATAGCTCAAGGTCTCTAGAAAATCCTTGCCACAGGGATCAGTTCTAGTCCCATTCCTACAGTATTTAATCTATATAATAGTGATTTATCAGAAACCAACACTGAAAAATTTTGCTGTGCCAATGATATGGCAATAGCTATTCAAACCAAGGATTTTGAGAAAGCAAAATACATTCTTACTAAGGATCTGAGGTCACTAAACCAATATTGTGAGAAGCAGAGGCTATGCCCAAACCCAAATAAAAGCTTCTACTGAAGTTTCCATATTTTAACTTATTACCATCAAACATTGCAAGTAGAATGGACAAGTTCATACCTGTCAACATATTGGAATAGAAACAGAGATGTGATTTGCTCAGGGGTGGACCCATAAGCCCTTAATGCAAAATTATTTTTAGTCAGAGCAGAATCCAGACTGTACATAGCACAAAAAGTGATCTGACACAGAAGGGGAATTATGTCTCTGAGCAACTGCAAGATAGAGGCTCATACTGCAGATTCCATGATGACAAATTTGTAGGTTATATTTATATTTTTCACCTCATAATTACTGACAATTTATCTGGAAGGTGACAATTGTTCACTTGAGGAGGATTTCAAATTATGAAAGATGCTTCCTTTTTTCAGATGCTTAATGACTAGAAATGTTTCACTATTTTTGCCTCTATTTGCAGTGACTGAAAAGCTATTCAGTGTGGGACCTACCTTCAGGGATTTATACATGCCGTTAAAAATTTCAAAATAAATCCCCCAACTAGGTCTTTTATGACTTTTATAATAGAAAGCAACTCAGTTTTCAAAAGACTTCATCGGCATGAATGTGGACACAAGTTTTTAAAGCTGCCCACATCCTGGCACTGTGGTCATTCACTGTTTAATAACAAACAAATGCTGTAGCATATTTGCTATGCCAGGAATCAAAATGTTTTCAGTGTGAAACCAGCTGAGGAATTTCTCTGAAGTCTATTAAGTCTCCTCTTAAATTATCCAATTCTTTACATTTCAGTCAATCCAAAACCACACTGGAAAGTTAAATGCAACTCATCCTTAATAAAAGTTCAGAAGAAAAGGATTGATGAAGTGAAAAAGAAAATCAGGACAAATAATATCAAACATAACTAAATTAAAATATATAAGACAGAAATAATATTTTAATAAAATAAATTTTGGCTCATGATTGCTTCAGGGCATGTAGCATCCTGTATAGAAATCTTTATATATATTTTTCTCCTTTTTTATATGCAGATTCTTTTCTCAGGAATTTTAATTTTTTAATTTAATAATATTTCTATACCGCCCTTCTCCCTGAGGACTCAGGGCGGTTCACAGGGCAAAAGTAGAATATAAAATACAAACATTAAAAAGAAATTAAATAATTGCCCAAGTTTAAAACAATTACTATCCAATTATAAAACCCCAAAGATAAAATTAAGAATACAAAAAATAAAAAACCCCATCAATCCCCATCAGGCTAGGCCGGCTTGTACAAACAAAAACGTCTTGAGATCGCGACGAAAGGAGCGAAGATCGGGCGCCATCCTGAGCTCTACCGGTAACTGTTTCCACAGCTCCGGAGCGCCCACAGAGAAGGATCTCCCCCTGGGGGCCACCAATCGACATTCTCTGATCGGTGGCACCCTGAGGAGGCCCTCTCTGTGGGAACGCACAGGGCGCAGGGAGCTTGATGCCGGCAGCAGATGTTCCCTGAGGTACTCCGGCCCCATGCCATGGAGAGCTTTGAACACCATTACTAGTACCTTGAATCTCACCCGGAAGGCAACTGGCATACTGATTTAGGAGGGAGCGAGTCACCCTAAACAGGGCGGCCAGGCGATTATCTGCGGACGCGATAAGGGTGGCGAAGGGATCCACTTAGTCTGAGGTCAAGACTAGATCTAACATACGACTCCTGCATGGGCTGCATCAAATATTATTGGAACAAGCCTAATGTAACCAGGGTGGCCATGAAATCCCAAGCCTTCCCTGACCCTCTCCCATGGTACAGAGACTGAGGTCCTTTAATACCCCAATACAAACCAACAATCAATTTAGAAGCTTAGAAACATATCTTGTAATGCAGCAAGAAAATAGTACAAAAGTACACCTCATTTTCACATATAAACACTCACCTCAGAAGAGTGGATCCTGGCTGCTTACAATTTTTTTTCCAGATCTTTGCTATCCCTTCTTTTCTACTATTGGATTATGGCTCTTTCCAACAGATGTCTCTTTGGCCAGAGAATTTATGAGAATCATCCCAGCTTGATCCATTATTTCCTTTATTTCTACTGTCCCACACCTCCTTCTTCCTTCCAAATTAGTTCTTCCACAACTAGTCCCATAATTTATTTCTGTTCACTTTTCCCATCACTAATACATCTGTCCCAATATTTGAAAGCATGTCACACGGAAGAGGGGTCAATTTATTCTCCAAAGAATCTGAAGGCAGGACCAGAAGCAATAGATGGAAATCTAGAACTAAAGAAAAATTTCCTGACAATGAGAACAATTAATTAGCTTGCCTCCAGAATTTGTGGGTGCTCCATCACTGGAGATTTTAAAGAAGAGATTGGACAGCCATTTGCCTGAAAAGATATAAAGTCTTCTGCTTCAGCAAGGGGGGATTGTCTAGAAGACCTCCAAGGTCCCTTCCAACCCTGTTATTCTGTTATTACCATTCCAACCATGCTTTCTAAATATGCTTTTCACCTTTTCTTCTTCCTCCTTTTCACCTTTTCTTCCTCCTCCTTCATCTCTTTTACCCTTTTTCCAGAAGATCCGGTTATGCCCACCATTACCATCCAATTTCTTAGTTGAGCTCTTTTAGACTGTTCAAACTGACAGGTGACTTTATGGTCCTAGTCACACTCCAACAAACTGAAGGATTAATCCATTCATTTGACATAGTTTTTACTGCTGGATGCCCGTTGCTTGTCATTATATTGTTAAAAATGTATGTGCATATCAGCAGCTACAGGTGAAACTCGAAAAAATAGAATATCGTGCAAAAGTTCATTTATTTCAGTAATGCAACTTAAAAGGGGAAACTAATATATGAGATAGACTCATTACATGCAAAGCACGATGGTTCAAGCCGTGATTTGTCATAATTGTGATGATTATGAAAACTTATGAAAACCCCAAATCCACAATCTCAGAAAATTAGAATATTACATGCAATCAATAAAACAAGAAGTGTACATAGAACAATATCGGACCTCTGAAAAGTATAAGCATGCATATGTACTCAGTACTTGGTTTGGGCCCCTTTTGCAACAATTATTGCCTCAATGCAGCGTGGCATGGAAGCTATCAGCCTGTGGCACTGCTGAGGTGTTATGGAAGACCAGGATGCTTCAATAGCGGCCTTCAGCTCTTCTGCATTGTTCAGTCTCATGTCTCTCATCTTTCTCTTGGCAATGCCCCATAGATTCTCTATGGGGTTCAGGTCAAGCAAGTTTGCTGGCCAATCAAGCACAGTAATCCCACAGTCATTGAACCAGGTTTTGGTGCTTTTGGCAGTGTGGGCAGGTGCCAAGTCCTGCTGGAAAATGAAGTCAGCATCCCCATAAAGCTCGTCTGTGGAAGGAAGCATGAAGTGCTCCAAAATCTCCTGGTAGACGGCTGCGTTGACCCTGGACTTAATGAAGCACAGTGGACCAACACCAGCAGACATGGCTCCCCAAATCAACACAGACTGTGGAAACTTCACACTGGACTTCAAGCATCTTGCAGTGTGTGCCTCTCCATTCTTCCTCCAGACTCTGGGTCCTTGGTTTCTAAATGAGATGCAAAAGTTGCTCTCATCAGAAAAGAGGACTTTGGACCACGGAGCAACAGACCAGGTCTGTTTTTCTTTAGCCCAGGTAAGATGCTTTTGACGTTGTTTGTTGTTCAGGAACGGCTTGACAAGAGGAATACGACATTTGAAGCCCATGTCCAGGATCTATCTGTGTGTGGTGGCTCTTGATGCACTGACTCCAGCCTCAGGCCACTCCTTGTGAAAGTCCCCAACACTTTTGAATGGCCTTTTCCTGACAATCCTCTCCAGGCTGCGGTCATCCCTGCTGCTTGTGCACCTTTTTCTTCCACGCTTTTCCCTTCCACATAACTTTCTATTAATGTGCTTTGATACAGCACTTTGGGAACATCCAACTTCTTCTGCAATTACCTTTTGAGGCTTTCCCTCCTTATGGAGGGTGTCAATGATGGTTTTCTGCACAACTGTCAAGTCAGCAGTCTTCCCCATGATTGTGATTCCTACTGAACCAGACTGAGAGACCATTTAAAAGCTCAGGAACCCTTTGCAGGTGTTATGGCTTAATTAGCTGATTAGAGTGGGACACTTTGAGCCTAGAATATTGCACCTTTTCACAGTATTCTAATTTTCTGAGATTGTGGATTTGGGGTTTTCATGAGCTGTATGCCATAATCATCACAATTATGACAAATCACAGCTTGAACTATCTTGCTTTGCATGTAATGAGTCTATCTCATATATTAGTTTTCCCTTTTAAGTTGCATTACTGAAATAAATGAACTTTTGCACGATATTCTAATTTTTTGAGTTTCACCTGTATGTATGTGATTGAGATACAAAAAATATAATTATGCAGATGTTCTGAATATCTTCCAAATTGAGAAAGATTCTAAACAGAAAAAGTACTCATCGTTAATTTTGCATAATTATCCATAAAAGCCATCAGCAAATGACCTTTTAGAGATAAATGGGTCCTACATTATTCCCAAAAAGGAGAATGCAATATTATTCATAATTCCAACTAGAATATGTGAATGTGTATTTCCCTTCGCTGTTATTTCATTAGTATTTTGCAAACACTAGTAAAACTGCAAGAGAAATCTTGGAGGTTTACTGAATGAGCATTAACTGCCATCTGCTGGCGATACAAATTAAGTGTCAATTGGTTTTCCAGGTTAAACAAAGCACAAGATTTAAACAAAACAGGACAAATAGTAGAAGATAGCCTCACTGGATATAAAAGCGTCTAAATTCAACAGAACTATCAGTATCTTTATTAGGCTAATTCAAAAATTACAAATAATTTGCAGAACATTTGCATTTCCGAAATAATTCCTTCAGCAAGGTGAGTTTTAAGGCACAGGGGGAAGAAAGCAGGGGACAATTTAGCCAATGTTTTAAAATTAAATGTGGGAGATGATTGCACAAATTCAGCTTCATGGTTTATATTGATTAATTGGAGAAATTGTTATTGTTTTGAGTATATGAACCCAGACAACACACTGTTCATGAAGCATTAAAGATTGTTATTGTAAAAAATTAATAAAATATATTTTTAAACAATTCCCCAAATGAGCAACTATCAATGAATGATAGGGGTCAATGGGCAAATCACTAGTATCCACAAGTCCAGAAGGCAAGCTATTCCATTGATTAATTGTTCTCACAATCAGTAAAATTCTCCTTACTTCTAGTTGGATTTCTCTTTAACAACGTTCCCACCCATTACTTCTTGTCCTGCTCTCTGGTGCTTTAGAGAAGTCAATCACTCTTCTCTGTGACAGCCCCTCAAGTACTGGAGGACAGTTATCATGTCCCTGCCCTAATCCTTCTCTTTGACAGGCTAGACATACCTGACTTGCTCAACCATTCATCATATAATTTAACCTCCAGACCCCTTATCATCTTTGTTGCGCTTCTCTGCACACTTCTCAGGGTGTCAACACTGTTTTTCTATCATGATGACAGAACTGGATGCAGTATTCCAAGTGTGATCTCACTAGTGCAGTATTGTACTATAACTTCTAGTGATCTTGATGCTATCCCTCTGTTGATGCATAACACATTATCAGCTTGTCAAGTTTTATTAGAGAGGGCTAATATCAGACACTTACTCAGCCATGAAGTCAATATCTCCTTCCCCCTAAGGATTTGAAAAATGTTGCTAGAATTGGCTAGGATGAAGTAGAATAAATCATTGGAGGCAAACTGTACAAGTAATCACATCTACTAACTAGAACATTCCTCTGAATTCAAATAGAGATCATCAGAACTTATTGCCAGTAATGCAGAAAGAACCTATTCCACAACTAATTTTGATAAAGCTCTTAATATTAAAGTAATTGTTATCTACTTTAGAAGAATTTTTCAAATCCTTCTATACCATGCAAGAAAATTAATAGATTCTTATAAAGTAGATCAGATCATCAATATTTTGAGTTTGTGGCCTGGTTTCAAGTACAAATCCATCATGACAGGGAGAATCTTAGATTTCAAGATACAGTTTGGAGCAATATTTAATTAGTCTTTCATTGCTGATACCTTACTTCTGTTTAATAGAGTTTTTCCCTCTTTTATTTATTTATTTTCATTTATTTATTAAATTTATTTGCTGTCCATCTTACCACAAGGCAAGGTTTTAATTCACATGCATGGGATTAAAAGGCTCAAACACCTATTTCATTAGATAACACAAAGAATGTTTTTAAAACTTTTTTTTCAGACAAGAACTTTACATGTAAAAGGAAAAAAGGAGAAAGAAAAAACAAAGTGATGAAAGGTCAAATTTTCCCCACTATGTCACAATGCTACATTTTCCTTTACATCTTGCAGAAGAAAAGCATTATTTGAATATTGTTCTTAAATGGTTTTCTGAGATATGTATGTACAGTGATGGCCGAAATTGTTGGCACCCCAGAAATTTTTCCAGAAAATCAAGTATTTCTCACAGAAAAGTATTGCAGGAACACATGTTTTGCTATACACAGGTTTATTCCCTTTGTGTGTATTGGAACACAACAAAAAAGGGAGGAAAAAAAGCAAATTGGACATAATGTCAAACAAAACTCCAAAAATGGGCCGGACAAAATTATTGGCACCCTTAACTTAATATTTGGTTGCATACCCTTTGGAAAAAATAACTGAAATCAGTCGCTTCCTATAACCATCAATAAGTTTCTTACACCTCTCACCCGGAATTTTGGACCACTCTTCCTTTGCAAACTGCTCCAGGTCTCTCTTATTGGAAGGGCGCCTTTTCCCAACAGCAATTTTAAGATCTCTCCACAGGTGTTCAATGGGATTCAGATCTGGACTCATTGCTGGCCACTTCAGAAATCTCCAGCGCTTTCTTGCCATCCATTTCTGGGTGCTTTTTGACGTATGTTTGGGGTCATTGTCCTGCTGGAAGACCCAAGATCTTGGACGCAAACCCAGCTTTCTGGCACTGGGCTCTACAGTGCAACCCAAAATCCTTTGGTAATCCTCAGATTTCATGATGCCTTGCACACATTCAAGGCACCCAGTGCCAGAGGCAGCAAAACAACCCCAAAACATCATTGAACCTCCACCATATTTCACTGTAGGTACTGTGTTCTTTTCTTTGTACACCTCATTTCATTTTCGGTAAACAGTAGAATGATGCGCTTTACCAAAAAGCTCTATCTTGGTCTCATCTGTCCACAAGACATTTTCCCAGAAGGATTTTGGCTTACTCGAGTACATTTTGGCAAACTGTAATCTTGCTTTTTTATGTCTCTGTGTCAGCAGTGGGGTACTCCTGGGTCTCCTGCCATAGCGTTTCATTTCATTTAAATGTCGACGGATAGTTTGCACTGACACTGATCCTCCCTGAGCCTGCAGGACAGCTTGCATTCCTTTGGAACTTGTTTGGGGCTGCTTATCCACCATCCGGACTATCCTGCATTGCAAACTTTCATCAATTTTTCTCTTCCATCCACGACCAGGGAGATTCGCTACAGTGCAATAGGTTGCAAACTTCTTGATAATGTTGCGCACTGTGGACAAAGGCAAATCTAGATCTCTGGAGATGGACTTGTAACCTTGAGATTGGTGATATTTGTCCACAATTTTGGTTCTCAAGTCCTCAGACAGTTCTCTTCTCCTCTTTCTGTTGTCCATGCTTAGTGTGGCACACACAGACACACAATGCAAAGACTAAGTGAACTTCTCTCCTTTTTATCTGCTTTCAGGTGTGATTTTTATATTGCCCACACCTGTTACTTGCCCCAGGTGAGTTTCAAGGAGCATTACATGCTTGAAACAATCTTGTTTACCCACAATTTTGAAAGGGTGCCAATAATTTTGTCCGGCCCATTTTTGGAGTTTTGTTTGACATTATGTCCAATTTGCTTTTTTTTCTCCCTTTTTTTGTTGTGTTCCAATACACACAAAGGGAATAAACCTGTGTATAGCAAAACATGTGTTCCTGCAATACTTTTCTGTGAGAAATACTTGATTTTCTGGAAAAATTTCTGGGGTGCCAACAATTTCGGCCATGACTGTATGTATGTATGTATGTATGTATGTGTAAATAAGATACTTAGGAGAATGATATACATTATACCATTCCCCTGCTGGTATACAGTAAGTCATTTAAAACCAGCCCCTCAGCTATACATAGCATATCTTGATTGAAAAGCTCTAGATCACCAGTGAACATAGCAAAGAGATATGGAAAACTCTCTTTCTAGAGTGTGTTGACACAGATAAAAACCAAACAGATGTTTGATCACACCATTGTGGCCACCATCTTGATTTTTTTTTACCACAATCTGTGTACATACCTGATCTCTATGCTGACATCTGGTTATTATCTCATCAGCATCCTAGATAATAAGATCCTTAACCAACCTCCCATAATAAAAGTCTGAAAATTGGCAGTTGCAGAGTAAAAGCTCTATTGAAAACCCATCTTCTGTAGGAAGAATCAAAATAATTTTACTCAGATTTTAATTAAACAAAGAGAAATACCAAATCATTATATTACACATATTATATACCAAAAAGAACCCCTCAATATAGTGGTTTTCTTAAATCTTTGCATAATAAGACACAATAAGATATCTGTAATACGAAATAACCTTGTATTACAAGAGGGAAAACATACTTTAGGCAGCTGTCAAATGGTAGGAAACCACAAAGTGATATGTTATCAGCTAACTATTTAGTGGTAACTCCTCCTCCTTTGTGACCTTGGCTAACCTAAAAGAAAGAGTATTGATAATCTTAGTAGGGCTAAGAAAACAATTCCATGGTTTCTCTTCCTTTAAAGTAGGGTTCCTAAACTTTTTGCCATCACACGCTCTTTGGTGTAATCTTAATGTACGCACTTCCCTTAAAAATCCAAACACTAAAATAAACACAAGGAACATTGGAAGCAATACAATGAAACTTTATTTTAATAAAAATATTAACAAAATAATAAAGTTCATCACCCTCCCCTGGACTCTGTCTGAACCTCCCCAAGAGAACTGCATCTCACACTTTAGGAAACCCTGCTTTAAGGTTGCAAAAACTAACTGTTAAAACACATTTGTAAGCTCTTCAGATGTAGTTTCCAAACTATACAGCTATGGTATGTAGTATATTCTATTAACTGTCCATTAAGTGACTTGGTAGAGTCGAATCAGGTTTTGCTGAGGGGGGAAAAGTTTGTTTAAAGAAAAAGTAGAGAAGGACAAATAAAAGGGCTGGATGGCTTAAACAGTTTCTGAAATATTATTACTTATCCATCCAAGTAGCATTCTTACTGCAGAAAGTAAAATTAGCTCAATTAAAACTTAGGTGCATAAGACTAGGAAAATGTCAGATGGCAGTTAGGTGACAGGCAAGGTATAAATGGCCTGATGAAGCAGCTGCAAATAACTACCTGACGCAAACAGTGAGAGTTGCTAATGGTTAATTATGTCCCAGACATTATGGATATCTGATCCTGAAGTCATTAAGAGATGTTATAATACTGTGTATGCCAACAACATTCATTCTCTATTAAAATGGAGTCTTGCATTCAGTTGAGTGAATTTACAGAAATGCATTATTTTTATTAAATGCACACTCATATTTTGTAAGAATATTTTTAGAACTGCCATTCAAAAATCGCCGTGGCATTTCAGTGCCTTGAACCTACTTTTAGGAGAGGTATACAGATACATAAATTTAAATGTATGTAAATGTACATAAAATGAGCCAGTTTGGTGCAGGGATAAGGCATCAGGCTAGAAATTAGGAGACCGTGAGTTTCAGTCATGCCTTAGGCACAATTCCAGATTTGTGCCCTTGGGCCAGTTACTCTCTGTCAGCCTTAGGCAGAAGGCAATGTCAAGCCACTTCCAAAAATCTTACCAAAAAGCCTGCTAGTAAGCCAGAAGTTGCCTAAACACTGAGTTGAAAGCACCAAACACAAATTCATGAAAGTATCTAAATTAAGATGAATATTACCATTTATATGCTCTGCAATATGTGCCAAGCTGAATAAAGTATTGACTGTGGGATTTTATTATTGCCATATTGTATCAGCTGACATTGAAAATATTTGAGGCCAAGACAATCACATTATCTATAAGCATTAGTTACAATAGATGTGCGGAAGATAACACATAAAATTACTCAAGTATTTGCAATTTTATTCCAAGATGATACTGAAATTGCCATACAGTAGACAAGTAATTTGAGCAGCTAAAGTACATATATCAGTGACTGGAGAGTTATAATTCTAAAACTGTGTTATGGTATGTAACCTCTGGGGATCAAGAACTGCACTCATCTTTTGGACAAAAAGGTGGGTAGTTAAAATTATGCTAAATTACTTTTTAAACACTGAAACGATTGTGTTACACATGGCATTCTTAGTAGGAATACAAAAATCACAAGCATCTTTTAAGATTAAAAGTTTTTATGAGCTTTTGCAAGACCCAGCTCCATCACATGAAAGAGATTTTTATAGTAAATGCAGAATGAGAAAGAATGTCACATCTTCTGTTCTCTGAGACATTCTCTGAAAGTCCCCTGTAGTTGGGTAGTCAATAAATTTAAGTAAATAACCAAACTTTTCCAGAATGGATAATGCATTTCCTCAAGCAATATAGAGTACAAAGCATGTACAATAATAAGTTAGAAGCTAAAAGGACACTGTAAATTTCTCGATATACTTGTCTATATTAATTAGTTCCCACACAGCAGCAAGTTCATATTATAACTGGTATGTACAGTCTAATCTCATGAACAAAGAGATAGGTTACTAATTCCAAAATCAATAAACTGGGTTCAGGAAACTGCATTTAAGAGAAATCTGTATATATAAGAAATAGTTAAAAACAGAGATGGCAATTCTTTGAAAGAGATCTGTTAAGTCATAAAGAACAATGCAGCAATAAATTATGGGGGGGGGAAAACCCTTGCACATGAATATGTTTCATAGAACAGGAAACCTTGTGCATCCACTTTTTGCCTGCCTAGAAAAAAAAAGGTTTTTAAAGTCCATTCAAATTGCTGAGCCTGTCTCCATGGCAAAAAGATTATATTCACAAGAATATTCTATTAGCATATAAAAAGCAATCAAATGGTCTGACTTCACAGAATCATAGAACTGGGATTCACCATAAAAGACACTTGTGTGTCTCTTTTTTAATGCAGGACAGAACTACCTTATCTCTAAATAATAATTATTCACTTTCTGTTTATGTACTTCCAATAGAGTAAAAGATGCTGTATGTCTATTTGGCAACTCTTCTCCTAATGTTTAGTGGAAAACTGCTTACGACCAGTATTTTGACATTTAGTTCTAGTCTTGCTTCCAATCGGAGAAGCTTCCAGAGAATATCATGGACAGCCAAGAAAACAAATGGATAGAACATAAACCAAATGAATCCAGAGTTGTCACTAGGGGCATAAGTGATCAGGCTCAAATCATCTCAATTTGGACATCATATGCAAAGATCCAGCTTTCTGGAGAAGACTTTAATGCAGGGAATGGTGGAAGTAAAGAGAAGAAGACAACAGCAGCAAGGTGGCTGGACACAGTTACAGTGATGATGATGCATCATTGGGAGACTTGAAAGGTTAGGTTAGGAATAGGTCATCAAGAAGAAAATCTATATGGTTGCTAGAAGTCAAAAAAGTATTGGTAGTACATAATCATCAATCAGTCTTGGTTCTAGAGCAATACATAACAAGCAGCTTCCACCATTCAATCACAAGCCTTCAGATAATTGGATTACTATCATATTTTATCAATCATTCCTTCTGTAGATCCATTGCCTCACCTGATGTAGTTTCAAGAGCTTTCACCAGCTTTGTCATGCTATTTTAGAATACTGTATGTTACCATATGTTAATCTCATTCTTAAAAGCAGCACCAAGAACTAAATAGAGTAATCCACATATGGTCCAATCAGCAAAAAATTAACTGCAGCTACTACTTCTCAAAAATGTGGCATTAACTGTTTTTACAATGCCTGGCTGCATTGCTACATACCTAAATTGAATTCATATGTTGTTGTTGTTTAGCTGCGAAGTCATGTTCGCGACCCCATGGACAATGTTCCTCCAGGCCTTCCTGTCCTCTACCATCTTCTGGAATCCATTTAAGCTCACGCCTACTGCTTCAGTGACTCCATCCATCCACCTCATTCTCTGTCGTCCCGTTCTTCTATTGCCCTCAATCTTTCCCAGCATTAGGCTCTTCTCCAGTGAGTCCTTCCTTATCATTAGGTGGCCAAAGTATTTGAGTTTCACCTTCAGGATCTGGCCTTCTAAAGAGCAGTCAGGGTTGATCTCCTCTAGGACTCACCGGTTTGATCGCCTTGCAATCCAAGGGACTCGCAGGAGTCTTCTCCAGCACCATAGTTCAAAGGCCTCAATTCTTTGGTGCTCAGCCTTTCTTATAGTTCAACTTTCACTGCCATACATTGCAACTGGGAAGACCATAGCCTTGACTATACGCACTTTTGTTGACAGGGTGATGTCTCTGCTTTTTAGTGTGCTGTCTAGATTTGCCATGGCTTTCCTCCCCAGAAACAAGCGTCTTTTAATTTCTTGGCTACAGTCCCCATCTGCAGTGATCTTGGAGCCCAGGAAAATAAAATCTGTCACTACCTCCATTCCTTCCCCATCATTTTGCCAGGAATTGAGACGGCCGGATGCCATGATCTTGGTTTTCTTAATGTTAAGTTTCAACCCAACTTTTGCACTCTCCTTCTTCACCCGCAACAAGAGGCTCTTTAGTTCATCTTCACTTTCTGCCATTAGAGTGGTATCATCTGCATATCTTAGGTTATTGATATTTCTCCTGGCAATCTTAATTCCAACTTTTGATTCATCTAGCCCTGCCTTTCTCATGATGTGCTCTGCATATAAGTTAAATAGGCAAGGCGACAGTATACAGCCTTGCTGGACTCCTTTCCCAATTTTGAAACAATCAGTGGTTCCATGTCCAGTTCTCACTGTTGCTTCTTGACCCGCATATAGGTTTCTCAAGAGACAAATAAGATGGTCTGGTACTCTCATCTCTTTAAGAACTTGCCAATTTGTTGTGGTCCACACAATCAAAGGCTTTAGCATAGTCAATGAAGCAGAAGTAGATGTTTTTCTGGAACTCCCTAGCTTTCTCCATGATCCAGCGTATGTTGGCAATTTGATCTCTAGTTCCTCTGCCTCTTCGAAATCCTGCCTATACTTCTGGTAGTTCTCAATCCACATACTGCTGGAGTCTAGCTTGTAGGATTTTAAGCATAACTTTACTAGCATGTGAAATGAGTGCAATGGTGCGATAGTTTGAACATTCTTTGGCACTGCCTTTCTTTGGAATTGGAATGTAAACTGATCTTTTCCATTCCTGTGGCCACTGTTGAGTTTTCCAAATTTGCTGGCAAATTGAGTGTAGCACTTTTATTGCATTGTCTTTTAAGATTTTGAATAGCTCAGCTGGAATATTGTCACCTCCACTAGCTTTGCTGTTGCTCAGTTTTTCTAAGGCCCACTTCAATTCACATTCTAGGATGTCTGGCTCGAGGTCAGTGACCATTTCATCGTGATTATCAGGGACGTTAAGATCATTCTTGTATAGTTCTTCTGTGTAATTTTTCCACCTCTTCTTAATCTCTTCTGCCTCTGTTAGGTCCCTGACATTTTGGTCCTTTATCATGCCCATTTTTGCATGAAACGTTCCCTTCATCTCTCCGATTTTCTTGAAGAGATCTCTGGTCCTCCCTATTCTATTGTTTTCTTCTATTTCTTTGCACTGTTCATTTAAGAAGGCATTCTTATCTCTTCTAGCTATTCTCTGGAATTCTGCATTCAATTGGGCGTATCTTTCTTTTTCTCCCTTGCCTTTCGCTTCCCTCCTTTCCTCAGCTATTTGCAAAGCTTCCTCAGACAGCCATTTTGCTTTCTTGCATTTCTTTTTCTTTGGGATGGTTTTAGTTGCTACCTCTTGTACAATGTTGCGAACCTCTGTCCATAGTTCTTCAGGCACTCTGTCTATCAGATCTAATTCCTTAAATCTGTCACCTCTACTGTATATTCAACCATGATATGATTTAATTCATACCTGAGTGGCCTAGTGCTTTTCCCTACTTTCTTCAGTTTAATCCTAAACTTTGCAACAAGAAGCTCATGGTCTGAGCCACAGTCAGCTCCTGGTCTTGTTTTTACTGACTGTATAGAGCTTCTCCATCTTTGCCTACAGAGCACATAGTCAATCTGATTTCTGTGTTGACCGTCTGGTGATGTCCATGTGTAGAGCCGTCTCTTGGGTTGTTGGAAAAGAGTGTTTGCTATGACCATCGTATTCTCTTGACAAAATTCTATCAACCTGTGCCCTGCTTCATTTTGTACTCCAAGGCCAAACTTGCCTGTTATTCCGGTTATCTTTTGGCTTCCTACTTTAGCATTCCAATCTCCCATGATGATAAAGACATCATTTTTTGGTGTTAGTTCTATAAGGTGCTGTAGGGCTTTATAGAACCAGTCAATTTCATCCTCTTCAGCACCCGTGGTTGGGGCATAGACTTGGACTACTGTGATATTGAATGGTTTGCCTTGGATTCGAACTGAGATCATTCTGTCATTTTGGGGATTGTATCCCAGTATTGCTTTTCCTACTCTTTTATTGACTATGAAGGCTACTCTATTTCTTCTGAGGGATTCTTGCCCTCAGTAGTATACCTGATGGTCATCTGAATTAAATTCACCCATTCCTGTCCATTTTAGTTCACTGATTCCTAAGATGAAGATGTTCAGTCTTGTCATCTCTTGTTTGACCATGTCCAGCTTTCCTTGATTCATGGATCTTACATTCCAGGTTCCTATGGAGAAAAAATCTTTACAGCATCAGACTTTCCTTTCACCACCAGATACATCCGCAGCTGAGTGTCCTTTCAGCTTTGGCCCAGTCACTTCATTCTTTCTGGCGCTACTAGTACTAGCCCTCTGCTCTTCCCCAGTAGCATATTGGACGCCTTCCGACCTGAGGGGCTCATCTTCCAGCGTCATATCTTTTTGCCTTTTGGTACTATTCATGGGGTTTTCATGGCAATGATACTGGAGTGGGTTGCCATTTCCTTCTCCAGTGGATCACATTTTGTCAGAACTCTCTGCTATGACCTGTCCGTCTTGGGTGGCCTTGTAAGGCATAGCTCATAGCTTCATTGAATTACGCAAGCCCCTTCACCACGACAAGGCAGTAATCCATGAAGGGGAATTCGTATGTACTGTTCCCAATTATGTTTTTTTAAAAAAAAATTGACCTGCCTCACTTGCACCTACTACAGTACAACCTAGTAGCACAATATTGCAATGCCCCCATGATACTGCCCTCAGTATTTTCTTAACCCCAAAACTGGGCATCCTTAAATTATTAAAGATGCATCTGTATCAAAGTAATATAGGTAAGATACACACATACAGACATCCTGGCCAACACCATCCAGTAGCAGCAGCAAAATATATAAAATCTGATGGAGTTAGCATCCATTTATTCAAAAAGTGGTAATATTAGGTGACTGGGGGCAAATGGGATCAGCTGGGTGTTTATTGACAGTTCAGGTGATGGAGGCACACTATCTTGCCTACAATCCTAGTCAGCCTCATCTGTTACCTCCTGTTCTTTCCTATCATTTTAGGCAATTTCTGACTGCCAAACTTTGAAACTGACAGCCAATTTGGTGTAGTGGTTAAGGCAACAGGTTAGAACTGGGAGACTCTCAGTTCTACTCCCACCTTAAACACTAGGCCATCTGGGTAACCTTGGGCTAATTACTCCCCCTCAGCCCTAGTAAGCAGGCAACGGCTAACCACTTCTGAAAAACCTTTTCAAGATATCTGCAAGTTAGTTAGTGAGCTCAAAACCTTCTTAGTGTCCCCTCTTGAGACAGTAAGTTGCCTGCCAGGCTCAACTACCCCTGAATATATTAAAACACAGAAACATTAAAAATGATTCATTTAACTAGGAGTTTAAGGATATAGTATTGTATAGGGTTACCATATCTGGGCTACAAACCCTGGCCACCAAATGGAGGGAAATAAGTAAGCCTGCTCTGGACCTCTTTGTTGCCATCTAGTGGGCATCTGAAAATGTGTCTGCATATGTGTTTTCAAATCATCCATTGTACAAGTAGTCCCTGACTTACAACAGTTAGTTTAATAACTGTTCAAAGTTATAAAAGCACTGGAAAAAGTGGCTTATGACTGTTTTTCAAAGTTAGGACCAGTGCTTTTTTTGTAAAAGAAAAAGGTGCCGGAACTCACGCCTTGCCTACTCTACAAGGTTCCATCCAAAAAAGGTGCCGGAACTCTGTTCTGGGCGTTCTGTGACAAAAAAAGGCCTGGTTAGGACCTTCGCAGCAGCCCCATGATGTGAATAAAATGCAGATGCTTGGCAACTGGTTCACATTTATGACCATTGCTGTATCACAAGATCATGTGATCACATTTGCGACCTTCTGACAAGCAGACAATATCAAAGCCAGATTCACTTAACAAACAGGTTACTAACTTTATCATCTCCAGTGATTCTGTTAACAACTATGGCAAGAAAGGTAGTAAAATAAGGCAAAAATCACTTAACAAATATCTCACTTTACCACAGAAAATTTGGGCTCAATTGTGGTCGTAAGTTGAGGACTACCTGTATAGTAAAACTGCAATCTTATCCTCGCTCCATGTTTTCTTTTTCCTGTTAGTTAGGGAAATATACATTGGAGACTGGCTTGGGTGCCTTTAGTTTCATTTAAAAAGAATTATTGTTATCTTGTATGATTAAAGATCCAGTGTACTTATAATGAGAAAACATTGAAGATATTAAATATTAACATGGACATCAAATAAATTTATAATATCCTTCTGTATATTAATATTATATTTATTTATTTATTTTTTAGAAAAAAGATTTTTTTAAAAAAGACTTCCCCCTATCAGGCACTGTGTCAATCTTATTCCTTCGAAGGCTCTGATTGGTGAGATCGAGGACAATAGCTCCTCCTCTCGTTTGCCTCCGTGAGGAAATCGCTGCCACGTCGAGATTCCTTACAACTTCGCCGCCGTCCAATCCCAGGCAAGGCATGACGTGCTCTGTCAGGCTCGCTAGGAGCATCTCTTCGGTTCCGGCCATAAAAGAAAAGCGGGGCGGGGGGAGCCGCCACCAATGAAGATGGAGGAGACGGCCGACGCATCCGCGCGCCGTCCGCGCTCCCCAACCGACAGCTCCCTAAACCCCACGTGACTGTCTTCGTCGCCCCGTGCGAGGCATTTCCAGGCGCGCCTGCGCGCTTGGACTCTGCGGCCGCCGACATTCGGCGGCGGAGGGTGACGTTGCTCTCTTAGGTCGCGGGAGGCCGAGGCGGCGCTTCTCCCCGCCGAAGCGAGGCGCCAGTCGCTGTCTTTTTCTGCCTGTCGACGGAGCGGAAGGGCGGCGGAACCGCCGAGGGCCTTCGAAATTGGTACCGAGGCGATGTGTTGGCAGTGACGTGCGCGCCTGCTCGGTGTCCGCTGGAGCCATGGCTGCACCGAACTGGTTGGAGGCCGTGGCCCAGCAGGCCGAGGAGGTGTCGGCCCGGCTACGGGACGTGTTGTCATCTGGGGTGGGTTTGCTGCGTACCGAGCTGGGCCTGCCGCTGCCTGCCAGCCTGGAGCCGCAGCATCTGCCCACCTGGCTCGTCCTGCTCTCCACGTCACTTCTGGCGCTGCTGCTGCTGCTGGGGCTCCTGAGGGCCGCGGCCTGCGCCCGTGGAGGGGATGCTCGCAGAAAGCCTTCCAGGAGGGCGACCGAGGTGGGGGAGGAGGAGGACGACGAGGAAGAGGAGGAGGAAGAAGAAGAAGAAGAGGAGGAGGAGGAGGCGGCGACCCCGGGTTTGAGGGGAGGCGGCGGCGGCGGCTCGAACAAGGGGGCTCCTGGGACTGCCGCGACGCTGTTGCTGAAGGGGGAAGAGCAGAAGAAGCGCAATAAAAAGAAGGCAGCGGAGAAAAGCGGCAGGGTGGGTACCAGGGCGACGGGTGTCAAAGTGGCTATGAAGGAGATGTGGGTGTTGCAAGGCCCAGGGTTCAAGACACTTTTCTCTCGCTGAGATTTTGTAGGTTTCCATATGCCTCTTCGCTTTGAAAAGTTGTTCGCAGGTACCTTCACCTGTACCCTGCCGTGCCTTCTTCGTATTCTCAAATTAATGTCCGATAATGGGCTCCCCAGAACAACCTAATGCGTGATTTTTCATTTCACTGCAATAATCTGCAATCTTGTTGCAGTGCTCGTGATTGCTCTCGTGAGGGGTTGCTTACTGCGATATTACTAGCATTCTACAGTTGGTTTTCCTTTATAAGTAATGTCATAGTAATTAACTATTTGGTCAGGTTTTTAGTAAGAGGCAGTGTGCATCTATCAGAATGCTTTTGCGTATGTCACAAAATCTGAAGATCCACACCTGAGTTTTGTAACTTTGCTGCACAGAAAATCTGAAGCAATAACCCTTGGCTGGGATTACAAGGTCAGATTTTAACATTTGCTCAATTGGTGTTGACAAAATGTTTCTTAATCGACTAATACTAATTTTAGATCTACAATTCAGTGGGTTTGATTCAGTTAAACCTTTTTCAGCATAAATATTAATTGCTTGATCATTCTGAATCGAGATAAATATTTAATGAATATTCACAATAGCTATAATAGAAATATTATACTGATACACAGATTTTAATATTTCTTTGTCCTGCTGCAGTTTGCTTAAGGCTTATAAATGTTGTTCAGAATTATGTGCAAAAACAAAATATACATGTCCACATTATCAGGTGCACTGGCATATTTGAAAGGTTATAGGCTTAAAATTATATGTAAAGAACAGTAAAGTTAGATTTCGAAAGTTTATAATACTACAGATTCTGATACATGTCTTGCTTGTTAATTAATTTCAGTGCATTAATAGCAATGCAGTATGAATTTGAAATAAACTATTTTGTGGGCATGATATTGGAAGCATTAATATGGAATTGGAAAATCCATTAAAAGACATTGTGTTCAGAATTGTATGCTCTTGGTTATATTTGGATAAGCTCAAGTATTTTTATAGTCTAATATAGTGAAGTAATTTCTGAATCAGTGCTTGATAACTTGATTGTCTTCAGATATTTTAGATAATGACTTTCATAATTATTTGAGATTGATAATAGTAATTGTTCATTGAAACCTAAACTTATCTCAGAAGTATCAGCTTGTTTACACTTGATTTAAGCCAATGAATGGAATTATTACTGATCTTAAAAGAATTAGATTGCTTGTCCTGGAGTTCATCATGGTTGGAAAGAGAAATGCCAGTTAGTGTGTCTGTATCCGCCTTTGCATCTTAATATTCCAGACGAATCTGCCAACCTTTTTCAATTGCTTTTTCTTCTGGAAACCTACTTTTTGGTAAG
Organism: Vipera ursinii; assembly: GCF_947247035.1. NCBI lineage: Eukaryota > Metazoa > Chordata > Lepidosauria > Squamata > Viperidae > Vipera > Vipera ursinii. The sequence continues at coordinate 189,112,922 of NC_139516.1, forward strand.
GCTTTGCAAAGCATTTGAAAGTGGTGTTTACAATATCCATTAGTGCAATTGAAGCACTTCCCTTGTTAAAGCAGACGTGTCTTTTGCAAAAATGATTTTAAAAGTAGAGTAGTTTGCTCACATTGTGTAGCAAATCACTTCTTTCAAAACCTCTGCCAGTTGGCAGTTTCATATATTCTGATAAATTGCTTTTATGCCCTTCAGACACTGGGCACAATTTAGGTTGCTATTGTTGCTCTTAAAGCCCCAGATTGCTAGGATAAAAGGGAGGGGCAGCATTCAATTAGCAGATCTTGTAGGTCTTAATCACTGGTTCGGTAGATGCCAAGGTGCATTGCTCCAGCTATGCAAACAGTATGCCTTCTCTCTTGCTTATCTGCTTGATATGTACAGAATTGGAGGAAGCAAGACCTTTAGTCCAAGGAGATAACCATCTCCATGAAGAAACATCTGGTGAAGAAATTGCATCCTGATGCAGAGTAGTGATCATGGGAATAGGCTTTCCTTGTGCCCCACAGAGAAAGAAGAAATGGGTGCAGAATGGGTCCCAAAAATGTATAAGAGAAATTTGGATACAAAAGAGATGAGGGAATGACAGAAGAGTGATAACTGCTGAGTGCTTTTCTCCATCCCATTGAATGGCAGCGATTGTACTGTACATTCTGTCCCCCATTATGTTTACAGTGGAATTTTTTGTATGCAATTACTATTCTGCTCTGTTCATTCAGGTTATAACTCTGCAAGACAAAACAGATCATATTTGGCTAGCAGTGATATTTGGACTATGCAGTGCTCTGAATTTGAAGGAAGAAGATGCTTTAGAGTACTTGTTGCACCTAGTGGCAACTCCTTAAACGTATGATGTAGGTTCTCCTGCTTGATCAGGGGCTGGACTAGAAGACCTTCAAGGTCCCTTCCAGTTCTATTGTATTCTATATCTTGTCCTGGGCTTATATAACAGCTACAGAGGACAGCTACTTTATTCTAAGAAAGGACAAGGATGTTTTAAGGCAGGGGTCTCCAACCTTAGTAACTTTAAGACTTGTGGACATCAACTCCCAGAATTCCTCAGCCAGGAATTCTGGGAGTTGGATTCCATAAGTCTTAAAGTTGCCAAGGTTTGGAACCTCTGTTTTAAGGAGTTGCTGAGAGGTCTAATGTGAGTACCTATATGCATCTTTACCCACTCAAATCCACAGACCTGCACAGATTTAGTGTTAATAGTTGAAGTGGAATGCCTGGTCTTCACCAGCAGAGCTTGTCTGCATGTGGAGATGTTCCTCCTTGTGGTATGTGAAGCAGTATTCCTTCTGAGAGAGAATATTGAACAATAGAGTAAGAGAAGATATTATGTTCACATATGTGGGGAAGGAGAAAGATTTCTGATAGAAATTATTCTGTCAAGGTATTACTATTTTATCTATGAGTTTTCTGCCCAGCCACATTAAGTTGTAGTGTTTGGACCTGGCCGGATCTGGCCTGCAAAGTGGTTTCATGTGGCCTGCGAAGCCATCCTGGAAACAGTGAGGGAACAGCCCCCACTGCCTTGCCCAGAGACCCTCCTTCTGCCAAAGACCCTCAGATCTGTCCCATTCCTGCCCAGGCCCCCATAGGCACCCTTGATGCGAACGATGTAGAGCTGGCCATGCCCACCCAGTAGGCCATATGCACTCTAGCCACGCCCACCCTGGCCATACCCACCCGGCCCCTTGAGGGCAACCGCAATGCTGATGCGGCCCTCAATGAAATTGAGTTTGACGCCCCTGCATTAATGTTAAGAAGCAAGCTATCCATTTCTTAGTTTCTATTACCAGAATTCTGTTTATTAACCTAAATGAAATATTTATAGACTCTATATATGGTATTTAAAGCATGCAGTCTCCTTATTGTATATCATCTTCTTGCTTACAGTATTTAACAGACTTCTATACATATTTTTGTTCAAAAAAGTACTGAAAACAATTTATAGTTAACACAAAATTTAAATTTCTTCCTATTCTTTGTGCTCCACATTTGATTGCATCAGTGTACATTTTGAAAACCATAGCTGGAGCATAATTATATTTAATCTGGTACCAAAACATCAACAAATAAAAATTGTTACTGAAAGCTTGACTTTAAAACAATATATTTTAAAAAAATATTTCAGTGGTAGCATAAATTTACTGCATTTTTAACAGCTCTCATGTTGCCTACCAAGTGACTAAAATAGGGAAAATGGTACTTCTTAGAGGACAGCTTTTTATTTTAGTTTTCCATTTTATGGATTCTCTCTTGCATTCTGTGAATCTGTTTTTCCTCTTTATAGGACTTACCGTAAAAAGTTTATCTTAATGTACTGTTTATTTTTATGATGGTTGCATAATATAAGGGTTTGGTTGGACCCTATATTAGGTTTTATACTGTTCCATGGTACAACTATTATTTTGTTAGAATAAATCATATGAGAATGCATGGTCTGTAACCTACCTGAAAGAGGTAGTGTGCTACTCTTAAGTTTTTCTTAGATCAAGGTGAGCTATCAATTTACCTGTCATTTCATACTTTCTGTTCTAGAGAAGATTTACAATGTATGATATACCTCCAGCAAAACTGAATTACTACAGTCTGATTACTTGAATACATTTCCAGCTTTCTTCAAAACTTGCATTGAAATAAAAACTACCTTAGCCACTGCACTTGCACAGCAGTCTTTCTCAGTGGCATGTGTCAGCAGCATAGCTAATAGTCATGCCAATTATTTACTTATTTTATTTATTTTATTAGATTTATATACCGCCCTTTCCCTAAGGACTCAGGGTGCTTTACAGGGTATTTAAAACCAAACCAGTACAAAAGTTAAAAACAATGAAAAAAGATTAAATCATCCCTAAAAATAAAAACCCCAGTTAAAATTCTCAGCCAGGCCGGAGAGCTCAAAGAGCCAGGTCTTCAGATCCCCGCGAAATGAACGAAGGTCAGGGGCAGTCCTAAGCTCCACGGGCAGCTGGTTCCAGAGGGCAGGCGTACCCACAGAGAAGGCCCTTCCCCTGGGTGTTATCCGCCGGCAGTCTTTTACCGGCAGCACCCTAAGAAGACCCTCCCTGTGTGAGCACACTGGACGAAGGGAACTTGATGCCGGCAGCAGGTGTTCCCTCAGATATCCCAGACCCAAGCCATTTAGGGCTTTATAGGTCATCACCAGCACCTTGAATCTCACCCGGAGGGCAACCAGAAGCCAATGCAGCTCGCGGAGTAGAGATGTTACATGGGAGTATCGGGAAACCCCCATCACAACTTGCGCGGCCGCATTCTGCACCAGCTGAAGCCTCCGAGTGGTCTTCAAGGGCAGCCCCATGTAGAGAGCGTTACAGTAGTCCAAACGGGAGGTCACAAGCGCATGAGTAACTGTGCGTAGGGCGTCTCGGTCCAGATAGGGTCGCAACTGGCGCACCAGGCGAACCTGGGCAAAAGCCCCCCTGGTCACGGCTCCTATATGATCTTCAAAATTGAGCCGTGAATCCAGGAGGACGCCCAAGTTGCGAGCCCTATCAACGGGGGGTAACACCTCACCCCCCATCATTAAAGGTGGAATAATCTGGTTAACCCGAGATGCCAGTATGCACAGCCACTCAGTCTTGGCGGGATTGAGACGAAGCCTGTTTCTCCCCATCCAGACCTGGACCGCCTCCAGGCAACGGGACATCACGGCGAGGGCATTGCTGGGTTGGTTCGGGGTGGAGAAAAACAGTTTTCAAAGCCAAGAGAAAAAAAATATTTTCTTCTTACTGATCCTGCTCAAACTATTGGAATCCTACACCATAATTGACTCTTTGGGCATGAAATTGAATATTCCAGATTATGCTGGATATCTTAAGGACTGCCCACTTAATCGATATGAAATAGAAGATCATGCATAGGTTTTCCAGAAATTTGTTTCTTTTCTATAAAAATAACATGAAGCAGAAGATATAATATATATGGTACAAATCTACCCTGATAAATGTATACATTTTTAGAAATGTCATTTAAGCATTTATACACTGCTTATAAGTGTGCCCAAAACGCTTAAAATAGTGAAATTGAACATTAATGTTCAATTTTTTAAAAGATCAGTTTAAACTGATTAGCAATTAGCTCACATGGTGTAATAAGATGGAGGGTTTGTGTCACTGTAAGTTGTGGGTGGGGGCACGAAGGGAGGCTCAGCCAATCTCAATGTATACATGGTTGTACTTGTGACAATAAAAGTTCATTCATTCACTACAACAGCCCAACAATTTGAATCAAAGACTGGGTAGGATTCTATTAAAACACATTTTAACATATTTTACAGCCTTGAAAAATGTGTAACGGGGCAAGCAAATAATGTAAATTATGTAAAACTTATTTAGGATTGTAAATTGTGAACAAAGCAGTGAAAATTCTGTCTATTGTTTTCCTGAATAGGAGAACTTCAAACTGCAACGCTTTATTACAGGGTTTTGCTTCTATTGTAGTATCATTCTTGCGAAACCAAATAGCAGATGCAATCTCAGATGGTACTTTTGTGGTCTTGGCCTATACTTAACTGAAAGCAAGCTTTAAATTTACCGTTTAAACTTAACATTAACTAGTAATGAAGTGGCACTGTTGCATCTATTTTAGCTTTCTCTGGAGAGGTTAAAGTTACTTCATTCTTAGAAGTTAAGAGTATAAGGGAGTAGAGAAAGGGATGTCAATTAGATCACAGTCCTTCCCCCTGTTGCTGTGACATTATATAACTTGCTTCTCCCAAAGATAAGGCTACCTCTAACTCCTGGCATTCTGGAAAGTCCTGAAGAATCATTTTTAATGAGACATTAGATTTGAGTTGATGGTGACTGGATAACCATTTTTAATTACATTGTGCCAGTTTAAATTTTTATTTGTAAATTATTCCATGATTTTATTATTGATTGCATAGAATCAAAGGAGGCAGTATAAAAAAATTGTGAATAGCATAATGATACATTAGTTATAATATTATTATCCAGCATCTAAGCAATTAAAGTCACTATATCCTTGGTACATTTCATGTAAATTGATAAAATACTGATAAATATTTATGTTGTACAGTAATTAATTCTTTAATATAGATAGGCCTGTTTCTATGCATAAAATTTATCATTTAATATATATCTATATATACATATATTCAGCTTAATGGTCAACCAGCTCATGATGTGTTTGAAGAAATAATACAAACAACACGAAAAGAGAACCTGAAGCAGACATTGGATATGGAAAAGAAAACAGAAAAGGTTGGTTAATGGTTAATGAATGATACTTTACTTTAATTTCTAATAATAATAATAATCCTTACTAGGAAGTGCTTCCATCCTGCGACAATATCTGTAATACCATCAAACATCCACATCTGCCTATCCCAGGTCCTTGGTAAGGACTCAATAGGTAGACAAAACTGCCAAATCCAGTCTGAACTTCTGGCTGTGTGATGATCAATAATAATAATAATTCCCTCCAAGAATGAATTTTCTATGTTGTGATCTGTGGTCTTGGGAGTCTTGTGTCAGAGTGGGTCAACTCTAAGCCTAGAGCAAGGGTAGGCAACCTTGGCTCTTTTATGACTCATGGACTTCAACTCCCAGAATTCCTGAGCCAGCTATGCTTCAACTTGAAGGAATTCTGGGAGTTGAAGTCCATGAATCATAAAAGAGCCAAGGTTGCCTACCCCTGGCCTAGAGAAACAGTCTTTTCTGTCTTCAAAAGTGCATAATACAGTCTCCCCAACTTACAACAGTCGTTCAGCAATTAAAATTATGATAGCACTGAACAAAAGGAATTGCAACCTGTGCCTTCAGTTGTGGTTGTTGAAACACTCTGCAGTCACTTGTTAAAAGATGCAGTGTAAAGTAGCCTCCCCCATAAAGGGCAAAACCCTCAAGGGCTCCTTCCTCCAAAGACGAAAAGTGCTCACCCATTGATCACAGATGCCTCCCAAGCCCTTGAGAACATACCAGGATTGGGAGCAGGGGTGCAGTTTTCCTTGTGGTCCAGAGCTCCATTTGTTCATCCACTCCTCAGTAAAGTTGAAAACAATACTGTGGGTCAGCTAAGGAAGAGGAGTGATTTCTGAGCTCCCCACCAGCTTCTCACAAGCAGCATCTTGATTTTCTTGATGCAAATAATGTTTTTGTGCCTTATTACAAGCTTTTTCAGAAATAACACCCAATGAGTTGAAAGAGGCTTAAGTGTATCTAAAATTGTGTCTTTAAGATACTTTGTCATATAAGTGTGCATCTTCTGTAAGTAGTATGAATCAAAGTACTGTTGGTTTTGTTGTCTGCACTCTATAGTTTTTGGGGAAGAAATTAAAATATAAAAAGTTCATAAATTCATCATGTTTCCAGGGTCATTCCTGTTTCTGAGCTTCAGACATTTTGATAGCATTAATTTATTCTGAGAGAAAATATTTTCCTTCTACTTTAGTCAAAGAAAAATAGGAAAAAAACAAAAGGAGATGCTAAAACAGCTCAAGATCAGTCACGTGGTGATGGAAAGGAAGCCGATGAAGGTACTGAAAAACACATTATTTACATTTCCCTGTGACTTCAAGATGTCTCCCAGTGTCCAGTGCACATTTTGGGAGGAAATTGCAGTGGGAGGAAGTGGATTATGAGCATTACTTCCATTTTACCAAAAGGAAAATTCCTTTAGACCCTGAGCTTTTTGCAGATGAAAGGAACCTTTATGTCCACAGAAAGCAAACCATCATTTAAAAATCCATAGTTCCTATTTGAATCTTAAAAGGACTAACGTTTCTAACCATTTAATAGACTTATATTCTTCATATTAACAGCTCAGTCTTTTACATTGAATTTTGGAAGTTTTCCTATTTGCTTTAAGAATCATTTTTGAATTTTGAAAGTTGTCCAGTATGTAGAAAGCAGAATTAAACTTGCATCATTACACATTACATATCAGTTTAGCTTAATCAGTCTTCTTTAATCATAAAAACTTCATCTGCAGAGTTCAGGGCAGCCAGAGCTATATTTGCACTAAAAATATTCAAAAGTGAGAACTGGAAGATACTGTGTGTATATTTTAGTATGTTGTTGTAAGCCATGTGAGCCTGCAGAGATTTGTTAGCATCCAAATTTAATATAATAATAATATTAAAGATTCCTGGATATGCACTTCTGATCATATGTTGGATCAGGATCTGATTTCCTCATTTAATAATTCCTGATAAGTTCCTGAGTAAGACCTTAAGTTTCCTTGTACACATTTTGAAAAGTATGTTACTGACTCACTATTGCTTTCTTACAACTGTTTCAGGTGCATGGGAAACAAAAATCAGCAATAGAGAAAAACGGCAACAACGTAAACGTGACAAGGTACTGACTGATGCTGGGTCAGAATCAAATTTACCATCCATGGAAATCCCAGTAACAGTATCTTCTGAACAGATAACGTCTGCAATATCATTTTCAGTTGGTCCTAGAAAAAATAAAGGTAAACCATGATTTTTCTTCTATTTCTTATTTCTCATCTTTAAGGATAGGGCTGTAAGAAAAAGAAAGTACCATGGTATAAAGAAAGCTCTTCTTTGTGTATAATTAAATATGTGCTAAAACCCCTATTATTAATTAAAACATTTGAGTATAAATATCTATAGGTAATGTGTTTGTATTGTTTTGATGTATAGTCTTCCCCCGGTACCTTCCCCCTTTGTTAGTTTTGGAACTGTGTTTAGTTGATGCAAGCAAATTAGTCCTTATACAAATATTGCATGTTGTGTAATTTATTTCTGACTAAAATATGTAGTTTAAAAATAATAAATCACATAGTTATGTTCTGCAGATAAATCTTTATAACTGCTGCAGTAGCTTTTCTTTCAGAAAAGACCATGAGCTTCTTATAAGATTTACTCAGACCTTTTTGAGATTTAGTTGAAGGACACATGAAGTTTGAGGACACACACATACTAAATTGTCTTTATGGATACTTGACACTTTTTGAAATATCCTGATGATCTCCTAAACATGATGAATTATATTCAATTTTTTATTGTTACTTCAATGGTTTGGAGCACGGGTGTCAAACTTGCCGCATCACATGACATGTTGCAATTTATTATGACTTTTTTTCGCATTGCCAGAGCTGGGGTAGGCACAGCCTTCACATGATGCAACTGGCCCACGGGCTGGCAGTTTAACACCCCTGGTTTAGAGGATGATTGTTTCATTTATTTGCCTATTTATGTGCACTTTTTCCCTTATATTGCCTAGGTTCATATATTAGTCCATTCTGGATTGTGACCTGCAGTTTATAGTTTGATGCTATGGGCATATCAATCTAGCCATTTTGTAGTAAACACACGTTAGCAAGCTGATCATTTATATTGTTTATGCCAAATAAATCAGTTTAGGCAAGAATAGTAAATAAGAGAAAAGAATTATATTTTTGTAGTAGCATTGTTTATTAAGTGTGAAAAGGAGATATAAATAAGCTCAGGCCATTAAAAATGCAGTATTTGAAATTATATATTACTTTTAAGTTTTTAAAATATGGAATAAATCTCTAGCTGTGATATTTATAGCATGACAACACAATCACTGTATGAATAAATTTTATATTCTCTATAACTGAGGTTTGTTCCACAAGAAAAAAATACTAATACTATTTTATCAGGAAAATATTAATGTATATTTTGGCTGAATTGTAGATTTATTTTCTGTGGCCACTATCTCAATCAAATGGCACGTGTCAATTGCTGAATGTTGGCCAAAAAGACTAATACTGTTTGTAACTTAAATAACAGAATAAAATTCACTAGTTCTGGACAGATCATATATATCAATGAAGGAAATAATAACTGCAGTATCTCACAGCATATTGCAGTTGTTATAAATATGATTTCTGTGAATTGTGTTCCAAATATTCATGGCTAGATATTTTTTGGAATAAAGTATAAAATCACTGATTTCTTGGGTTTAGGCTTTGTGTTACCTATTCATATGCAGTAAATAACAGACTGAAGATATTTGATAATTAAATTATCTCCTTTGTTTTTAAATAAGGTGATCCAGTTTTGAATGTTCAAATTAGCAATTCTAAATCTGGAAAAGGTGATGCTACACTCCAGCAAGGTATTTAATTTTTTTATTTTTATTATTATTATTATCATTATCTATTTCACAATGTGGTTCTTTTAAGTTCTAAGATCACTTGAATTTTGGGCATTGATTTATATCAAAGGTAAAAAGTCAGATATATTGTGATAGTGCAAGATAATTCATGCTGTATATTAATAAAGAATTTCTAAACTCTATCCTGATGAATTTTGAGGTATACCATCAGATGTAGTAGCAGGATGGGTGCAACATACATTGAGAGTGCCAAACTTCCCGGCTTTTACCCAGTTATTCAGATGATTAATGTTTAATATTGATATTTAACATAAGGGCTATACAGTTCTTTTATAATTTACACTGCATATTTTTACTTTATGTATATTGTAGCCTTAATTATCTCTTGATAAGTATGAATATGAATGAAATGCATATGCATATAATTCAAACAAACTTGAAGTTTACAGGAGCTTCAGGTTTAAATGAATGGGAAGTTTATAGATTGATCTTTTATATGCTTACTCAGAAATAAATCTTACATAAGTAATTTTGTGATAATTGTTTTGAAATGTGAACAATACAAAACAGTACAAACCTAAGGATGGTCAAATTTATTTGTTCTCTGGATGCTATTTGATAACTCCTCCACTCATTCTTTCCAACACAGTAACTATAGCTAGAAGGAAATCAAAGGCTGCTCTGCAGTCATGGCTTTGGATAACAATATGCCAAAAAATTGAAAAATCCTAAATGGAAGTGAGCAACAATTTTTCCCTTTTTACAGAAACCAAAAAAATCACATAAGCTGTACTTTTTCTGTTTGTCTGAACTACAAAATTACTTATTGACATTTGGTAATTCAGAGGCAACAATTGTGTTATCAACTTTGATCATCATGAAATAGCGAGCAGCCAACTGTTATTAAAAGAGAATTGTGGATCAAAAGGAATATTGAAGTATGAAGCCAGAAACGAGTTGGTTCTTAAAAACATAGTAGCAATGATATAATATTGGAAAATATTCAGATCATAATTGCAGTAACATATGTTTATTTTACTACCGTATTTAACAGCAAACAAAGTTCCCTGTTTAAAATTTCTTTCAGGAATGAGTGAAGGCCCCACAGTCAACGGAGGCAACTGGAATGAAAAACCCGTTAAGATTTCTCCTCAGATTGGTGCAAGTGAAGAGAAATGGACCACAGGGTCCTCTGCAGGTAGCAAGAGGAAGAATGAGACATCAGCCTGGGGAAAAGATGCTGGAGATAATGGAAATGGGAAGGATTGGGGAGTATCTCTGGTTGGCAGAACCTGGGGTGAACGTACTTTATTCCCTGGTATAGGTAAGATTAAGTGCTTGTTTCTCCTGGTTTGTTTGGTTTTGGTTTTGTGAAAGGACTAAAATTAAAACATAGAAAACCGTGAGAATGTTTCTTTAATTTCCTGATCCTGGAATTTTGTTTATCCCTTACTTTTCAAAGAACAATAACCTCAGTCTAGAAAGGAGGGCAGGGTGTCAGTTAAAGCAGAATATCTACTAAATTATAATGGGGTTTTACACATGCATAATATATGCATATTATATTTCTTTAAAATGGGAATAAGATTTTGTGCAAGTGCAAAAGTATGCTGATTTGCTTTGATATGTGGGACCCTCTCTTAGGAATATATTCCTAATTGCCAGTGGGGGGAAATCTATGATATGAGCACACGCATATTATTATTTTTGTTGTTATTAACAGCTTGGTCTGGAGTGGATGGAAGAATTAATACTCCTGAACAAAGTTCTGCTTCATTTACTCCCCTGGGACTTAATCCTACAGTCTCTGGTATGCTTTTAAAAGAACTACACATGTGTCTTATTTATGGCTCTGGTAAAATCCAAAATTTGAAGTATTTTTGCTTCACCAAGTTCAGCTCAATGTTCTTTCAATATATGGGAAAGGGAAGGATTGTGCTTGTTCTTTTTATGAAAATACTGTGTTGCCTAGGTCAGTGAAGCTGAATCATTAGTGTCTGTGACAACAAAGAAGCAAATCTGATGCATATATCCTATATAAGTAGTCCTTAGATGATTATGCTAATTGGGACTGGAATTCTAGTTGCTAAGCAATCCAGTTGTAAAGCACGATGTCATATGACCAAATGACTTAGCGACAATATCCCTGTTGCCATTGTTAGCCGAATATCTCACTGTTTGTGAGGCGAGGTCCCACTCTAATCCAAACCACTCTTGATATGATCCATTCCAATCCCAAGCCTCAGTACGATAAAGAGACTGTCTTCTCTTCAGTTCCACACACACACACCGTCTTCCTCCCTATCTCTGCCCTTTTGGCCATCTTGCATTCTGCCAGCCTTGTTGCCCTGTACTTCACTGGCTGTGCTGGGCAGGCCTGCCACACCACCTTGCACTCTCTTCGCCCTGCCAGCCTTGCTGCCCTTTGCCGCAGTTTGGAGAATGGCAAGTGTAGCCTTCTTGCGAAGTTTTAGAAAGCCTCAGAAATCTTCCAAAGTAGCACAAGAATGGCTGCTTCACATAAGGCTAGGCTGGGCAAACCACCTCAACGGTGGGAAGAAGATAAAGGTCAGTTGGGAGTGGCAAGGCCAGTGAGTGCAGAATGCAAGGGTAGCAAGATGGCAGAGCAAAGATTATTTAAGGCAGCTAGGGCTTTGTTCCATAGGCTGTGACATGGGGCTTGAGGTGATACTCTATGGGGCTGAAGTAGAGGCATAGTGGTGATCGGCTGAGACTGCTGAAGGCCCCAGGCCTCTACTTCAGCCACTGCTGAGGAGTGCCACTGTGCAGGGCAGCCAAAGGGGAAGTAGGAGATAGGCATGGAAGGAGGGTCAAAGTGCTGATTTTAAATCCAGATGGACTGCCAATTGCCCAAATTTTGATCACATGCTTATGGGGTGTTGCAGTGGCTAATTTCAAGGGCTAGTTGTAGCTACAATTCATTCATTCTGTAACTTTGAAGGGTGAATGAATGAATGGTTGTAATTTGAGGACAGTCTCTATCTGATAAAAGTTAATTGGAATAATGGGCCTACATATTATTCTCATGGAGTGACTGGGTATATATTCTGCCCCTTTTTAGGATCCAATAGCGAATCTGTTTCTCAACCTAGTACTACAGATTTTCAGTGGGATTTAAATCGTAATCAGGCACCTGTTGATGACGAATGGTCTGGATTAAGTATGTTCCTTTTTAAAATCTTACCTGGTTTTGCTTAATTTGCATTTACTTTTTTGCATTCCTATTCCTATTCACAACTGTTCTGGTAAACAACATCAAATATTTATCCATATGTTTTCAAAATAGTTTTGCAAAAGGCAAGCATAGATTCTTTAATCAACAATTAATGCTTGAAATGTTCATCCAAGCAAATTCAATCTAAAAGATAAACCCAAAATTTTTAAACCAAAAAATGTATTTTTTCTTTGTCAGTGCAACATCTACTTGGCTTTTTCTAAATTGTGTATTCAGCCATGTTCTACTTTTAAAATTTATTTCAATATTGTATCAATAATGAAAGATTTGAAAGGCAAATTTAAAAAATAATTTGATCAGTATTAGACTGCAATGTTCCTTCTAAATTTCTACTTTTTCTTTTATAGAGGACTAAAATTGATTCCTCTAAAGCAGACATGTCAAACACAAGGCCCGGGGGCCAGATCTGGCCCGCGAAGTGGTTTCATGTGGCCCGCAAAGCCATCCTGGAAACAGTGAGGGAACGGCCCCCTCTGCCTTGGCCCTGGCCCAGAGACCCTCCTTCTGCCAGAGACCCTCAGATCTGTCCCACTCCTGCCCAGGCCCCCATAGGCACCCTTGATGCGAACGATGTAGAGCTGGCCATGCCCACCCAGTAGGCCATACGCACTCTAGCCACGCCCACCCAGTAGGCCACACCCACCCTGGCCATACCCACCCGGCCCCCTGAGGGCAACCGCAATGCTGATGCGGCCCTCAATGAAATTGAGTTTGACACCCCTGCTCTAAAGTACTGATCCACTATCCTTTATTTTTGTCATTCTTTTTTGAATTTAATGCTTTTCTGTTTGTATCTGTGTAGAAGGTTGCCTTTAGCATCAGAGCAAGATCAGAAAACTGAGTTTTATCATTGTGCTTATCTTTAACGATTTTAAATTTATTTTGGGAAGGAATATTTCAAATTCCTATCCCCAAGCTTTTGTTACTAAAATATATGGCATGAAATTACACATATATTGCAAAACAGTGTATTCTTGTCTTATTGTCTTGTTCATCCACTTGAAACTTCTTTATTTCTCACAGATGGGCTTTCTTCTGCTGATCCAACTTCTGACTGGAATGCCCCAGCAGAAGAATGGGGGAACTGGGTTGAAGAAGAAAACCCTCCTTCCGTTCCACAACTTGAAGAAGTATTATCTGAAACTCAAAAGGTATCAGATTAACAGTTGCTGCAATAACTGTTAGTAAGATGTGTACTCTTTGAGCTTGATGGTTCTTATTTTGTAGAAAGAACTAGAACACCCAAAGGTGCCCATAGGATTGGCTTAGAGGGACAAGTGGCCCTATAAGTTAGGTCATCAAAAATATGTGTGTGTGTGTGTGTGTGTGTGTGTGTGTAATTATGTAAGAGGGTTTTGCATCATGACTACCATGGCATGTTGTAATTTATTGTTAAATTATAATTGGAGAAAGGTTGAAACTAAAACTTATATTAATGATATATTTGATTAGGGTTAAGGTACAAATGTGATATTGATGGATCTCTCTGGTTTTGTATTAGGTATCAGATGAGGAGAAAGAAAAGCCTGAAGCAGCTCAACAAAGTACTGCAAGTGGCAAATCAAAAAAGAAAAAGAAGAAAAAGAAAAAGCAGGGAGAAGAGGCTAACTCTCCTATACAGGCAAGAAACAATAAATATTAGCCTTTTGAAGGCAATTTAAGATGAGCCCTGGGTGGATTAAACCTTAACTGGATTGCATCTGTTTTTCTTATGGTTCATATTAAGCCATGATTTGCTTGATATCTATGCATAACTTATATGGTTTTTTTTCCTTTAAATAGATTTACTACAAACTGAGTTTCCATATTCATGCTTTGAATAATTGGTGTGGGCAACCGACAGCTCTCAAAACTTGATCTTAATCTGACATTCTTTAACTATGATTTCTTTCTGTTCTAAGACAGGAAATATGTGAAAATTATACTGTCAGCTTAAGTCAAACCTAAATTATGAAAGAGAGTCCTTTGACAAAATAGCAAATACTGATTCTGTCCACTCATTGTCATGTCCTCTGAAGCCCTCTTCCCTCCTTAAACAGAAAAGTACGTTGCCTGCTTATGAAGTATACCCAGAAATATGAGACTACTTTGAACCCATTAAGTCTATTCAAAGCATGATTAAATCTGGACAAAATACAGTTTTTCTCCTTTGCTTCGTATTTCCATGATTTATCTTTGAAGCTAATTGAAGTAAAAATATGTGAATGTGACTATACCATTAGAAAAAAGTTTGTTTTAATATTGCATGAAAATGTTGTATCATTGATAGCTTCTTACTAGATTCCACATTCATTCATTAATTCATGTTATTTTAGTAATCCCTCCAAACCTCATTCTTTTTAATGAGGTCATCTTTCTCCCCTATCTAGGATTCTGATGATCTGGAGAAACATGCTGGAGAAGAATTTCCAGAAGATACCTCAAAAGTTCAACAAGTGGAGATAACTTTCTCTTTAAAGACCGTCAGCACTAGTGAACAAGCTGAGGTATATATTTAAAGGGCATGCTAATGTCTGTTTATTTGTAAATCTTTCCTTCTTTAAGATAAGGTGCAAGCTTAGTGAATCAGCCTGCTGCATTAATAGCTTGAAATAGGCACGTTGTTAGATATGCTTAAATTGATGTTTTCAGCATTTGGATAGGAATAATAGATTTTAGTTAGATTCATGGGAATTTCCATCTAATAAGACCAGAAATGGTTCTGATCACAACAGCATCTGAAAAGCAGATTAATTCTATAAATATTTCTGGTGTAAATCTCAGAAGCCGTTACTTAGAGAGTTATAACTTGGTGCGTATGTTTTATATGATTCTAGTTTGATGCATGTGGGGCTTTTGCTTGATGAGAATGTTAATTATGGGTCTTGGAGTTCTTTATGGTTAAGCAAGGATTTCTAAAGGTAACCTATCCACATATTTTTGGATTGGATATTAGAAGATGTCAAAAGCTCAATATTCTGATCTACAATGATCTATTGTAGCCGAAGGAGATGCCCTCATTTGCTGTTTCTACTGAACTGTCTGTACCTGTATCAGAGAGTGACTCTGAAAAGATAATTTCCCAAGTGCCACAGAAGCTGCAGGAGGCAGAAGTTATTTCTAATGTTAAGCAAAACAGTGTGCCTCCACCTCAAAGTAAGTGATTGTTTATATCAAATGCATATAAGGTTTATTAAAAGATATTTGCATAGTTATTAAAACTGTATTTAAAATCAAATAGATCTTACTTCAGGTGCAAATCTGGTGTTCCGCTTACAGATGTTCAGTATTTCCTCTTCTAGTATTTTATAGTGTGTTGGTAACCTAAATGGAAATTATATCCATGTAAAATTATATTATTAAGTAATACAATATTGAAAACACAAGGAAGTTTTATAGCCAAAGAGAAATACAAAATAATGCTGACCTGATTATATGCTTTACTAGATTAAGTGAGTAGAATGCAATGTATGAATGAATGTAATAAATACAATTTAAAAGCACTCCTTGATTTCTCTTACACTTTTAGCTAAGTCTGAAGAGAGCTGGGAATCCCCCAAGCAAATCAAAAAGAAGAAAAAAGCCAGAAGGGAAACGTGAATTTTCTGAAATGGACGTGTGTTGCAGAAACACTTGTCGTGGAGATTATGCTGTTTATGCAATAATTTGTGAACCTGTACAGAATTTTATATAACTTTCAACAGATTTTTTTTTAAAAAAACTGCTTTGAACACAACCATCTTTAAGAATAGGAACTGAATGAAAAAGTTGGTGACCTAATTTCACAGGAAATAATGGCATTACTGGAAGACTCATTGAAGAATGTATTTTCAAGCTATGGAAAAAGTAATTTTTAAAATCTTGGCTTTAAAACAGTGCCCTGTTTACAACATATTTCTATTTCCTGTTCACTGGAGAAAGAGGATTTGTCTTAAATATCTAATCATCTTTAAAACTGATACATGTCACTGAATGGTGGTGTCTATCCTGAATCTGTTTAATGCCTAAATCAAAGAACTCTATTCAAATTTGCCATATGTTTCTAATATTTAATAGAATCTGCTAACCATGAAATTAATTAGAATTACAGAGAAGCTGGTATCACTGAAGACTTTATTCTTGAATAACCTCTCAACCTGAATAATAGTTGACTTCAGAGTAAATGTGCACTCAAATTGTGTTAGAACTAATCAATAAAAACATTTTTCCAGCAAAAAAGTGGATTAAATTAAACTTCCAAAACTTCTGTATCAAGAAACTAAAAAACTTTTATCAGAACTACAACATGGTTCCTAAAGATGCTTCTAATAGTTTCTTACTTAAATTCTCAGATAATTTTAAGTTGTTGAGGCAGTATATTCAAGCAAGCCTCATGGTTTTTTATCTAAAGTAGGAGTTTAGTTGGTGCCCTATAATCTTGGTTATCAGACATTTTGAAAGCCATGATTCATTTCTCTGCCACTATTGCTTTTCTTTTTTTTTAATTGGATTTTTTAAAATTCTTCAGAGATGTGGTAGAAAATAAAAAGAGTAATGATGGCTTCAAAACAGATTAAATTGATGTTGAGACCACCTGTATCAGGAAGTGCTTTTTTACTGCCTTAACCTATGTAGAATCTGTATCTAGAGTTCTTAAATGGGGTTAGCATTTTGTTTTTTGTTTTGTATTTTTTTAAAAAAAATCATGCAACAACAGCAATTGTAAAACACCATCTTTCCACTTGTAATTATGGATTAAAATGGGAGACGAACCATCTTTCCACTTGTAATTATTGATTAAAATGAGAGTTGAATTGCATCATTTTCAAGCACTATAATGACATCATGTTAAACAGGCAGGTATCTATGAATAGTGCATGCTCAGCCATGTACAACTGTATATAGCCTTTATGAAATGTTTGTATGTGTTTAAAGGACCATAATTAACATAACTTGGTGAACAACTATTAAAGAAAAGCCATGATTATTTGATGTGATTGGCTTAGTTTTTTTTCATGTGGCAGAAAACTTGTAACAGCTGTAACCAATGGTACTATTAACTCTCCCATAATGTCTAATTGTGTACATTTGAAAATTTTCGTAAAATTAACTTGCAATGCAAGAATAATTAAAGCAACAAACTGGATTTAGTTGTTTTGAAGACAAGCCTTATTAATTGATAGTGTTCCTAATGAATTCTAATGTGCACAGGTATTAACTCCTGTTTCAGGAACATGGCAGATGTTTACATGTTCAGATGTTTGTTTAATTCAGTGACATTTCTACATCAATTTTGTTAAAATAAATTGAGCAAATTGATAGCATTGTGTTATTTATGGGAAGGGAATTCCTGGATAATATTTTATCACAATAAAATGGTATTGGAAAATTCTTGGTAGCCAATTAGACTGTACAACAACTAATTTTAAAAGGGTATTGAGTATTCTAGTTGTGTCTGCTCTTCATTGTGATTTTTAAAATTCTTCATATGTATCTTAACTATCAATTTCCCAGTTAAGACACTCTTCATTTGACCAGATAAACGACTGCATGTTATCCCATTTTAAGAACAGCTTTTGACACTGAAAAGAAATGTTTAAGCTTGTCCTAAATCATGCTATGATTCTTTCAAAATGATATTCATAACAATAGCAAGTTTAGCCATTTGGCTAAAAACAGATCTGTTTGGGGACAGTTTGATGGTATTTTTATGAATATATCTCTCTTACTCAGTTCATATTCAACCAACTATGAATAGTTTATACTGTTTTAGAAATGGTTGTGAAGTGTTGGATAGTTGCTCACTAAAAAGTGGGAGTTTGCAAAATTCATTTGTTCTTAAGTCATTGTGGAATCTTTTTTGCAAAATGGTCTTCAGTGCTTATAGCATTGTTTTGCCGTGAATACCATTCTTAATACCTAAATGCATAATTCCTAATGAAACTAAAAATTATAAATGATCTATCTCTGCAGTCCCTCTGAACTGGAGAATGTCATTTTTCTGATTATGTCTACCACCATCCTAAATTATCTGATCCAGCTTTTAATTTAAATGTTCATTTATGTGGATGTTTTTATATCTAATCTGACCCCCATTAGGATTTATATCTAGATGACAGATGACATCAACCTCGAGCTCAGGGTAGGGGAGGTGGTGTGGCGGTCGTTATCAGAGAAACCCTCCATCCGCGGGAGGCCACTGCCCCTCAGATTGACGGATGTGAATCCCTCCTCTTAAGATGGGGTCCTGGTGGTCAGTTGGGCCTACTTCTGGTATACCTCTCTCCAAGCTGCGCAGCAACGGTTCTACCCAGGCTACTTGACGCCATCTCAGGATTGGCGGTTGAATTTCCAAGACTTATGGTACTGGGAGACTTTAATCTACCTTCCCTGGGCAGTGCATCGGAGGTGGCCCGAGAGTTCATGGCTTCCATGACGGCCATGGACCTGACCCAAATTACTCAGGACCCGACTCACGAGGGAGGAAACATGCCTGATCTTATTTTCATCTCTGGGCAATGGCTTAATGGACTGGGTGGGGTTACTCCAACATCGCAACCCCTTTCATGGACAGACCATTATCTCCTGCGGTAAATAAATCCCATTAATAAATAAATAAATAAATTTTTCCTGAAACTTTAGAATTTTCAATCAAGGTGAAAATGACCTTTTTGTCACCTAAGAATGGGATATTCACAAAATGTGAAGATGTTAAGTAGTGAAAATGGCAATGCCATAAATGATTTCATTCATGTACTTAAGCTACCAAGTTGCACAGTAACAACAGTTTCCCAGAATAGAGTTGTATCAGTATAGAAGGCAAACAATAAAAGTGTGCATCCACTTTTGCATTGTTAACAATAGCCTTTATAACCAGATATACCTGATATCTTTTTATGATACAAACAGAACAAACCAGCTAAACGTAATGAAGTCCATGAAATGTTTTCCAAGGAGTAATTTTATTTGTATATACAACTTTACAAAAATTATATATTATAGGATAATCAATGCATATTTAATTTTTCTTTCTTTTAGGCTATGCAGTACTAATAGTATATTGGAGTGAGAAATTTGTGAAGTTGGATGAAAACATACTATTTTTTTAATATGAAAAATTACAATATATATAAACAGTACGTGAAGATTTCACATCTATACAGAAATGTCTTTTTAGTTTTTCTCTTTAATCTTTTTTAAAGTTATATGCCTTTTCAGTTCCTTATATGAGATCTAAGTTTCAGGTCAGTCTTCAGCTGTTCCAGATTTAAATCAGACCAAACTTCCTGATATCAGTGCCAATAGGCTGCAGGTATGAATTTATAAGGAAGTTTATTTTTTCTTAGTGTTGCTCTTAGATTGAGAAGTCAGAGCCAACATTATCTACAAGGCACCTGCCCCAAACCTTCTGTTAACATGACATAACAGGTTGGTTTGACATGTTTGTCTTGACTTTTCGTCTTAAGATTGTTTTTTTAAGCAACAGTGACAAAATGGCAGCTGTCACTCTAAATGCAATCATCCTGTGTTAGATCTGAACCTAATTCTGTAGTATACTTTGCTAAGCACTTTGGAACTTGGTATAAGTGGCACATACAATTCATTTTTATAACAAAAGTATTTTAGTTGTGTAGATAATGTTTTTTTAAAAAAAGAATGTAGATAGGGATGTAAATGCAGACATCTTTGTCAGCACTGTCGTAACTTGCATTCAATTGAAAATGCCATTGAAAATGGATCATAAGTACAGTCTGTTGTAATTTCCACCAGTTGCTTAGTGACCAGTCATAAGTAAAAGTTTTTACCTGTGATCAATCAGCCACTTTTTGCCTTCCTCCAGCAATGCTCTAGACATCTCTTGTGCTATTTCTTCTCTGGCAGCTTGTCAGTAAACCATGGTGCTTTATGAGATGTGCATGCATAGAGTCCACACAAGTGCAATTCAGTCCAAGACCCATCCCATGAGCTTGCCAAGCCGAGACAATGGCATCTGGACTGTGTGCCAGAAATTCCCATATTTCTAAGAATATTCTAAAACTTTGACATTAATGCAACTGAAGACATTTCCATAATCCATGAAGCACATATTAAGTTCTTTTGCATATTCTTTGACTTTTTCAGCAATAATCGTAATATCCTTAGACAGCCCAAATCTGGCCTAGAGGTTATTACTCCCTGAAGCAACATGTATGAAGGGGAAAACTGGATTTTCCTGTAGAGTGTATTATTCTGAAGTAAGAACACAATCCAATGTGAATATAGCATAGTGGTTTCACTCACTACCAATTTAGACTGCACAGAACCAAATGTTCAAACACTGCAAATGATCTCACAACCAGTTAGGAAATAGGCAATGCTTTTCTTTTGGCTTCAGTAAGCCATTTTCAATTTAATTATAATTTGATTTATATTTTAAAGAGTATTATACTAGTCCTTAATAATTTGAACTAAACTATGTGGCCAGCACTTAGGATTTACAGTAAATAGTGTTCTCACTGCATAAGGAGAAGATAAAAATACAAATCTAAAGTGCCATAAAGATATATGATTATGCAAAGTGCAGGGTGTGATATAAAACAAAATAGAAGAAATACCAATAACAAGTAAAATTATTTAGTTGTGCAGTATATGTCATTGCATATTTCTTTTTAAATAATGCTGTTCTTTTTACCATTTTGGAGTTTTCTAGTCATAGAACAGGATCTCTACAGGGCACAAAGAACTTCATCCCGATTGTTGAAAATCTTATTGAGGTTTTTGATCAACAGTGTAGAAAAACAGATGAAAACAGATTCTCAAGATGCCAAATTCTGTACCCAATTTCTTATTTCAGCTTGTTTGTAAGGCTGATTCTGTTGAGGACAAAGCTTTGTGGTAATTTCAGAAGACATCATTCAGCAGCCTCAAGAAAATTTGAGTTTTAATGTAGAAGGAATTATTTCACTAGTAATGGCACATAAAGTAAATTGAATACTGTTCAGTTTAATATGATTCAAAAAAGTATCCTTTTTTGCATCCACTTGAATCTGGCAGATAAAATGTCAGAATTCTATTTCTGAAATGAGCAATGTAAACTAAGATCATATTTGACTAGGCTGATTAAGCAGTGTTTACATGTGCATGAATGAATATAACCAAGCCCATGTTCAGACTTAGATTGTGGCAATAAAAGCAATGAAGCATGTGTATTCGCTCTTATTGCATTCGTTAGTTTCCATCCAGGTACCTTGTTCAGAATTATTTGGGTCCTGTTAGGGGAGGAAAGGTGTAATAATATATCTTCAGACAGTTGTGACAAGTTTGTATGAATATTTACAAATAATGTCATTCCTATTGGCCTAAGATTCCATGCCAGTTGCACAGGGTTAATATAGTAGAGGCTGTCTTGCTATATGAGTTGGATTTTTGCAATCTCGTGAAGCCTGAGGGAATGAATATGGTTTTCTAGGAATAAATCCTGATATCATTAGGCTGCACCCATGCCCAGCTAGGGCCTTCTGATTTTCTCAGGAAGGGGGTGGGAGGATAATTCAAGTGGACTGGGGAGGTAAAAATAGCTCTTTGATGGAAGGTGAGGTGCCAACAACTTGAAAGAGGTCATGGCACAGATAGTGCCCATCTTAAGGTCACAATTGGGACTGAAACTTCCATTGGTAGGTAATATGGTCTTTTAAATGAGTCATGCCAGATTTTTTTTACCTTTTTATTAAGCAAATCACTATGGTTGTTAATTGAATCACATAGTCATTAAGCAACAGCTTTCCCATTGATTTTGCTTGTCAAAAGCCAGCTGGGAAGGTCACAAATGGTGATCATCTGAACCCAGGACACTGCAACCATCATAAATACTGTACATGCCAATTTCTAAATGCTCCAATTTTGATCATAGAATTGCAGGAACACTGCAGTGGTTTACTCATGAAGACTGGATGTAAATCACTTTTATTCAGCACCTTGTAACTTCAAACAATTGCAAAATGAATCGTTAAGAGTTTAGGAGTACCTTAAGTACTTTGTCTCTTAAAGAAGCCATCTCTTCATCTACTTGATCTACTTCCAAGTCTTTGACCTCCCCTTTTGCAAAAAGATTCTGGAGAGGTTGGTGGGATGTCAGGTAAAGAAAACTCCAGATAAAGCAGAGTATCTAGATCCATTCCAGTCAAACCTGGACAGCATTAGTGACTTTTCTAGACAAATTTCTTGGGTGAGTGGCAGGTTTCATTAACCTCAAAACTGGGAGCATGGAACATATTTTATGAGTGGGCAGCTCTAACTGTTACTCTCTCGGGTGGAGCAGTCAAACCTTTGGTTGTCCTAATGTAGAATACCACAAAGCTCACACATCTCCCCTATATTGTTTTAATGTCTAAATAAAACCACTAGGAGATCTTAGCTTTTGGTTTGTGATCAGGTGTCATCAGAATGTCAATTATTCTTAGTTTAACATGGCTATCTCAAACCAGGCCAAAAATGATGTGGAAATCTTCCTCTGCTCCAGTGTTTCTCTGCCCTGGTACCTTGAAAACGTGTGGACTTCAGCTCCGCTTGAATTGAAGGAGGGAAATCTGGAATTGAACTCCACACATTTTCAAGCTGCCAAGGTTAAGAAACACTGCTCTGGTCTACGGAAGTTACGAGAGACTGAATGAGACAAAACAATCTAAAATGTAATTCTAGCAAGACATTGTTTTTCAGAAACTTCTGTGTTCTAATTCAATTCCATTGACACTTTTGGATGGGACAGCACTCCTCTGAAAGAGCAGGAATTTGAGGTTCTCCTGGACTCTTTGCTCCTTCTAGGCAGCTAGAGGAACAGGAAGAGATCATAGCAAAAAGAGCTTTTTCCCATCTTCAGCTTTACATCAATTACAAATCTTCCTGGACAGTTAAATCCTGGCAACAGTGACTCATGCCTTCATTATCTTACAATTACAGTACTGCAACACACAGTACCTGGGGCTGTTTATGAAGATGACTCAGATGCCACAATTTATACAAACTGCAGAGATGAGACCTATTATCCTATTGCACAGTATAATTCTTCAGTAATTGCATTAGTTATATGTTTCTGAGCCCAGTTCAAAATGCTGGTTATAACCTATAAATATGGCATAACATCAAGTTGTTTTAGGGTCTCTCACCTTCAAAATGATTCTTCCACTCTCACACTTAGACTTCTGCATCATATCCCTGAAATTTAGGATTATTTTGTTCCCAGAAGTACTGCTGCCCCCCCCCCTCCTTTTTTAGATTCCCACAAGGCTGTCAAAATTATTTCATGTAGACTGCAGGATAGTAGTGATCTGAGTTGTTGTTTGGGGTTAAAATTCACTATTGGCAGTTATCTTGTATATTTATATTTATATATTTATATTTATATATTTATATTTATTTATACCATAAACCATCCAGAGCCATGAGACTGTCAATAAACAAACAACTGCAATAAATAAATAAATTTTTGGAGACACATTAAAGAAAAAAACGACCCCAATATGGCTTTTCTTTAGATGCTAAAAGCATAGTGACTTAAAATTATGCTAAAGTGGAATTCAAACAAAGGATCTTTGACACACATAATCAATCTGATTAGAGCAGGATATAAGAAGAATCATATCTTATTATATGCTGATTTACCACTAGCTTATCAAATACTTAGGAGCCAAGGGCTTGGCATTAGAAGGAAACAACAGCCAATCACCAGCTATCAATACACCAATTAGCCAGTAGGAAGGCATCACGTAAACACAACTCACAGAACAGTCCAAAGAGTGTATTCCAGTAGAGAGAAGTTCCCTGAAGATGGGCTCCAGCATGAATCCAAAAGCTCGGAAGAGTAAATCTCTGGTCCCAGTGACTGACCCAAATTCAATCTTGCATCGTTATCCTGGGACACGTATATTTGCCTTCATTCGTAAGAAGAATTTGTTTAGGTACAGAGATATAGCAGAAAAGGCCAGCTATATACATAAATCTGTTCCCAGTGCCAATTATTATAGAATGTTGTTAGCACATTTTAATGCATTTCATTGAGCGTCTCCCAAGGAAAATAGAAGTAGACAGCCTGTGGGGCTTCATGACAATTGAAATAATGGCTTATACTCTATACTATTGTAAATACTATAAGGATATAATACTACATCCTTTCTTTTTATCTGACTTATGTTTTAGTTGCCTAATTACCAATTAATTAATTTTCTTTGCATGACTGCATGAGATATTGCTCAGAAAGACCACTAAGGTTATTTGATGTTTGCTACTCAAGGCTCTCAAGGAAGAGAGCTTGCTTCACATACAAAAAAAACCAGGGATGGAAATAATGCTAATTTTTTCTTTTCTTTTCTTTTTATTGAAAAGTTTTAAAATACAGTTTAAAAACATAAACTCCCTCCTTCCCCTTCCCCCCCACTTCCCCTCCCTCCCCCTCCCCCCCTCCTGACTTCCCAGAGCTGAATACAGGGTATTAACTTTTACAAACTTAAGCTAAAATATGCTAACTGACTAAAAAAACACTTAAAATTCTATCACACTTTAACTCCCCTTAAACATAACTAAATAATAACTAAATAATAATACATCATATAATGCTAATGCTCACTCATATGCTAAATGAAACTTTTTAGTCCCATCCAAATTTATTCTGAATATAATCAATCCATCTTCTCCATTCCAAAATATATCTCGGTTGCAATTGTTCTTTCAAATATGCTGAAATCTTTGCCATTTCCACCAGGTTTGAAACTTTTAAAGTCCAGTCTTCTATAGTAGGCAGTTCCTCCTTCTTCCAATATTGCGCTACCAAGAGTCTTGCTGCCGTAGTTAAATTCAACATCAATTTAGTTTCTATAACAGTACAATCTGTAATAATACCCAACAAAAATAACTCTGGAGAAAACCTTATCTTTTTCTTAAATATTATTACTGGTATTATTATTATTATTATTATTATTATTATTATTATTATTATTATTTCCAGGGATGGAAATAATGCTAAATTTTTCATATCATCGGCACCTGACAGAAATAGTTACAGTTGTGGAATTGATCATTTCACATGCAAAATATTTTTTCTAAATATATTTATTTAGGAAACACATATTTAATATATATTTGGGTATTACATTTTAGATTAGAGCAGCTGATCCAGCATGATCTACTATGGTTTAGTGCAGTTTTATTTCCCAGCTAGTTGGCTATCAGTGTAGACTACAAACGTATGTAGTCTCAAACTTATGACCACAATTGGGGTTGAAATTTTGACCAGGCAGTTGTTAAGTGAGTCATGCCTGTTTTTATAACCTTTTTTGCCACCATTGTTAAGCAAATCATTACAGTTGTTAAGTGAATCATATGATCATTAAATAAATCAGCATTCCCCCACTGATTTTGCTTGTCAGAAGCCATTAGGGCAGGGGTAGGCAACCTTGGCTCTTTTATGACTCATGGACTTTAACTCCCAGAATTCCTAAGCCAGCATGGCTCAGCTTGGAAACTCCCTTTCCCCTCAGCATGGCTGGCTCAGGAATTCTGGGAGTTGAAGTCCATGAGTCATAAAAGAGCCAAGGTTGCCTACCCCTGCAGTAGGGAAAGTTGCAAATGGTGATCACATGACCCCGGAACACTGAAACCATAAATATGCCAGTTGCCAAGTGTTTTTGATCCGGTGACAGAGGATGCTGCAGTAGTTGTAAGTGAGAGGACCTGTCATTAGTCAGTTTTTTTCAGTGCCACTGTAACTCTGAACTGTCTCTAAACAAATGATTGTAAGCCCAGGATTATCTATACAGTTTTCAATAAAGGATGAGGGAAGATGTAATACAAACACATCTGGACAAAGCTAGATTGGGAAAAACTAAGGTTTTTTTGTCTGCACTTATATTGCCAGTATTTTGATGTATTCATACAATGGAATATCTTCAGGAAGTTAGAAGGAAAAAGGGCTGGGGGCCAATTGCTCCAATGATAAACTGGATGCCAGACAAAATATGGTTTAGCACTTTAACTAAGCAAATTGATCATGTAACTAAGCAATTGATCAAAGACAGAACTAGCAAACAGAAATAAACATCTCGACACAAATTCTTGTCTTAGATACTTCACCTGTTTTTTTACAGAAAATCTGCCTTCCCCGTTGACTTTGCTTGTTGGAAGGTCGCAAAAGGTGATCACATGACCCCAGGATACCGCAACCGTCATGGCTACGAACCAGCATCTGAATTTTGATCATCTGACCATGTGGATGCTGCCACGGTCATAAGTGTGAAAAACGGTCATAAAGTCACGTTTTTTTTTCAGTGCCGTGGTAACTTCGGCCACTAAATGAATGGTTGGAAGTTGAGGACTACCTGTACAGACGATGGGGGCTGTCAACCTATCCCAGGGGTCGGCAACCTTGGCTCTTTTATGACTCGCGGACTTCAACTCCCAGAATTCCTGAGCCAGCATAGCTGGCTCAGGAATTCTGGGAGTTGAAGTCCGCGAGTCATAAAAGAGCCAAGGTTGCCGACCCCTGACCTATCCTAACGTAAAAAAGGTTGCCGACCCCTGACCTATCCTAACGTAAAAAAATCCTTCAGATTGTTAAAGGAGGAGAAAGGGAGAGGCCGACGCGGGCAATATGACCTACTTAGAAATCGCGCAATGCCTTGGGACGCAATTCCCCCTTGCCGGGCCGCGAGATGGGCCTTGAGCCAGGCTCGCAGCCCGCCGCCTGACCCCGCGGCCCCTTCATCCTTCCGCCTGTGGCGCTTGCCGGCCTTTGGCTGCGGGGTCTCGGGGTTCCAAGGCTCCGCCCCTCATCTTTGGCAGGCTGGAAGCCCGATGACGTAATAGAGCACCGGGTTCCCCCACCTCCAGCCGCCTCTCCCGCTGATGAGAGACGGCGCTGCTTGGCTGCCTCCTCGCCTCTCCCTCTGGAGGTGTTGCGCCGGGAGAAGCTGCTCCCTGAATCCCGGCCGGGCTTCCGAGCGGCTCTTCTCTCTCCCCGGCCTCCTTAGGAAGCAACCTGGCGCTTGGGAGTCGCTGCGAAAGGGCCCCGGAGCCAGCTCGGCAGGACGCGATGCTGGGCTCGCCTTGGACTCGGTTCTACTCCAACAGCTGCTGCTTGTGCTGTCATGTCCGCACTGGGACCATCATCCTGGGCATCTGGTATTTGGTAAGGGCCGGCGGGGGGGGGGAGGGCTAGAAGAGAGTGGCGGTGGCGAAGGAGGCGAATTGCAGAGCTGGTTCTCGCTTCTTTTCTTGGGCGGAGGGGGGAGACGAGGGGGCATGCCCTCGGGTGCCCCCCTTCCCCTTGCGGTTCCCCCCTCCCATGGCGCCGGTCTCCCCAGGCCAGAGAAGTGGCGGTCTCGTCCTCCCGAGATTGGGGACCGGTGCCAAAGAAGGAAGGACAAACGACGGGCATGGCCGCAGCCTCTAGGTCGCTGTCCCTCGATGAAGCCTGGGGGGCAGGGGAGGGGGGAAAGAGACGAATTGCTCTGTAGTTCTGAGGCTACGCTATAGATTTGATTAAATACAGTGAGATGCTCCGGATGATTGGATTCCTCTTCTCAGAATCCGACTTTTGCAAAGCAGAGGGCATGGGGTTTCCTTCTCTCTGCCTTCCTCTCTGCTCTTCCTCTGGTGAACTGGGTGAAACTGGTCCCATCCTCAGGAAACCAGAGGCCGGGGCACCACCTCTACCACCACCCGGCCTTCAACCCCGAGCCTCTGTTGTGCTGCCCACAAATGGACACCCTCACCAGCTGCCTCTGCTCTTCCTCTGGACAGCAGGACAGTTGTGAATTGGACCCAGTGAATCCCATCTCTTTTTTTAAAAAAAAAAATTCCATTTATATACCGCCCTTCTCCGAAGATTCAGGGCGGCTTACAAGGACTCTCTTGGACTCTTTTTTTTTTTTTTTTGCACCTGATCCTCTTTGGTGCGCTGCCCAAGAAAAAAGACTTCCCTCCCATCTCGGAAAGAGCTGCTGCTACTTTGGACTGCAAAAATCATGACAGCCCTTCATTGGTATCCAAAAGCTCTTTTTGCATCCCAGATCTGATAGTCCTGTACCTTTCCCACAAATACACAACCTCAGGGATGAAATTCCAGGACAATCAGCCCCAAGCTACCCAAGCATTTTAGACTAATGTATTCAGTTTGTTGTGAGCTGGGTAATGCCTTTGTCTTTGTTAAAGTATAGCCCCCTTTTATTCAGTGTGCTACACTGAATTATGTCTGGTTCAGTTAACTATGGAGGGGGGGAGGTCTCGGTCTGCACATCTGACCCCAATTCATTAGAAGCAGAGCACAGAGGAAGGCGGGGAGTGAGTATCCCTTTGCCCTGTTTTTGCTTTGGAAAAGGGACTCTGATTCTTCCTAAGGGATCTGAAGAAAGGAATCCATTCCCTTTAAAAATCTTGCTGTGTTTATTCAAATCTGTGGTGCAGCCAGAAGACCTCGAAGTTCTTGGAGAGGGGGGAAAGATGGCCAAACAGCCTACTTCCATTTGGCAGGCCTCACTCATGCATAAGTAAATTTTAAGCTTTTACTTAGCAGCAGCACTCGATGCAGGTTTCCCCATCCTTCTGTCTTTCTTCAGGATGCTTGGCAGATTCCATCCCTCCTTTGTTATTCTGTCTGCCTTCTCCCTGTCTTCTCCAGCTGGTTTCTGATATCTTGGCTCCTTGCCTTGCAAACTGGCACCTTGCTCTTTCTAGCAGACACTTGTATCTTTTCAGCAAGACTTCTGTGGGATGCTGACTTCAGCGGCTAAGGCTGCTTTTCAAAAGAGGAGTTATTTCTGGAGAGCTTAGCCCTCTAAAGAGTCATTAGCAACATAATTCTTTTTGAGATGCAGTAATGCCCTTCCTGCTGCTATTTGTAACCCCACAGGCAGTTTCCTTCCTCTCTTTATAGGGAGGCCATAAAATATTCTAGGCGAAGCATTTAGGGAGCATGTCAGAAAAACAGGCAGAATAAAATCCATAAGTTACCTGACTTAGCAGGTAATGACTTGAAAGCAGTGAATAAGGTCAGGTTCCCCCCCCCCGGCCCCCCATGATTCCTGTCCTGAATAAGTGCATTGCTAATATATATGTGTGTGTTAAAGGTAATAGCTGTTCTGGGTGAAAGGCAGGATATAAAGCCAATAAATAAATCAATAATTAATTGTAAATGATGCTAAAAACTTATTATTCCCACCCTCCAAAGCAGGTGTGTATAAAATTAGCAGCAGATGTTGAAAAAGTCATAAAAATGATCCAACCTGAGCTTCAAACCCCTGGAAATAACCACATATCTGACATTCATTTAAAGAACAGCAGAGATGATGATCCTCTGGAAAACCAACATCAAAATTTAAGTGCCACTTTTTAGAAGATCCTTGGTTGCAGGTGGATGGAGGAGGCTCTATGCCAGGGCTAGGCAACCTTGGCTCTTTTATGACTCGTGGACTTCAACTCCCAGAATTCCTGAGCCAGCTGGCTCAGGAATTCTGGGTGTTGAAGTCCACGAGTCATAAAAGAGCCAAGGTTGCCTAGCCCTGCTCCATGCCTTGCAGCAGAAGGTCATGGCAATGCAATTGTGGATTTACTTATCCTCATGGTACACATGATCCAATCAAAAGCAGCTCCCTCCAGGTTCCAGGGCTCCTCAGTAGGAGATTTAAAAAGGTACATCCTTAGAGCAGCTGTTCCCTGCCCTCTTTCAATAGCTGTTCCATCTGTATATAGCTGCTAAACATTTATTGCTATTATCCCTTGTTGTTACAAAAATCATGTGGCCCATGATCAAGCAATGAGTACCCAGCTAAGCCAGCATTTGAATAGGATCTCAATAGATGAAGTTTAATTTTCTATACACACTACTGGGCATCTCACTTTCAGTGTATAAGGTTGGGCTGCACGTAGATTTTAATGCAGCAATGTTTGGTCTTTTTGTAACTGTCATATCTTTGGTTTCTGTGGAGCTAGTATGTATAAGAAATACATTTTTATTAGAATAAAAGGTGGAGATGAATGAGGAATTCCAATACTGTAGACATGTTGTCCAAGATGATCCGGGGCCTGGAGGCTAAAACATATAAGGAACGGCTGCTGGAATTGAGTATGTCTAGTTTAAGGAAGAGAAGGAGTAGGGGGTGACGTGATAACAGCGTTCCGATATCTCAGGGGCTGCCACAAAGAAGAGGGAGCCAAGCTATTCTCCAAAGCACCTGAAAGCAGGACAAGAAGTAATGGATGGAAACTAGTCAAGGAGAGAAGCAACCTAGAACTAAAGAAAAACTTCCTGACAGTGAGAACAATTAACCAGTGGAACAACCTGCCTCCAGAAGCTGTGAATGCTCCAACACTGGAAGTTTTTAAGAAGAGACTGGACAGCCATTTGCCTGAAATGGTATAGGGTTTCCTGCCTGAGCAGGGGGGTGGACTAGATGACCTCCAAGGTCCCTTCCAACATCAACATCATCATCATCATCATCATCATCATCATCATCATCATCATCATCATTATTATTATTATTATTATTATTATTATTTCCATGTCTCTGAACAACAGAACAGAAATAGTCTATTGGTGCTTTCTTCTAGAACAGGGGTGTCAAACTGCCGGCCTGCAGGCCGGACACATCACAACAAAACCACGCCCACCCCATTGCCGGCAATGGGGAAAAAGCTCCGATACGTCGCGCGACGTCACATGCTGTCGCGAGTTTGACACCCCTGTTCTAGAGCATCTTTTGATGTCATGACCTGTCCTTATATCCTGAAAGACTCTGGTTCTTCTTTTTAACAGCCAAACTCATTACATCCAGCTTTCTTCAGGGGATCTATATAGACTGGAAGTCCAACAGATTAAAAGTCACTCCATGTGAGATCACTTCTTGTTAGCATCTTGCATATATTTAGAGGAAAAGAATTTTTCATAAATTAATCAGCTATGACATTTTTCTAAGATTTATTTGAGAGCCAACAATTATGTTTTTCACTTCGTGTAGATCAAACCATTTTCAAGCCAGGAATGATGTATCATGGGTTAATGCTTGATATATTTATTGACATTTGAGTGGGAGTTTAAAAGGCAAATTTTGGCTATACTGCAACCTTCCCTAATCAGACAGTCTTCTAATAATTTGTTGAATTACAACATGTCTGAGGAGGTTAAAATTGGATAGGTTTCAATACAACATTTTGGTTAAATGTACAGACCTGCATATATTTTAGGAATCTTGTAGTACCGTTACATAGCTATAAAAGAGGCTCTATACCATAGAATAAGCAAGACATTTATTTATTTATTTATTTTTCTGAAAGTTAATTGGCTTACTAGAGCTACATTAAAATTATTAAAGGCGTGTGCGGTCAGATCTGGAATATTCAGAAGGCTAGAATAAAATTCCCTTCCACACCCTGTTTCACCTTCAGTAGATATCTGATCTTGTAGTAAAACCTTAATTTTCTCCTGTAAATTTCCGGACGCTTTTTCTAGAATTGCATGTATTATAACTTGGCAGTCAGATCAAATCTCTGGCCTAAGAATAATTGGTCTCCAGACCTATCTTTAAAAAAAAGCTTTTACAAATGTTTATGAATGAGCTGTTCGGATATGAAATGACTAGATGATGGCTATTCTGATATTATGGATTTATCTTGAGTGCTATTAAGAATACTTTCTGTCTGGACATCATCTCCTGTGAATATTCAGGATAAGAAATGGATGTGAGCCATTCTGAAATGCAATATAAGTTGATGTTAATTCAACTTACAAATGCACTTATTTAAAAAGGATAAGAAAATGCTTTTTACTTGCTGCCTCATCTTATTAGAAAGAAGAGAAAACAAGCGGAATGCAAAGGATTAAACCTGACACTCTTCCAGGAAATTTTATTCTTTCCACAATCACTATATTAAAATGCATTATTTATTTTCTGAATTCAAGTGACTTATTTGCAAGCTTGTAGCCAAATGGTAGGATTTATTTATGTACTGCATTTATATAGCTGCCCAACTCAAACAACATGACTGTGGGGAGCTTACAAAAATAAAAAAGGGCACAATAAAGTGAACAATAGGTAAACATTTGGGTTGACCTTAGCCATTCTAAAAAGCTAAAAAGGATACGTCTGTTAATACAGTATAGCAGGAGTGTCAAACTGCCGGCCTGCGGGCCGGATGCGTCATCGGGAAGCCATGCCCCCCCATTGCCAGCAATGGCGAAAAAGCTCCGATACATTGCGCGACATCACATGACGTGGCGAGTTTGACATGTCTGCAGTATAGGGATAAGAAACCCTTTCAGAAAACTTTCAAAGATATTACAGTGTAATATTATACTGACGATAGTAATACTTGGAAAATTGGCAGCAATATCTCAAAATAGCTTGCTTTAAATTATTTATTTTCTTATTATCATTTTATACACCCACTTCTCCAAAAGACTGTACTTTCAATAGGAAGAGAGATGGTAAATGAAAAGAATCTATAAAAATGCTGAGTAGTAAATTGACTTAACCTAATCTCCTGAGCTAATTAGGCTGCCTACTATTGAATAAATGACTTTCCTTTGACCTCAGTTCTCTAAGGATTTATTATAGTGTTCAAAATAACAATTAATGAGGGATGTTCAAGAAACTCCCAAAATTATAGAGAGGGGTTGGAATGGCTTGGAATGGCTTGAGTAGGAATGCTGCCTTTTCCACCAGTTTTTACCAGGTGTGTTGGGGCTTTGAGTCTCAAGAGGTCTCAGCCAGCCTGGTTTAGAATTATACTGGCTAAGATTTCTAAGAATCATATTTCTAGCACATTCAGAGATGACACAGCTAGTCTTACAACCATTCTTTTAGTGACCGTTTGACAACTGACTCATATTTACGACGGTTGCAGTGTCCCAGGGTCATAGGATCACCTTTTTCGATCTTCTGACAAGCAAAGTCAATGAGGAAGCCAGATTCACTTAACCACCATGTTACTACCTTAACAATTGCAATGATTTACTTAACTGTGCAAGAAAGGATGTAAAATAAGGCAATTTTTACCCATTTACGAACTATCTCACTTAGCAACAGTAATTTGGGTCTCAGTTGTGGTCATAAGTTGAGGACAACCTGTAATAGACCAGGGAAAACTGGAATTAGTTCATCTTTAGTACTAAGTTTGGTACTTTGGTACTAAACAGCATAACTCACAGTCCTCTAAAAGGTTCTTTAAATCCTATATTTATTATAGCTCAATTCTTTTTTTCTTTCTTCTGTAAAAATAAAGTAACATGCTCTGGATTTGCAAGTATGTATCCCATCTAAAACTGATCAGGGGGAGACTTCATTAGTAGAAGTGTCCATAATAAGTCACAATGACATCAAAATGAGGATATATGTATCACAATGACATCTGACTAAGTATTTAAATCACATTGTTTGCACGATGATGTCTTGATAAGCATGTCTTTGCTGCCCCCTACAAATACTTTTTTCATTTTATTATTATTATTATTACTATTATTATTATTATTATTATTATTAATAATAATAATAATAATTTTATTTGTATACCACCCTTCTCCCGAAGGACTCAGGGCGGTGAACAGGGCAATACATGTTAAAAGACAAAATACAAAAATTAAAAGAGATTAAACAGGATGCCCACAACTCTTACAATAGGTTAAAACACATTAAAAGTAATAAAAACCCAACCCCATCCCATCAGGCCAGGCCAGCTTGTTCGAAGAGATACGTCTTTAGATCGCGCCGGAAGGAGCGCAGGTCGGGCACCATCCGGAGCTCAACCGGAAGACGGTTCCATAAATCCGGCGCGCCCACAGAGAACGCCCTCCAACCAAACAACCAAAGCCTTGCCTGCTTTCTTAGTATCTCCATGAGGACAACGCAGCATTTAACCCAGCAACATGTTCTTCTGCCCAATCCAGTCATGCAATCCAAAATAATCGTGCAGTTCTCCACTTAAAAGTATTAATCTACTAATGCAGCCTGGCTGGTAATACTATCTGTTGTTTGTAGTCTTGTGTTAACAAGCAACAAAGACTATCTCTTTTCTCAGAGAAATCAGATAGCTTTATCCTTGTTCTTGGATATTGTGAAAGTCAGTTCTCGTTGGTCAAAAGTAAACAACCTGGTACTAGATCAGGCCATTACAAAAACCAAGAATGGATGGAAACTTTAGCTCTTGCCCAAAAGAGAATTCCTTTTAGTCCTTTGATTAGAGCAGGTGGGAAAAAGAAACACAGAAACCTAAACATTAATTGTGGTATAAATAGAGCTTACTTCTGGTGCAGCTGAAATTCTTTTGAAATGGCTTCATAGATTTGCTACCATATACAGATAATCCTCATTCAGCAACCACAATTGGGACCGGCAACTTGGTCATTAAGTGAGGCAATCACTAAACAAAACTGAGACTAGGCTTACAGTCCTGCAGTATTTGGTTTTATTAATCAAGGAAGGCTGCTTCCTTGGTGTGCA
The DNA here is from genome assembly GCF_947247035.1 of Vipera ursinii. NCBI lineage: Eukaryota > Metazoa > Chordata > Lepidosauria > Squamata > Viperidae > Vipera > Vipera ursinii. The sequence goes on from NC_139516.1 coordinate 189,147,706, forward strand.
GACAATTGCCACAAAGTAATTTGTCATTAATTTTAAAAAATTAGCTTCTTCACCATCGCAACTCAGTCCCTTTTGAAGACAAAAGCTAGAAACAGGCTTCAGTATTTTCAAAATGGGTGAATGTTGTGTCAAAATATTTTGAAAGGTTGGCCCTGCAGAAGAATTTACTTTATATTGGAGACTCTTCCAGTTCTGCAATATCTTTCTTGAAGTGCCCGAACCAATATATGGTCATACCGTTGATTTCTATAAAAGCAATTTTACTTTTGTTTCCTTTCTGAACAATTTCCAACAAAACGTTTTCCATTTATTTATGGCACTACATATTCACAGCACGACTGACTGGATCAATATTTTCATTCCACAGATTGGAATTAATGAATATGATGAATTTAGGGCTTTTTGACCCCAGTTTGTTGCTTTACATTTATTCACTTCGACTTAACAGTTGCCAATTCAGTGTCCTTTTGCAGAGATCTCTGTGTATTAATTAGAGATGTATAAAACTTTTCATGCTCAACACAGGTTATGTTGACCTTATAAAATTGCTCAGAATCTGCCCTGGACGTTCCAGGGGCATTCTGAGTATATAACATGTCAGTTTCAGGCTCAGAATATTTCTGGAACAATTGAAACTGCATCAAAACATTTACAGGAAGGTCAGAACATCTGTTTCAAGCTCAAAATAGAAGTTTCAAAATTGAAATGTCTCATATTCAGGAGTTATTTTTTTGCACACCATTAGTCATACCCTGTTCAAATGAGTTGGTTCAACAAACCTAGCCACCTCACAAACCATTCAGATCATTTCTGAAAAAGCTGGGGGGGGGGAAACAATCCATTCTAATCTGTGAGGTCTTTGGTGCTCTTTGAGTTTGATGGTTTTCTTACAGACCCTTCATTATTAAACTAGGTAACACCATCAGTGTACCATCACTGCTAAGCTTGTAAGCCGCCCTGAGTCTTCGGAGAAGGGCGGGATATAAATGGAATTAAAATAAATAAATAAAATAAATCAGTTCAACCCTCACAACAAATTCTCTTCCGTCAGTATCACTAAAATCCAGACTGGATTTCAGTGATACTGATAGAACATGGTATTTGGGACATGGCAAATGAATGTGGCACATAGAGGAGAAATCTCACCACTGATGTTTCTTGTTGCCAAGTTTCTTATTCCCCCACTTTGAAATAGCAGCAGTTGTTTACCATGTCCAGGATGAAAAATAAACAAATCAGAAATTGAGTACAATTCTGCTGGCAATGTGGCAGAATTTAGACATATTTAGAGACATTCTGATCTGATAATAGGTGCAGGAGATAGGACAAGTCTAAGTATCCTGAAAAAGTATAATTAAAACAATTCTTAAAGTTTAAATTTATAGTTTAAAAATATAATTAATGATTGTGTAAAAGAAAATGAGTTGTGGATTCAATAAGGCTCACCCTACACAGAGTCTTCAAATAGGTGTTTCATATATTTTTCATCCAGTATTGATGTTGATAACATATTAAAATATGCTAATGTCATAACTTTTGCACATTTCAATTTGACTTTGTATCTAGCTGCACTGCAACTAGCCTACTGGCTATTTAAAAGACTTACTCTTGGTAGCCATGTTTACACATCTCTCCTTTCTATGTGTGCAGTTTTCTGCAATAGCTCTAACTTCTCCCACTTAAATCCCAAAGTTGTAAATACCTATAAACATTCAAATTTTTTATGCAATAGATCTTTTCCATTTGCTGGTAAACCTGCCAGCTAAAATTACAGAGAACAATCCAGATGGAAGAAAGAGATAATTGAGATACAGACATTGTCAACAATGAAGGTATTAGGAAATGGATTTTACCAAGAAATCCATGAAAGGACAACAAGGAGGGGAAAGAAGAGTAGGCGGGGCAAGTTTTCACTTTCAAATGGCAGTTATGACATCCATATTATATGGCTGGTGACCCAGGGAAACAACGTGCAGTTATAATGCAGGTTTCTTACTATCTTACTATCTTGCACTGGTGTAAAATTCATCATAGTGTTTCTTCCATAGAATTTGTAGATAATTGAGATTCTAAAGTCTCCAAAGCGGCAGTATTCTTATAGGACCCTCTGAAGCCTAGGGATTAGCTGAGCCTGCATATATCACAGTCTTCCCACCAATGGATCATCCCCTATATGGAGCAATCAGTGTAATGATTACTGAACTAATGAGGTTACTACATGCCTGTTCTGGATCATCACAGATGATTTGGAGAAAAGGCAAAGAGGTCATTTTTATCAGATGGAAAATTACAATCTGCTTCCAATCTGCATTTTAATAACAGTCTTCTGCGGTAAATGCAACAATTAATTGTAAGGTTTTCATGGCTCACAATCTATTACATCAATACATGGAAACGGTCCTGGAAAAGAAGTGTGAAAACAACTATTGCTTGCAGATACGTAAATCTATGCCTCAACAGACCTTGATCTCATTTGACAAAACAACATGGTCACGTGCATGTAGTTGCTAGAAGTCAAGCTTTGCTTGAGAAAGCATTTTTAAAACTATAAATGCATTATTAATGAATACTACAAACTGTATCTTTCCTATTCTTTACATTTCATTTGCCTCTCAACATTTCTGGTTAATACCACTTTACAATGCCTTGGTAAGGCCACACTTGGAATACTGCATCCAGTTTTGGCCACCACAGTGTAAAAAAGATGTTGAGATTCTAGAAATTGTACAGAGAAGAGCAACAAAGATGATCAGGGGACTGGAGGCTAAAACATACAAGGAACGGTTGCTGGAATTGGGTATGTCTAGTCTAATGAAGAGAAGGACGAGGGGGACATGATAGCAGTGTTCCAATATCTCAGGTGCTGCCACAAAGACGAGGGAGTCAGGCTATTCTCCAAAGCACCTGAAGGCAGGACAAGAAGCAACGGATGGAAACTAACCAGAGAGAAAAGCAACCTAGAACTAAGGACAAATTTCCTGACAGTTAAAACAATTAATCAGTGGAACAAATGCCTCCAGAAGTTGTGAATGCTCCAACACTGGAAGTTTTAAGGAGACTGGACAGCTATTTGTCTGAAGTGGTATAGGGTTTCCTGCCCGAGCAAGTAGTTGGACTAGATGACTTCCAAGGTCCCTTCCAACATCATCATCATCATCATCATCATCATCATCATCATCATCATCATCATCATCATCATTATTATTATTATTATTATTATTATTATTATTCCACTATAAATTGTTTGAATGAAAAGCTCTGATTGAAAGAATACAGTATACTCTTATGAGCCGTACTGCATATTTTAATTTTCTCAACTGACTGACTACCACAACAGGTTTAATGTCTTTTTGCACCAATGACCCTATCTGAGGGAAAGAGAGGAGGAAAAATCTCTCCATGTGTTTTGTTCCTCATCTGAACAATTGTCAGTAAAATGAGTGGCGGAGTTAAGGGACAAGGGGACTTCCTTTCTCTCTCCTGTCTTTCTCTCCAACGTGTGGTTTAAATAGAAGTCAGCTTTCCTATCCTTTGTATTTTTTAATAAAGCTACCATTTACATCACAAAAACTTGTTAGCATTCATTAATAACTGGGTTAAATCAACCCTTTGCATTCCAAGCAGCTATATTATGAACATTTTTCCTTTTGAATGGAGTCTGCTGCTATTATGTTTTTCTGTATTCTTTCAGCACACTTCATATGTTCAGGAGCTCCTACTCTAACAAGGAATCCATCCACTTTGCTATTGTTCATCCTCTTACCTTCTACCACTGCCAGCACTAGAGCCTTCTTCAGAGAGTTAGAGCTTTACGTAATGTATATGAAGTTTGAACGTCATTTGTGCCTACAGTGAGAACTCTGGGTTGCTTTGTTTAATCATCAATTTATTTATTTTCTTGGCTGTCCACAATATTCTGAGGAGTCTTCTCCAACGTCAAGAGACTATATATATAGTCCTTATCCAGAATGATCTGTCCCTAAACCTGTGCCTTCAAATTTTATATCTATTACTGTTATAATTGATTCATCTTCCTTGCTGCTGGTCACTTTCTTCTTATCCTTCTGTCTACCTTTCTGAGCATTGTAGACTTCTCAAGAGGGCAGGGTCTTCAGTTGTTACCATATTGGCTTGTACATACAAATCTAAGTGTATTCCCTCTTTTCAGTCGTGCCTGATTCTCAGAGATTGCCTGGACAAGTCCTTGCAATTTCCATTTTTTCAGAAGTTGGTTTGCCATTTCTCCTTCCTAGGGCTGAGAGAAAGTGATTGGCCTAAGGTCACCCACCTAGCTTTGTGCCTAAAGTGGGAATCAAACTCAGACTCCTTGTTTCTAATGTGATGCTTTACCCACTACAGCTAACAGGCTGTATAGTGCATAGTAAAAGCCTAAGCCATTTTTCTTAATTTTGTTATGGAAGTGGGCTGTCACTGACTTCTGTCATGTTTTTTTAAACTTCCCAATCGGCCAATGTTTGTGGAATATCTGGTAACCTGCCATTCAGGTACAGGCCTGGGGCCAAGTAGCTTCTAAGATTAGGCAAGGCTGGCTGAGTATTACACTGTAGAGAATAAGGCTTCACAAAAGTCCTTCACAAAATAATGGGAAAACAAACCAGAAATCAAAGCCAAACCTGCCTCTGTGTTTTCATGACTTGGCTGTGTTCATATATTGCAAGGAGAAAAATAAAACACTCAACTGAATGAGATATCTTGGTGAGATGAATGAATAGCTCAGAATACTAGTATATGACATGCCATAATAGCTCAGAAAAACTTAAAAAAAATTATCTACACGTCCATATCAGAAACTTGCAATAGCAGAAATATCAATTTTAAGCCCTGGAATTTTAAGTAAGCAGGAGTTCTGAACGAGATATTGAGGGAAGGTGTGGGTGGGGAAGGCAAGTTAAATAAACATAATTTACAAAATGGGAGAGGTTACTTGCTTCAAAATTAGTGATAAATTTGCTAGGCTTATCTTTTGAAAGGAAATTACAAAACAGGGAAGAGAAAATATTTGGAAGTGAGAACTATTTTGATAAAGGTTTCTTCTTCCCTTTCTCTCCTGCACCTCAGGCTAAAGATAATATATGCAAGATACGTTTTGCTCAGAGAGCCAGAGGTAATGAATGGGCTTGAGGAGAACAGAAATCCTTTTTTGAGGATTTGATGACGAGCAGCAGATTTTCTACTGTGCTGCCCTGCATGGATAATCTTATTCCACCAATGCTCAGCTTGAATATTTTAAAACTCATTTATGATAAAATGTCACTAGTAACCAAACTTAGGCAGTTATTTGGTAACTTTCATTTCTGGGAAGAGTAAGGTGCCTTTCTCAGTAACCTTGGAAAATGCTGGCCTGTTCTGCAGCTTTGGAAAGCTAATATCAACAGCTCACCACATACCGAAGATCAGATTAATGAATTGGAAATTCCTCTGCCAAAATAGCAGAGAAAGAGTTGCTCACTTTCCTTTCACATTTTAGAATTAAATCACTCAGTGTTGAGACTTCCCTGCATCCAAGAATAAAGGGGGAAAAGAACTTTGAGTTTGCCTAGAATAACTTTTTTTTAACCACTGAACAATGCTCACATTTTCTTTTTACCTGTCATAGTTCTGATAGACAGGTTATATAGCTAGTTGGGGAGTAGCCATTTCTGGCCATACCCTGCTTTCGTTCTCTAAGATGAGGACAAGGTTGTGGTCTGTTGTGAAAGTGAGGCATTACGCTCATGAAAGTTTCTCTGGTTTTATTGAAAGAAATGAGGAAAAGAATGAGAAATCTCCCTTAGATCTTCCAAAGGCCTAAAAGTAACTCCTTCCAAGAACTGCAGGAGGCTGTGGTTTTAGTTTTCAGCAATCATTTCAAAATCTCCAAAGGCAATAGAAGGAAACTCAGGAGCTGAAATGTTGCTATCTCTAGAGTCTTTGATTTTCTGGAGGCACAAAAAAAATCAGAAAAAACATCCGCACCAACACAGATAGGGCAAGCTACTGTATATAATTAAATGTGTCTTCTTCTGACCATGTTAAAACAGTAGCTTAAGTGCAGTATGTGAACTGGGACAGTGTTCTCTGAAACGCCATATTTCTTTGTATCTTTCATGGCTCGGGAGACTTATGAGATGATGATGATGATTTCATACATAAGCATTTTGCATCAACTGAATGGAATTGCTGGGCTACATGCTAAGTGATTTGCCCAAGCTTTATCCTTTATATAACCAGAACTTCATTTTGCACAGTGGGCAAACAGATTACTCAGCATGCTGTAGCTCAGTCACCCTCCTTTAATCCCTTATGTGCTAATATTATCTGCATGCTTGTTTGCCTCTGGACTTCTTTTGCTTTTCCCCTCCTCCTCCCATGATATTCTGACCTGTTTCCAATTTCTGGAATCTTTAAAGGGTAGATTTATAGCTACTTCTCAGGGCCCAGGTAAAGCAATACATGAAGCAGAAAATCATGGCTTGTAAGTACTGAGCTAAGGACAGCTGGCCACATTATTGTAAAACACCAAAGTACCATTTTGAATTAGTCCAAAGCCTTTACAAGTTCTGCCTCCTCTTTCCCATCTGACCAATTATAAGCAGATGGGAAGCTGTTGTGAGCCCCACCAAAGAATCTGAAAAATTATCCCCACTCAGAGAGTCCTGATATTATTATTTTAAAAAAATAATTTCCCCTTTAATCATGTTTATTATGATAGCAGTACTGGTAAAAATGGAAGATAGTTTTAACATTCCCTAAGAATCATTGGGAAGGTGGGTAGACCCAGAATGTCAGTGGCAGAGCATTTTCCCTGATGGTGCAAAGCAAGATTCAATTTCTACCCCATCCAATTATCCTGGATAGTCTATAAAACTTAGGAGAAAGAGAAGAAGCGGGGAAGAAGAATAGGTATCCTGTCTGGAGTGAGCCCTGACCTTGGACTGAAACTCAAGAACATACTGTATTCAAAGAGGTAGTAAATAAATAATTTTGCTAGAGTGTATTGATTTCATTTAGTGGTCTATATATTTGACCATTGCCTTCCTTTTGCTTCATATTTCTGTTTTCCCAATAACCAAGAAAAATTTGGCTTCATTGGTCTAATCAGGGAATTTTTTCATTATAACCCATGTATAAAATTGCACAGTTCTATAGCTGAAACTACACCTTGTTATTTAGAGTTGGCACAAGTTTTTTTTAATGTTCTGTATCTGGGCTTCTCATCAGTTGTTATTTCTTTTTCATTCATTATGTGTTTTTTTTTGTTTTCTAGTTTTAATTTCCAATTCACCACCCAGAGTCACAACAGTAGGGTGGGCAATTTATTTAAGAATGGTTTAAATAAATACAATTTAACTCCATTTCATTAAAAATGGGGATACTGGACAACAAGATAGAGTTTAAAAGCCAGTAGAAGAAAGAGAATGACTATGCTGTTGTATTGTGTTCAGCTGCAAAATACAAAGTATCTGATGAAGAGAGATTTTACTGCATGGACATTTTCCAAATTTTGATCTATGTTTCCTGGTAAGGCGCCTAATCCTAATCCTTCCTCTCTGCTGCCATTTGTTTTCATTGCAGAATATTTTTCTTATCCATCAGTCTAAAAATCAAAGCATTCTCTATCAATTAGAATTTATCTCCTGGCCCGAAAATTAAAGCAATTGCTTCTTACAATGAGTACAATTTGTATACAATTGGCATATGGCACAGGAATATATATTAAAGCTTGGTTATTATTAAAAGTTACCCCAAATTATAAACCACATAAAATCTTAAGACTTGCTTTAACTGTCTGCTCTTTAGAGTTTATCTTGAGGTAAGCTATCACTGGGCCAGTCCAATAATGATGCAAAAAAGAGATGAAAAATCCTTTGTAACATTAATCCAATTAGATTGTATTTGTCTTGTGAAATGGAATTATCAGGCATCTAACAATCTAGGATGCTTATACATATTTGAAAAGGGAATGCATTTTCAAATAAAATCTCTAAAGAAGGGTCGTGATGTTCATATTTATGCTGTCTGGATTTTCTGTCTCAAAGTGACACTTGTATTTTTATATCTGGAAGAATGAAAATATGCAGTCATTAAGCATATCAGAAATATCACCTGATTTTAAGTATACATTATGAAATAAAAATACAAACTATGCTCTCTTCTAGCGATTTCCATTATAGAACACAACTTTGGAATGTATGTTCTGATCTTCTGATTCTCCCCACCCACCTTTTTTTTTCTTCTTTTCTTACCCAGATCCTCAATGCAGTGGTTCTGCTGATTATACTGAGCGCTTTGACAGATCCTGGCCAGTACCACTTAGCGGGTACTGAATTAAGCAATGACTTTGAATTTATGGATGATGCCAGTAAGTATATATCATTTCATTAGTAATTTACAATCTGGCTCCTGTTAAACTGACCTGATATTGTGCCAGGGCAGCACTTTCATAGTTGGCATAAAATTGCTGTCTGTAAATATATATGTGTGTGTGTGTGTGTGTGTGTGTGTGTTTGTGTGTGCACGCGCATGCACTGAAGCTTCTCTAAAATTCTTGAGACAAAAGATGATATTTATAAAGGACTTTAATTGAAAGTGATTTATTAAAACAGGCTGCTTTGCCCAATGAGATTCACCTTGGAAAAGGTCTGGACTCCAAAAAAAAAAAATAGAAGTCCAGTAGATGGAAGCAAAGAAATAGAGAAAAATCTAACACTTGGCTGACATCTAACGGCCAGCAGCATTTTGCAGCCCCAATAAAGATAGGTATTATTTATTTAGCATATGGCATACAATGCCAGGGAAATCTACAAATGCTGGGCATAATGCAGTCCTGACAGCCAAAACTGCTAGTTCATTCTGCTTGGCACTTGCAGGCCTATCCGTGGTGCACCCCAGGGGGCAAACTAGCTTACACCAGCTGACTCGGGCACTCAGGTTTCTAAGTCTTTTGGGCTCCTCTGCCAGTCTCGCCTCACCTCATATGTGCAGTGTAAAGTGGTACCCATTTATCTATTTGCAATATTGCATGCTTTCAAACTGCTGGGTGGGTAGGAGCTGGGGTTCGAGTGACTCTATCTTATGGTGAAAGGCTCGAACCACCGGAGTGCAGACCATTTGGGTCCGGTAGTTTCAATGTCATTAAGCTACTGAGCCACTGGGTCCTCACATAATAAAGGTATAGGGGGCACAATGGCCTAGTGGTTAAGATGTTGTGCTTATTAACCAGAAGGTTGTCAGTTATAGATCTGAGCACTGCATGATGGAGTTAGCTCCTGTTCTCATCCCAGCTCTTGCCAAACTTGCAGTTCGAAAGCATGCAAATGCGAGTAGATAAATAGGCACCACTTCAATGGAAGGTAATAGTGTTCCATGCACCTCAGCATATAGTCATGCTGGCCAAATGACTACAGAAGTGTCTTTGAACAAGGCTGGCTCCCTTGACTAAGCAATGGAGATGAGCACCGCCCCATAGAGTAAGAAATGACTGGACAGGGAAAAACCTTTATCTTTTTTTAATGAATTTTACATAATTACATCGAAGGATTGTACTAAATAAAACCTGGAATAGTAATAGAGTGAACTGGTCTAAAGCTGTTATTTAATTATAGTTTAGCACTGTACCCTCATGCCCCAGCTCTGTGTTCATGCCAATGCTTCTCAGACTGCATTTCCCATTTTTAGTTACCGAGAGTTGTGACTACAAAGATGTATTTTAGCATTTGCCTGGGTATATTAGGGCTCAGAGGGCTGAACTGCCCCTTATACCTTCATAGTAACTTAACCCTACTCCTGATGTGCCTGACCTCTTTGTCATGGAGCAGAGAGATAAGAAAGGGATGTTTAAATGTTTGTTTAAAATAATACTATGGAAGATGTGGTAGGGCAGGTGGTTCTCAACCTTTTCTTCACCATGGATCCTCTTTAAATACCTTTTGTGGCCACGGACCATGGTCATGGACCACCAAGACAACTCAAGATTTAAATCATAACATTTTTTCAAGACTTTGTGGACCCCTTTGAGGACATCATGCTCCCCCAGGGGTCAACAGTTGAGAACCAGTGTTGTAGGGGATTTGTCTACAGCTGGACAAACAAGAAAAGAATGGTAAGAAACATTCAATCTTCCAGGCCCAGTTAAACCAGTGCCATAAGAGGGGCTGGGGTTGGGAGACAGACCTTAAAGAAAAGAAAAATGGCTTCCAATTTGGCAAGTTCTTAACTTTCAGCATCTTGGTTTGTGGGGGATTCAGCAGGATAATGGATACAAATTCTTCAAAATGTTAAGAAGGCCATTCGTTTAGATCAAAACCACAAATAATAGGAAATATCAACCTGATTAGTGGGAGCGAGGATGAAATGTGTGACTTAAGCCTTAATATCTTTTTTATGTTCACCAATAAGAGGCCAAAATAATGGCTTCACTATCTTCAGGAAGCAACAAAAGACTGCTGGGCAGCTACAGGCAGACCATGAGTTCAGCACCCGTGGAATAAAATGGTTCATTTTAAATATTGATTGTTAAATAAGCCATAGTGACTGTCTTCACACAGCATGTTAAGCCCAGGCCAAACAAATTGTATATATAATATTATAAATATCTTTAATAAGATTATATATATAGTGCACTATATATATATATAGTGCAAAAGATTAGTGATGATGGTGATGATGATGATGATGGAGCAACTTCAGTATGGAAAAGGTGCAGAAGTTGGTCTGATACTTCTGACACATAAATGTGGACAAGGATATCAGCTCGGTGGAGCTAAGAATATAAAGTTAAGCCAGTGGGGTTTAGCTCAGGCACGCTTTTCTCAGGCTAAACAGCTGTGTGGTCCAAAATTAGTACCTTCTGCAAACCTTAGTCTGAAATAATTTGGACACATCACAGCAAGCCAAGTCCTCCAGCAGAGGATGCTCTTGCACCAGAAAAGTACTCTCTGGGCCAAAGGAGAAGAAACTAGGCCGGAAACACCTTCTAAGAATACCAAGGAAAATCCAGTTTTCTCTCAGGCCAGTTTGTGTTTCATAAACAAGGAGAGGCTTGTTTAAGACGAAAAAAGCAATCGTGATTTCTGTGGCCTCTGGTACCATTGTGTATTGTTAAAAACATGGAATGCTATTAAGAGAACAGTTTCAGTTGAATATCTGAATATTTTCCTTGGGGACCAATAATAATGAACACATTTTATTTAATAAAACAAATATGCAGGCTTCCACAGAGCTGTGACTGATTCATTATTTATTTCAGATATGTGTATTGCAACTGCAGTTTCTCTTCTCATGATTCTCATTTGTGCGATGGCCACCTATGGTGCATATAAGGTAAGGCATAATGTACGGCGTTGTATTCTATTTTAATTAACTTACTTTGAAACTGGTTCACAAAGCATCTAGTAGCTCATAGCATACAAAGTTGCCAGGGGCATGGTGCTAGAAAAACTCATGAGACTTTGAGCAGCAGACCACAAAGCAGAAAAAAGCACAAAGAAAGCTATACATTCATAAAGAAGGATTATCTACAGTCAGTTCGGTCCAAAACATGATGGAATAAGGATGTACTTTGCAGAATATACAGGTGAAACTCGAAAAATTAGAATATCGTGCAAAAGTTCATTTATTTCAGTAATGCAACTTAAAAGGGGAAACTAATATATGAGATAGACTCATTACATGCAAAGCAAGATAGTTCAAGCCGTGATTTGTCATAATTGTGATGATTATGGCGTACAGCTCATGAAAACCCCAAATCCACAATCTCAGAAAATTAGAATACTGTGAAAAGGTGCAATATTCTAGGCTCAAAGTGTCCCACTCTAATCAGCTAATTAAGCCATAAAACCTGCAAAGGGTTCCTGAGCCTTTAAATGGTCTCTCAGTCTGGTTCAGTAGGAATCACAATCATGGGGAAGACTGCTGACCTGACAGTTGTGCAGAAAACCATCATTGACACTGTTTGGTTCAGGTAGACAATGACTCAGAGAGGTTAACAGCGAAAAGAGTTTATTCAATACACATATGTCAACTGACAACTGTCAAAATGTCTCAGGCTTTTATACTAGAGCTGTTTTAACTGTATCCAATCGCAAGTCTCTATTTTCCCGCTTTTACAACTTTAACCAATAGTTGCACCAGAATCTCCCGCTTCAAGGAACCTTCTTTGCAACCTTGCTATTTACATGTTTGCAACTATCTACTGACATAACACCCCTTACCCCCCAGTTGTTGTTATTTATTGACATAATCTCTTAAGTATTTGGGTGGCCTATGGACCCTTGATGGATATCTATTGGTTTGATTACCAAAGTCATCACTATCCGATTGTCTGCTTGGCTGGCTTACATTTGTGGGTCTGGACTCTTGAATTGCTGGCTCAGATGCTTCTCTACTAACAAATGGTGATTGTTGTTGTGTTTGATGTTGATGCTCAGCTAATGCGGGCCTGCTCAAAGAGGACAGCTCCCAGTCAATTTGACCGTGTTGTGGGTTAGCTGTGGATACACTGGTTTGAATTTCTGCTCCCCCACTAACTGGCAGGTTGTTATGATTAAGCCCCCCGTGTACACTTTGACCCCCATCTACTGGCATGCTACCAATAGTTCTCTTCCTTAGCTGATCTATATGTCTTTTTCTTAACCTATTCCCTTCCCCCTCAATGGTGTAAGACAAAGGCCCCATTATGTCAGTGACCACCCCTGGAACCCATTTGTCCCCCTGTGCATAATTCCTGGCCCAGACTAAGTCTCCAATTTTGAATGATCTGTTTGGAATGTCCAGTTCAGCACTTGAGGGTAGTCTGTCAGGATGTAACCTGTCCAGTTTGGTGGTTAGCCTTTTCCCCCACCTCATTTCCGCCGGGCTTTTCCCGGTAGCCGTGCAAGGGGTTGTATGTTGGGTCAGCAAAAAGTCTGCCAGTCTTTGGTGCCAATCGCCACGGATGATTCGCTTCAAGGCGTCTTTGGTGGTTCTCACGTTGCGTTCAGCCAAGCCATTGGTGGACGGGTGGAAGGGTGCTGATGTTGCATGTCTAATCGAGTTGGCCCTGAGGAAATCCTGGAATTCAACAGAGGTGAATTGGGGCCCATTATCTGACACAATTACATCAGGTAACCCATGAGTGGCAAAGAGGCCCCTTAAGACCTGTATTGTTCTACAAGAAGTCATAGAACTGACAGGTACTACCTCTAGCCACCTAGAGAAACTGTCCACCACTACTAGAAAGGTTAAACCTTGAAAGGGTCCAGCAAAATCAATATGAATCCTAGACCACGGATTCCTGGCCAATTCCCACTTATGCGTGTGTGTGTGAGGCAGGTCAGGTCTAGATCGCTGACACAAATAACATCCTGAAACACATTCTTCAATGTCCTTATCAAGTCCTGGCCACCATAAGTGACTTCTAGCTAATGCCTTCATACGTATTATTCCAGGGTGACCCTCATGTAATTCTAATAAAATTGTAGATCTGTGGATTTCAGGAATGACAACACGGTTGCCCCACAAAATACATCCCAAATGGGATGATAGTTCGTCCTTCCTTCTAAAATATGGAATGTACTTTGCATCCGGGTTAGTACTTGGCCACCCACTAAGGACCCAGGCCATGATTCTTTTTAGGATATGGTCTTTATTGGTAGCTTCAGCTATATCTTTAGCAGTTAAGGGGCATTCAGGAATGTCCTGTAAGGACATAATTTGTCCCACAGGAGCCGGGTCTTCCTCAGTGTTGTTTAAGGGCAGTCTGCTAAGGGCATCAGCATGTCCCATTTCCTTACCTGGTCTATGTTGAAGTGAAAATGAATATGCTGAGAGGAAAATTGACCACCTCAGCATTCTGGGCGACATTATTTGGGGTGTCTGTTTATCGGTGGTAAACAGTCCCAATAATGGTTTGTGGTCAGTGAGTATGGTAAAGTTCCTACCATAAAGGTAATCATGGAACTTTTTTACTCCTGCCACGATTGCTAATGCTTCCCTATCAATCTGTGCATAATTCCTCTCTGCTTTAGTAAGCGTCCTGGAATAGTATGCAATTGGCTTTTGGATACCATGACTATCCAAGTGGCTGATAACAGCCCCCACACCATAAGGTGAAGCATCGCAAGCTAAATAAATTGGTTTATTTTCAATAAAATGGGTTACTGTGGATTGGCTTGAAAGAATATTTTTTAATGTTTGGAAGCTGACTCTATGTTTATCAAGCCACTGCCATGGGGTTTTTTTATCTAAAAGTCTATGTAGTGGTTCTGCTATGGCAGCTTTGTGTGGCACGAATGTGTGGTAAAAGTTAACTAATCCTAGAAAGGCTTGTAATTCAGCCTTGTTTTTTGGTTCTGGTGCCAATTTAATTGCCTTGATTTTATCAGGGGTAGGATGAATTCCATTTTTATCTATCCTAAATCCTAAAAATTCAGTGGATCTAACCCCAATACAGCATTTCTCCTTTTTTAATTTAAGTCCAGCCCTCCTAAACCTTCCCAATACCTGTTCCAGACGCTCGGCTAATATCTCTTCATTTCTTCCAGCTATTAGAACATCATCAAAGTAAGGGCATACACCAGGTATGCCCTTTAAGGTCCTCTCCATCACCTCTTGGAAGATGCCAGGAGCTGCTGCAATACCAAATTGCAGTCTGTGGACTCGGAACGCCCCCTTGTGGGTAACTATAGTTTGAGCTTCAGCAGCCTCTTTAGAAACAGTTAATTGCAAATACGCCTGCGCCAAGTCTAACTTGGCAAATATGGCGCCGTCCTGTATCGTGGCGAGGACCTGCTTCACCGTCGGGACCGGGTAAGCATGTTTTTTCATTCCAAGGTTCACGGTGGCTTTGTAGTCAGCGCAGATCCTCACATCCCCATTAGGTTTAAGGGGTGTGACGATCGGCGTTTCCCACAAACCACCCTCGACTGGTTCTAGGACGCCTTGGCCTACAAGCTTATCGAGCTCGGTCTCGATTTTTTGCTTAAGGGCGAAAGGCACCCTTCGGGCCTTAAGCCTGATGGGTTTAACCGACGGGTCTAAATTAAAATTAATTGGGGGCCCTTTGTATTTACCCAAAGACCCATCGAATACGTCTGCGAATTCATCGCAGACTGATTCGAGGGTCTTATTTTTAATAACTGTGTTTATTCCCCCTATCTAAATTCCCAGGGCAGGGAACCAGTTAAGGCCTATTAAA
The DNA here is from genome assembly GCF_947247035.1 of Vipera ursinii. Taxonomy (NCBI): domain Eukaryota; kingdom Metazoa; phylum Chordata; class Lepidosauria; order Squamata; family Viperidae; genus Vipera; species Vipera ursinii. The sequence goes on from NC_139516.1 coordinate 189,162,881, forward strand.
TTAGTTCTATGGCCTTCAGTAACTATTAAATCTAGTGCTCCCTTAAACCCTTTATATTTAACACTAAGGGTGATTTTTCCCTTAATTTTTATTGGGGTTTTTTGGAAGTCGGTCAATTTGATTTTGGTTGAACTAAGTGGAATCTTTCTGCCACTTTTTAGCTCAATCTTTTTAAGGGTTTCACTGGATATTATGGACACTGAGGCCCCAGAATCGATTTCCATTTTGCAAGGAATTCCTTGCAATTGGACTATAATTTTTAATTTTTCTCTCACAATATTGTTAATTTTTTCCTTTCTACGGTGATTGACTCGCGCCACCTCCCCGTGGTTCGGGAATTTAGCCCTCGGTCTAGGGGTCTCTTTGCCACTATAGTAAGGGGTTACCTTACCTTCGGGCCAAACGTCGACTTCGTGTAAGCGACTGTCGCGTGCACGACCCCTGCAAATGGCTTGAATGTGGCCGGTCTTCCCACACAATCTGCATCTGGCGGTACGAACTCTGCACGTTGCTCGGGGATGATTGCCCCCGCAGCTGCCGCATCTATTGTCGTTGTCGCGCGGTCTCGTTGCAGTGTCTCTCAGTTGTCGTTGGGTTGTAGTTGTTTGTCGTTGCGGCGTTGTGGTTTGGAATCGGCGACTTGGTTCAGGCCCGTCGCTTCGGGATGGTTTTGCCGCCATTTTTCCAAACCGTCTGGTGACTTCGGCGATGTCGGCTTCCCATTGCTGGTCCACCTCCCCGCAGTCCACAAGGCCTTCTTGATTAATTTCGGCAGACGCAGCCATGCTATTACGGGGTGGGTCGCGATACCCGGTGGATTCATAAGTCAAGAGTTCATCCAGTACTTCTTGCAAATCGCCGGTGGGCTTAGCGATAATTCTGTTTTGTAGTTGCTCATCTCGCAAGCCCAGCACCACTCTGTCCCGGATTCTTATCTCTAAGTTGTCATACTTGCAACGTACTGCTGCTTCTCTGACTGCAGCAACAAATCTTTGGATCGACTCGCCCGGTCTCTGGTTACTTTTTTCGAAAATGCGTCGCCAAAAGAGTTCTGACCTCCTTGGCGTGAAATGTACTTTAAGTTTGGCCAATAGATCGGCATACGGAACGCTTGAGACCGGCTGTGGTTGACAAAGTCCGACAGCAATCCGATACACCGGTGTGCTGCATATGGTTAGTAGAGCAGCCGCCTTTTTTCGGTCATCCGTTATACCGTTGACAAGTAAAAACCCTTCGACCTGTCCCACATATTCTTCCCAGTCCTCTGGGAAGTTTGGGTCGAATTCTTTTAAGGACCCGATTTGCGCCATTCGGAGGATTGTTGATTCCGCCGCGGCCGCTAGTGGTTGACTGTGACTTCTTTTCAAATTTGCCGCCTACGCGCAGCTGTTCCGCAATCCTTCTCTGGTCCGCCGTCTATCCCACCTTCGTCGCCAGTTGTTTGGTTCAGGTAGACAATGACTCAGAGAGGTTAACAGCGAAAAGAGTTTATTCAATACACATATGTCAACTGACAACTGTCAAAATGTCTCAGGCTTTTATACTAGAGCTGTTTTAACTGTATCCAATCGCAAGTCTCTATTTTCCCGCTTTTACAACTTTAACCAATAGTTGCACCAGAATCTCCCGCTTCAAGGAACCTTCTTTGCAACCTTGCTATTTACATGTTTGCAACTATCTACTGACATAACAGACACCCTCCATAAGGAGGGAAAGCCTCAAAAGGTAATTGCAAAAGAAGTTGGATGTTCCCAAAGTGCTGTATCAAAGCACATTAATAGAAAGTTATGTGGAAGAGAAAAGTGTGGAAGAAAAAGGTGCACAAGCAGCAGGGATGACAGCAGCCTGGAGAGGATTGTTAGGAAAAGGCCATTCAAAAGTGTTGGGGACTTTCACAAGGAGTGGTCTGAGGCTGGAGTCAGTGCATCAAGAGCCACCACACACAGACGGATCCTGGACATGGGCTTCAAATGTCGTATTCCTCTTGTCAAGCCGCTCCTGAACAACAAACATCACAAGTGTCTTACCTGGGCTAAAGAAAAACAGACCTGGTCTGTTGCTCAGTGGTCCAAAGTCCTCTTTTCTGATGAGAGCAAATTTGCATCTCATTTGGAAACCAAGGACCCAGAGTCTGGAGGAAGAATGGAAAGGCACACACTGCAAGATGCTTGAAGTCCAGTGTGAAGTTTCCACAGTCTGTGTTGATTTGGGGAGCCATGTCATCTGCTGGTGTTGGTCCACTGTGCTTCCTTAAGTCCAGGGTCAATGCAGCCGTCTACCAGGAGATTTTGGAGCACTTCATGCTTCCTTCCGCAGATGAGCTTTATGGGGATGCTAACTTCATTTTCCAGCAGGACGTGGCACCTGCCCACACTGCCAAAAGCACCAAAACCTGGTTCAATGACCGTGGGATTACTGTGCTTGATTGGCCAGCAAACTCACCTGACCTGAAACCCATAGAGAATCTATGGGGCATTGCCAAGAGAAAGATGAGAGACATGAGACCGAACTATGCAGAAGAGCTGAAGGCCGCTATTGAAGCATCCTGGTCTTCCATAACACCTCAGCAATGCCACAGGCTGATAGCTTCCATGCCACGCCGCATTGAGGCAGTAATTGCTGCAAAAGGGGCCCAAACCAAGTACTGAGTACATATGCATGCTTATACTTTTCAGAGGTCTGATATTGTTCTATGTACACTCCTTGTTTTATTGATTGCATGTAATATTCTAATTTTCTGAGATTGTGGATTTGGGGTTTTCATGAGCTGTACGCCATAATCATCACAATTATGACAAATCACGGCTTGAACTATCTTGCTTTGCATGTAATGAGTCTATCTCATATATTAGTTTCCCCTTTTAAGTTGCATTACTGAAATAAATGAACTTTTGCACGATATTCTAATTTTTCGAGTTTCACCTCTAAGGAGGAAAAATATTACACATAGGAGAAGCATACAGCAGAGCATGAGACTGCATTTAGAAATGTCTGAAGAAGTTAGCCTAGATTAATTATAGGGGTGGGTGTATTCCCCAATCTAGGGCCCTCCAGTTATGTTTGATTATAACTTGTGGCCATGATAGCTGGCAATTCTGAGAATTAGAACCCAATATAAAGAACACCTGGTTGGGAAAGGCTTCCTAGAAAAACAAGTATAAGCATTCTGAACTTTTCTCAGGACCAGTAAATTGCTTTGAAAAACTTTTTAGGAAAATGTCCCAAGGGTACTTTTTCAAAAGGCAACTGGACTTTCTTGTTTTTTCCTTGAAGACATTTTGCTTCTCATCCAAGAAGCTTCTTCAGTTCTGACTGAATGGTGGAGAAAGGGTGGATTTATATTCAGTACAGTCATCTGGTTGTTAGCACTCTCTCCGAGAACCGTTGAGACCACTTGGAGCTTTATATGTGCCTTCAGGGTCACCTGAATAGCACAAATGGATGTGGAACCTTCTTGAAACTGTTGAAAGGACTCTTCTGTAAACAGGATATCGGTGGTGTCATATGCCTTCCTCTCTATTAAAGAGGGCTATTCAGTTTTAACATAGGTGGCCTCTTTGACCCCTCTTTCACACCAGCAATCCTGTCTGTCCAGAATGTCTTCAAAAGAGTGGCCTTTGTCTTTCAAATGTAGATGGACTGCTGAATCTTGTCCAGATAGGTTTGTTCTCCGATGTTGTGCCATGTGTTTGTGAAGTGGCTGTTTTGTATCTCCAACGTACAGATCTGCACATATCTCACTGCATTGTACTGCATGTATCACATTGCTCAGTTTGCATCCAGGTGTTTTGTCCGTGGAATGAACAAGCTTCTGTCTTAGTATTCTTGGGTTTAAAGCGTGCATGTATGTTGTGTGGTTGAAAATCCTTCCATTTCCCACCATTCAGTCAAATTGAAGTTTCTTGGATGAGAAACTTGAAGGTCTTCAAGAGAAAAACAAGAAAGTTTAGTTACTTTTTTAAAAAGCACTTTTGGAGCAACAATGACTTGGATGATTGAGCATCTCCATTGCCTTTTCAGGAAAACTTGATTGTAAGGATAATCATTTATATATCAATAAGTATACATTATTTATAAGGTTTACCTGCCGTACTACAGCAGTTTACTTAGCACTGTGCTATTACTATTACTGTGTAATATTTACGAACATAATTATGTTCTGTAAAGAATATTAATAAAAAGATGTTCATTTAATATATGGAATAGATCAAGATTAATTTATATTTTATAAGACTAACTTAAACCTAATGTGTGTGTGTGTGTGTGTGTGTGTGTGTGTGTGTGTGTGTGTGTAAATTATTCAAATTGCTAATAAAGAATTAGGGAGGCTGAGATGGCCATTTCGAACTTATTTTGTTCTCATCAGTCAGTCATACCCTTTATCTGAGATTCGAACCTGGGCTGATGACTTGTGACAGCTCATTATTTGTGTAAATTATTCAAATTGCTAATAGAGAAAGAAGCTGTGGCTCAGGGAGTTAAAACAACTGCCACATATATAATCAGCCCAGGTTCGAATCTCAGATAAAGGGTATAACTGACTGATGAGAACAAAATAAGTTCGAAATGGCCATCTCAGCCTCCCTAATTCTTTACTAGCAATTTGAATAATTTACACAAATAATGAGCTGTCATAAGTTGACTATATCCTGTGGATAGCCTTGGGTTAGGCAAAAACAGGAAAGAAAGTTAATTAGCAAGGTGTATTCAAAAAAAGCCTTGACAAATACTTAACACACACACACACACACACACACACACACACACTCTCACACATATACATATAAAGTAAAGTTAAAGGTTCCCCCCCCCGCACATGCATGCTAGTCGTTTCCAACTCTAGGGGCTGGTGCTCATCTCCATTTCAAAGCCGAAGAGCCAGCCCTTGTCCGAGGACATCTCCGTGGTCATGTGGCTGGCATGACTAGATGCCAAAGGCGCACGGAACACTGTTACCTTCCCACCGTAGTTGTCCCTATTTTTCTACTTGCATTTTTACGTGCTTTAGAACTGCTAGGTTGGCAGAAGCTGGGACAGGTAACAGGCGCTCACTCTGCTATGCGGCACTCAGGATTCGACCCGCCAAACTGCCGATGTTCTGATCGACAAACTCAGCATCCTAACCCGCTGAGCCACCGCGTCCCTTCACATATACATACATATACATATACACATACATACATACATACATACATACATATATATATATATATGTGTGTGTGTGTGTGTAAATTACTAACAAAGAATTAAAGGGAAACTGAGATGCATTTCTGACTCCTTAGTCGTCCTCAGTCAGCTATACCCTTCTGAGATTCTAACCTGTGCTGATTGCATACAAGGCAGTGCAATCAGCCCAGGTTCGAATCTCAGAAGGGTATAGCTGACTGAGGACGACTAAGGAGTCAGAAATGCATCTCAGTTTCCCTTTAATTCTTTGTTAGTAATTTACACAAATATATGAATTGTCCGGTGTGACTACTGCCTGTTTGATAGCCTTCAAGATAGGCTGAAAACAGGAAATAAAGATTTGCCCCATGTTTGGGGCCTAGCAAGGTAATCTAAATAGTTAACATTTGAAATATATATATATATATATATATATATATATGTTTCAAATGTTAACCCTTTAATTCTTTGTTAGTAATTTACACACATATATATATATATATATATATATATATATATATATATATATATATATATATATATATATATATATATAGTTCTTGAATGAAAAGCCTCTTTTTATGCCTGCCTATTGATCTCCAATATTTTATAATGTAGTTGTTTTTATGTATGTACCCCTTTGACCAGTTGAGAAAAATGATTGAAAAATGATTGAAAATTGCATTAAAATTCTATAAGCAACTATTCCCTCCTCTCTTTTTATTTTGTATGTCTAGCAACATGCAGCCTGGATCATCCCTTTCTTCTGTTACCAAATCTTTGATTTTGCACTCAACACTTTAGTTGCTATCAGCATACTGGTTTATCCAAACACGGTTCGGGATTATCTGCAGCAACTGGTAAAAGACTTTCTTATTGAATATTCAGACTGTTTATGTAAATGATTGTTGTAGACATCATCCACAGACTATGAGAATAAGTTTCACCTGCCCACACATGAAGGCTAAACATAAGAATATTAGTAGCCCCATGCATTCCTGTTCTCTGTCAGATGTCTCTAGAACCTATGGTATCCTAAACATTCTTACAGAGAGCAAAGCCAGAATTTACTTCTTCCTATAATTTGAGATCAATCTTTTGGGGGGTTGTTGGCTGAAACTGGCACCTTGGTGGTGGTCGTGGGGCTTCAAAGATAACAGCAAATGCAGATCAGCATTAAAAGTGATAAGAGTATCAAAAACATTATTTATTTATGTGAATATGTTTGGATCAGAATGTCAGGAATGCCAAATCAGGTTCCACTGCTCCAGGAAATAATAGGAGGAACATTATGCCAAAAGAAAATATGCACTGCCAAAGTGTTATTTAATCCTCCAGGAAGGAATACATTTTCCCCTCTATATTTAAGCCCCAACTTTTCCCCAGAATGGGGGGGGGGGGAAACAGGATTAATGGGAGGGGGAAGAATTCTGAAAAATACAATGTTGGACTGGAAAATGTGTCCCACTCAAAGGGACATAGAATTTATTGCAAATAGTTTAATATTGCAATGCTTTCACCTTTCAATTGCTCTTTGTGCCAATATTTCTTCTTAGGACAACTTTTGTGTTTTTTTTTTAAAGGGAGGGGAATGGGGGGTGGAATGTAGCAGACTGAAAAAGTTTAGTGGTTTGCTAATCTTAGATTCCAGTCTTTTCCTTCTGTCGGAAGCAATTTGCAGAGTAGGATAAGATAAGATAAGATAAGATAAGATAAGATAAGATAAGATAAGATAAGATAAGATAAACTTTATTGTTATTTTTTTACTGTGGGCACAACAGCACACATCAAAAATCAAATTTAGTTGCCCACTCTCAAATTGGAACACATACATGACACACACCTAACCATACTATATACACATATGTATAGACCCACACCCCTACATATACATAAATAAATATTAAATATTGTCCATCTTAAATATATAATGGAAGGAGGAAGCTTGAGAGTTCACAAGGTTACTGCTGTATGGAATGAAACTATGGCTGAATCTGGATGTTCTGCTGTGGATACCATGAAGCTTCCTCTCAGAAGGTAACAAGGTGTAATGTGTGCCTTCCTTCATTGGCACAATCCACCACACTTCGCCTCCCTTCTCCAGTGTTGCCACAGTTGGTGGTGATTGGGGGAGAGAGATCTGCTCTCAGCCCCAAACAAACCCAGTGTGCAATTTGGGGATCCTTCTAGACTTGTGGCTCCTGCACTAAGAGCAAGTGGCAGTTGTGATGAGGAAGCCTTTTGCACAGCTTTCATGTCGATTGCACCCATTCTTAGATTGGAAGGCTCTGCTCACAATCATTCATATCCTAATCACCTCCTGGTTGGACTACTATAACATACTCTATGTGGGCATTGTTATGGGAAAGTATCTGAAAGCCTCAGCTGCTACAAAATACAGTGACCATAGAATCATAGGGCTGGAAGGGACCTCTGAGTCAAGGCAAGAGATCTTATACTATCCCTGTCAAATGACTGTCCAGTCTATTTTTGCAAACCTGCAGAAGTGGAGCACCCACAACTCCAGGAGGCAAACTATTCCATAATAACAGAGTTGGAAGGGACCTTGGAGGTCTTCTAGTCCAACCCCTTTCTTAAGCAGGAGACCCTATACTATTTCAGACTAATGGTTGTCCAATCTCTTCTTAAAAACTTCAAGTGATGACCTGTCCACTTCCTCAGCTCAACAATTTCAAACCATTCCCTGATAACCGGACAAGACCCCCACCCGCAGCCACCTCCCCTGGACCTGCAGCAAGGCCTGTATCCCAGGGCGAGCAAATCTGAGTGACTTTGTCTGACAGATGCTGAACATGGTTTGAATTGGGCAAAGCTTTGTAAGAGAAGAGAGACAAAGCTACTATCCTGCAAAAATAGGCATGTATTTCCAACAAAGTGAAGAGTGATGAAAATATTAGTTTGGCACTGAGTAGTTTCTCTTTAAACAGAGAAGTGAAAGCATGATTCTACAATGTTTATCTTCAATCTGTTATACTTCATCTGGTGGGATTAAACAGTTGGTGCACTTCAGTGAAATTCCAAATGAGGAAAATGTCTTGCTAGCACTTGGCAAAAGAGAAAGGCATGCAGAAATATTTGTGTTTAAATGAATCTGGCAGAAAACATCAAACAGTTTGTGGCTGCAATCTTTGGGAATGAAAAAGAACTTGTTTCTCCCTCCAGAATTCTGTAATTAAAATGCCAATATAAAAGATCACTGCCGAGTGGTTTGTAAAGTTACAAAAAGAGATACATTCAATGAAGAGTTGCAGTTGCTTCTTTGTGGTAGAAACTTCCCTATGACCATTCGGTCCGGATATGGCTGTCACATGAAGATTCAGATGGGGTGATTAATAGTTTCTAAAATATCACGTGGGTAGTTCACTGATTATGACTGTAAAGGAAACTGTCCATTATGGTCATAATAGTAATGCTTGCAAAATGGTTTGTTCATGTGACCAACCCAATTCTATGACTTTTTTTGTGGCAGTTAAGCAAATGTGGCAATTGTGAATGCAAACACCACAGTTGTCTTGCCAAAAAATGGAAGTGCCAATTTTCAGCAAAACCAAATGTGGTCACCTGACTGGGGGAACTTTGAAAACAGCCATAAATGCAGCCGTGTTGCTGAGTACCTGAAGTGCAGTCACATGACCACGGGGGGGGTGGGTTCAACCATTGGAACCTCAAATCTGGGCCGTAAGTCCCCCTTAGCTAGTAACTTCAAATGATTGTTAAGCAACCTGTTGTAAGCTGAGGACAACCTGTAGACAAGAGCACTGTCTTCACTTTATGATAACGAACAATCTTATATCAGAGGCAGATGCAAAAAAAAGATTTTAAGTTAAAACTGGCTTGGAATGTATAGTAGGAACAATAAGAGCATTTTAATAGTAAGACCAATGACAAAAAAATGAAGGTATGTTCAACCTTTAACTTAGATTGCTTTAACTTAGATTGCTTCATTGGGGAAGTGGTTGGACCTAATGTTCTCAATAACCTTTTCCAATTGTGTGATGAAGATTATATGAGTTTTACACTGTCACTGCATATCTTGTAGAAAGAATTGGGAGTAGAATACATGGTTCTCTCTGCTTTTTTATTTTATTCTAAAAACAATCTTTGGGACAAATTAGGTTTTGAGATAGGGACAGTTGTAACGTGGTCTCAGCTGGGTGGAGAGGTAAATTCCTGCCCAATATCCTAATTGCTGAATTCTAGCCACAGCTTAGTGAATAAAGCACAGCTGCCTGGATTTATGCAACAGATTAAGTCAAAACCAAACAAATTACAATTTAGTGTAATTTATACAATGTGTGAATCCAATCTATGACTCATACATAATTCAACACATGGAACAGAATTTTGTAACATCCAGAAACTCTGCCGGAGTTTGATGCTTATTTTTTTGCTGGAAACTGAATTCTATGTATACAAGATGCCCAAAGTTCTGTGCAAGTATCGATTCCAAAGGCATCTTCTTTTCTTGCCTTCACATCCATCCCATACAATTATGTAAATAGGGTCCTTATAGGATTGTAGAGTTTACTATATCCAGTTTGTGTCAATATTTTTATTTCAGAAGGTTGAGTGACATTTCCAAATTAATTTATGGTTCTGAAAACTTACTTTCCTCCTTTGTATAGTGACTGCTAAATCTGCTTGTCTCCTAATCTTTTCTACTTGTTGTAATAGATTACCAGTAGACCTCGGCTTATGGCCAGTCACTTAGTGACTGTTCAAAATTATGACAGACCTAGCTGTGGGGTACATACAACCCAGATTCAAAGCTCCAATGGACGCCCCCACTCCCAGTCACATGACCACACTTCATGCTGTTGCAACCAAGCTGCATTTATAGCCATTTGCAGTGTCCTGTGGTCACATGATTGTGTATTACAATGGTTTTGCCAAAACCCAGCATTTACTCCCAGTTTTCTGCAAAATCAACCCATTAAGCCATTTGCTTAATGACCACAGCATCCCTTTAATCCAAGTGGTCACTTGATGACTGCTGCATTCATTTAACAAACCACTGCAAAAAAGTCCATAAAAACAGGTTGATAATGTTACCAACCCACTTTACAACTGTCATAACTTATGATTGTAATGGATAGGCCACATTATGGTTGTAACTTGAGGACTTCCTGTATCAGATTGGAGACTGGAGATTGGGGTCCCTTGGAATGTCATTTAATAAAATCCACTTAAAGCTCTGTGGAATTAATCAGTAGCGAGAAAGAACTTGAAAGTCAGTTTGTTGTAGTGGTTAAGGCATTGGGCTAGAAACTGGCAGATTGTGAGTTCCAGTTTTGCCAGCCTGCTGGGTGACTTTGGACCAGTCACTTTCTGCCTAGGAAGAAGGCAATGGCAACCCACTTCCAAAAAACCTTGCCAAGAATACTTCAGGGATTGGTCCAGGCAAATATCAGGAGTCAAAATTGACTTGAAGGCACACAGGCATATCAAAAAACCTGCTCTGACAGGATGACTCTGAAGTTGTAAAATATCCCTCAGTTTCACACGACACGACCATGTTAAATGAACTTTGTGTTTAAAATTATAAAAAAGAAAGCAGAAAGTTTGATGAGATTGCTAACAATTTCCTTCTAATTTTCAGCCTGCAAATTTCCCCTACAAGGAAGAGATTATGTCAATGAATTCAATCTGCTTAATTGTTATTCTTCTTCTTTGTTTAAGTATCACATTGGCTTTCAAGGTAAGCATAACATATTTTTACCCACCTTAACAGTATGAACTGGAAATAATAGAAAAAGTTTATTGTTTGTTTGTTTATTAAATTTATATGCCACCCAGTCTACTATCAAGCGAATCTGGGAGGCTTTAGGATGCCTAAATTTAGGTTGCTGCCATAAACTGAAGTGGACAAGAAAAAAAGGAAAGACCTCTTAAACCAGTCCTCTTTGTTGAGTATGGACAACCACAGGGACTCTGCTGCCAGCATGTGCCAATATGCCCATAGAATCTTCCTTGGTGCCCATTTGTCTCTCTGTCTCATCCGATTTATTTTTCAGTTATTAAAGATTCTTCTAATTATAAAAGTAAAATTGGGAGTTGAGGTGCTGCACAGTGAAATGCCAACCCATGGCAGTCTTACAAAAGTCTGATAAGCAGAATTAGCAAATCAAAATAATGGGGGAGAACAGCAAAATGCTTTGTTTGAAAATAAAGGTAGTAAGGTGCTTGTCAGGAGACTGACTGGCTATTTTGTGCCTCTATATTTTGCTCTAGAATCTGTCAGATGAAGGGCAGTATACAAGTGTAATTTGCAGATATTTGAAGATTTTTATCACTTTTCTTCAGGTCGTTTTTGTTTTCTTGTTTTTCATGACAAAATTATTAATGCAACAAATTGTGATTTCTCTTCTCTTGGGTGCATTTATTAAGAATGAAAACTTGTTATGCATCTGGATATGATACAGAAGGTTTAGGTTTCTTTCCAATATGCTGTTGGCTCATTTGGTATTTAGGGACTACAAGGTTGATTCATTCTTCATCCTTCCGAGGTTGGTAAAATGATGACCCATATTGTTCGGGGCAATATGCTGACATTGTAAACTGCTCAAAGGTTGCTATAAAGTACTATGGAGCAGTATTTAAGTCTAAATGCTGTTGCTATTTCTATAAACCTCAACTCTTGTTCACATCAGAGTCACTCTTAAAGTCACTTCCCTCCTATTTTAGTTGTTTGTTCCAATTTTCATTTGCTTCAGTATCATTCAATTATCTGCCATCAGCTGATTTCTCGGCCATCTATTGTCAAACTCGCTACGGCACATGACATGTTTTTCTATTGCCAGCAATAGGGTAGGCGTGGTTTTGCCATGATGCATCCAGCCCATGGGCTGGCAGTTTGACACCCCTGATCTATACAGTATCTTGAAAAGTAGTTTTGAATTAGGGAAAGTTTTGATTGATACTTTCTTTTCAATGAAGATAAAATGGATTCCTATATATTTTGGGGGTCATGGAGATAAGGAAAATTATCTTCTTTACTTTCTCATAATAAAGATATTTTTTAAATTGTGTTATTGTTTAAGGTATTTATTGAAGCTTTGTGCTGTGTTAATGGCCTTTTAAAGCTTTGTAAAACTAATCGCTGGATCTTATTAATTTTTGGCAAGATGCACAGCTCTGTTTTGTGGTTTCCTGTAGATGGAGTTCTTTTATGTTTGGCCATCCTTACTCTTCTTTTGCAGCTTTTTTTAAAACATCCACCAGACTGCATTTGCTTAAACCAAAAATAAATGATTCCACTGAGCTAGTAGATGCTAATTAATATTATATTTATCATGTTTAAGAGATTACTATAATGATAACATTTGTAAAGGAAAAATGGTAGCATATAGAAAACAAATTTCTGTTATAGAAAAGGGAGAAAGCTATAAATAAATCCTCTAACATTTTAAATTGACTCCTGGGCTGTGTTGATAGAATGTTCATTTGTTTCAAATGGAATGTAAGAGCAAGGAAAGCAGACTTAGTTTGTTTATTTATTTATTTATTTATTTATTTATTTATTTATTTATTTATTTATTTATTTATTTATTTATTTATTTTATTAGACTTATATACCGCTCTTCTCCCGTAGGCAGTTCACAAGTTTTTTTTAAAAAACAATACAACAATTACAAAAATTAAAACAACTAAAATGATTACATTAACCCTGAATAAATAAAAATCCCAATTAGAATCCAATTAAAACCCCAATTAATACTCTCAGTCCAGGCCAGAAAGCTCAAAGAGCCAGGTCTTAGTTGTGTTTTAAATGTTCTAAGGGTTTGATATTGCCTTAATTTCTTACTGAAATAATATTGTTAAATGGGATTTGTTCAGATTAGGGCTGCCAGATCTCAACTGGAGAGCCAGTTAGGTGTACTAGCTAAAAGTACTAGGCTAGAAACTGAGAGATTGTGAATTGTAATCCTGCCTTGGGCATGAAGTCAGATGGGGGACCTTGCGCCAGTCAGCTCTCTCAGCTCTAGGATGGAAGCAATGGCAAACCACTTTTGAAATATTATCAGGAAAATTGCTGGGACTTGTCCAAGCAATTGTCAGTAGACAAGATTGATTTAAAAGCATCCTAAAAGGTCTCAGCTGTTAAAAAAAGTAGACCACTGTTAGATGACAGCAAACAGTTAAAACAGTTTCTACATGTCTTTGCTGCCATTTAGATCTTATTTTTTATGTTTTGAAACTGGTAGGTGAAGTTCACCAAAATCAATGAGCTGTAGCAACTCCCAAATTCATATGCTTTCTGTTCTCTGATACACACAAAAAAATCCTCCTAAATATCCTTTTAATATAGGATATTTCAGACATTCCTACTTTTTCTATGGGATATTCTGTGTGTTTCACATGCAAGGCCTACTTGCAATAATCTTGAGAGCCCAGACCATACAGAGCAACCCAAAACTTTGACTATAGCACCCCGAAATCTCCAAAAATTATTTTAAAAGTGTCAGAAGAGGAAATGCTTGGAATGTATAATTATGCTAATGAATGAACCTTTATTGTCAAAGTACAACCATGTATACATTGAGATTAGCTGAGCCTCCCTTCGTGCTCCCCCCCAACTCACAGTGCAACAAACCCTCCATCTTATTACACCAACTATATTTACTTTAGGTTAACCTGAAGTATTTTAAAAATGAAATCAAATTCACTTGTCCTGGTTTCATACACTGTTTTGGGGTGAATGGGGTCCCTGGAATGTATTTAAAATCCAAATTGTGCTCCTCTACTACAAAGAAAATCAGTGGGAGACTGGCTGATTGAGAACAGCTCATTAAGCTATTGGATGAGTAAACAGCAGAAGTGAGATTTGTATCAAGGATTTCATAATTCTATAAGAGGATTCTGTTATTATGTTATACCAGCTGTTTTAGAGGTAGAAACTCAAGAAATTTATCTGACCATCTCATTTCTCTAATTCCTGGATAGGAAAAGTATGCACTATAAAATCAGTTCATGACAATGTGAAGGTCTTGCAGCGGAATGAAAGTCTTTTAAGGACAAATCTGCAGGAAAGAGGTGGACAAAAAGAATCTTCATTTCAGTATTTATATAAATAGTGCTTCTGTGTGCAAAACTCCAAGGCACTTGGTTTTGTCAGCTTGCTGAATTTAGTTAATCATATTCAGATGCATGTGCTAACAGATGGCTCTACCAGGTGTCAGTTGTGGGCGAACTGCTGGTGTTTTTTTAAAAAAAATAAACACTTGTGACCCTGGCTTCCAAAGAAAAAGAAAGAAAGATGTGGATTTGGAGTGATATGACTATGCACATTTTTATAACTTTTTAAGGTGTCTGTATATCCATTAGCTCTGGCTTATATCACTGCATCTCATTAATCTACCTTGCAAGCAAATTTATGATGAGATTAATCCTGACGGAAATATTTGAAGCCTTGATATGCATGTAGAATATGCAGGATAATATCCAGATGAATTTTCAAAGAGAACTTACTACAGGTTTGTTTGTTTTCTACTGTGAGCAAAGGTTCTTGTCTACAATGATTTAAATAATTGTTTTGCCATTTTATCTCCTAACATTTGAGGCTTAGCCTATCCCTATTTTTAATTTGTCTTTTTAAATACCTTTTTTCCGTAAATTTAACTATTCTAAATAAGCACAAAACTGCTCCAGTGAAAGGAGAGGAGCTTTGGGAGTCACCCACACTAGCCAACGTTCTGCAGAGTTGGCTTTTGGAAACAAGACAGAAAGGAAAAACAGGAATCTCTTAAGAAGTATATAACATATGATTCAGCTTCTCCAATTTGAGAATGTTCCCTGAGATCCTCAGCTAGCACAGTAAAAACTGAAGGTAACAAAGTTTGGAAAAGCTGCACAATGGGGAAGCAATTCAGTTCACTATTCAACACATCTTGTCTTCTCCCTTTTCTCCACCCTCTCTTCTTCCAGGCTTACTTGATCAGTTGTGTATGGAATTGTTACCGTTACATTAATAACAGAAACAACTCTGATGTCCTGGTCTACATTACCACTAATGACACAGCGGTAAGTTTATTGGGGTTGACTGGAGCTGTGAGAGGTTCCTGGGTTTAGATGAAAAAACCTGTTTTGGATGGTACAAAATCCAAAGTGATGGGAATCTTCAATGATGCAACTTTGACCAGCATGGCTGTTGCTTTCCTATGTACCTATCAGGCAATGATGGGTCCTATTATGCTGAGACGACAAGTTGCCCAAGTCAGATATCACTTTCTCTATGCTCTGGTTTCACCAAGGAAAAATCAGCTAAATTCATTTCTGGAAAAACTCTCTGTGGTTTTGGATAATGTGTGTTTCAGGACATTAGCAGGGAATGCTTTTGTCTTCTTGTTGAGCTTCCCAGAGATATCTGGTTGGCCATTACTAGTAACAAAACAGTGATTAAAATATCTTTTCAGTAAGTTCAGGTATGTAAAATTTGATTTTAACCATGGTTTAGTAAATAGACCCAAATTAGTGTGGTTCCAATACTCCACTTAGCCATGAATCTTAGGTTATAAACCACAGCAGCTCATGATACATTAAATCTAAAAACAAATGTATACTATGGCTTAGATTGGTGTATAAATCCAGATCTAACAGGGTTCTTTCAGTGGTCTTATATTTACAGCTGCAGTGTTCAGGGATAAATGTATATTCTCACTTGTGCCCAAACCTGTCCCTATGTTGACCATCCTTATTAAGCACTTCCTAGTTAATTACCTGCTGCATGCCTTTTATCTAAACCTGAAGTTTTGAATATTAGAATTACCATAGAACAAGCCAACACTTAACAAAACATCTAACTAAAATTTCACATCTTAATTTGTTCCAACCTTGATGCTGATATAGATATTATGGTAAATGGGTCTTTAAAAAAATCTTACAGTGGGCAGACTGAACCTTGTATTCTCTAGAAACATTGGCTCCCAGTATTAGCTTATGGATCTGAACTGGACCTCTGTCAGTAGGTATAGTTCCTGTAAGGGCCAGGAACACCAACAACCTGCTCAACCCAAAAGATTCAGTCCTTCACCCTGGGAAATCTTAAACAAAAAGAGTATCATTAATGTGCAATAATGCAATTAAATCCTTTTGCTTCAATTCCCATAGCTATCCACACCCTGATATTGGACGGTCCAGGAACATAAACTTTTTCCGTTAATGTTTGCTCTGAATTAGACCCAGAAAGCCCATTTCTTGGAGGTGTCTTTTAATGACTCCCAGATGATCCTGCCACAGAAGACTGTATATTTTATATCACTTCCCCTGATAAGTGTATGTTCTTTGTCTAGAGAGAGCTCTTTTATTTTCTAAAAGTTAGTACTGTCAAATAGTGGGCAGCTGTATATTCTCTCACTCAATAAATGTCTTCAGAGGAATGCTTTGGCAACACAAAGAATTTCAAAGCTATAAATTATCTCTGGGCAGTCCATTTCCATTTGTAATTGCTCCAGAGTGGTTTCTAATGGCAAAGCTCATAGACAAACATTTAGGTTGCTTCCTGCTCAGTTAAGCAGAGAGACAAACTGAGCTCCACTATTTAACAGATGATATTTTATTAAGAAATAATTCCAGCTGTTCCTTTGTATATGTGTTTCAGGCAGGCTCTTGAAACTGTTCTAAGTCCTGTGAAATATACAATGATAGTTGTTTGCTTAATCATTTACTTTACTTGTATGGTGCCTGTTCCAAAATTCTGGGGTGGCTCACAGTGTCAGTGTATAAAATGATTATCTCAAATCCTCAAATACATATAAAAATAAAAAGAGCAAAATGAAAGATAAAAACCACATTCAATTACAACACACCATTCTGTTGCATAGGACAAAATGGATAGGTCTTCACAATTTTGCTGAAGCCCAAGATGGACAAACTGACCAAATCTCAGCCAATAGGATGCAGCTGATGAAAATGTGATTTTACTTAGCTGTTCAAAAGGAATGATGAGAGGAAAGATCTCTAAGACAGTGGTTCCCAACCTTTTCTATACCCCGCACCCCTAGAACGCTTCTGTTATATTCTCACATCCCTTACAAAAGTTTGAAATAATGGCAACGAATTATGCATATACACTATAATTTTGAAAACCCAAGTTTTTGCACCCCCTGGAATATCATCTTGCACCCCTGGTTGGGAACCTCTGCTCTAAGGCATTCCACAGTGTAGAGGTCTCTGGGCAGATCTATTGTCAGCACCCACCCTGAATGTCAGTGCCCCTTCAGGAATGACCAGAACCACTGCAGAACAATGACCATCACTCCAATTGCTCAGAAGTGGTCCAGGAGGCTAGCCCAGTTGATGGTTTTAAAAGCTGCTGAGAGATCAAGGAGGAACAGGAGGGTTGCATTCCTCCAAACCTGGTCTCCCCGAAAGTCATTAACAAATGTGACCAAGGCAGTATCCTGACCTTAACTCTGACTGCCAAAAGCCCAGATAATCTATTGCTCTAGGGTTCTTTGGAATTATAAGACCATCAGTTGTTCCACAACCTTTCCTAGAAAAGAAAGGATCAGGTTCATGATTATCATGGGTCATTGTTAATCTTAAAAAAATAAAAGATGTCCAATACTACTATCTGAAATATTAGTCCACCAGTATTTCAGAATCAGGTTGAGCAGATAATATAAAAGATTATGAAAGCCTCATTACAGCTAGACCTGGTATTTAATAGCATATCCAGAGCTCCTGGGGTCCAAGGATCTGGAACCATGGCTTCCAGTGTGAGGGCAGACAGATGGAAAGGGGGATTAATCAAAGATTCAGTCTCCTGCCATACTTCCCTAGACCATTCCAGTTCCTGTAACTACATGACATCCACTCCTCCTGGCCAGGCCGTTCTACCTCTATCCAAGAAAATGTCCTGCTATCCAATGCAAGTGCTCTTAAGTAGATTAACCAACTTCAGGATTAAATCAAGCCCTCAGACACCTAACTCCTCACACTAATCCCTGCCGTGGCATCACCTCCACCCTGCTTTCACTAGAGATGGCCTCACAAAACTGGGAGATGTGAAGTCAAGGCCTGACTCTCCCCCTTGTTAATAATTCAGGTTTCTACTTCAAAATCTATGCATCAGGCTGTAGCCCACTGACCAGGCTGGTGGAAGTCTGCAATATTTTTCAAATACTTTACAAATCACATTCTAGCATGTTGCTATTTCTCAGCATGAAATGGACCAGCACTCTGAATCACAACTGCCTTGGTTAACATTTTCAAGCCAAGCGTCCATCCATGCACTGTATCATCAAACTCATTTTACTGCCTCCTAACATGTTCACATAAAAAAAAAATAATAAAAGGAAAGGTTTCCGCCATACATTGATATCATGCAGAATGCAAGATATGGAGAAACTGGTTATTCGTAAGTCCAGTAGTGGGCAGATGTGGGAAGGAATATTTTGCTATCAGATATCACTGGAATAGCCAAATTTGACTTTACTACACAAATGGTTATTGGGTAGTAAAGACATAGTTGAATACATGGCAGAATGGCAGAGAAACAATACCTCTCTTCCATGTTTTTTTTTTTCTGCCTTAGTTCCTTAATCATTTATTTCTTTAGCAAATTTATATAGTCACTTACAAATGTGTCTCCTAGCAGCATACAACAAACAATTTAAAATAAGCATAAGTCATTAAAAATTAAACATAGTTATAATTAAGTCAATGGAAGAATGGACCAACATCTTAAACTCAATATAACCATCTCTGTTTCCAGAGCATCCCCAAGGCTGCTGGAAAACCTTGATTTAATGGATTTTTGGAAGGCTAATAGAATTGGAACTAATCTCACCTCAGGGAGAATGGTGTTCCAGAGGACAGGAGTCACAGCAGAAAAGACTCATCTCCTGGGTTCCATCAAAGGGAACAGTATAGCAGATGGGACCTGTAACATATTTCTCTTGCTGGACCTAATGGGATGGCTAGATGTAACCCAGGAGAGGTGGTCCCTCAAATAACCTAGTCTCATGCCATGTAGGATTTTAAGAATCAAAACTAATACCTTGGATTGAACCTGGAAGCAAATACAGGTCACAGGACAGAGGTGTAACATGTACTGTTTTAGGGGCACATACAGTTGCCCACGCCATCACATTTTGCACCAGCTGAAGCTTCCAAACTCTCTTCAAGGGTAGCCCCATGTAGAATGCATTCTAGCGATAACCAGGCCTTGAGTAACTGTGAGTAGAGCCTCATGATCCAGGAAAGAGTGCAACTGGCACTCAACAAAAAGGTGTGCAAAGGCCCCTTTATTCATGACTGCCATGTGCTTCTTGAACGGTGTCACGAGTACAGAAGGACCACAAGATTGTATACCAGGTCTGTTTGGGGTAGTGCAATTCTACCCAGCGTCAAAGATGGTAAAGTTCCAGTTCCAGAAAGTCCTAAAACCCAAACCCAAAGCCTGCTGCCCCCATCCATAGCCTCCAAACACAAATGTGTCTGAGACAGGAAGTCAACAGTATTGTTTAATTCATTGGGGGTGGAGATATATAATTAACTATCATCAGCATTCAGATGACATGTCATGGTATCTTTAACTTGCATGTTTGCTGTCTCAGATAGCATAACAATTAGCACTGGTAAGGCTGAAGTTAACTTGGCAGTCAGATCAATGATTTGTCTTTCCTTGTTTGCATTGTGACAATGTTTAACTGAAAAATAATTCTGCTTCCTGCCACTCCTAAGTGCTTGTTACAGATGTGCTGGTGTAAAAAGAATGTTTTCTGTAACACAACAGTGATTTAACAAAAGAAAAGAAAAAAATCCACAACCAATGTGCGGAGGTTTATTGGAGCCAAATTCATTGGTTAAAACATATGGACACTGCCTGTAGGGACTGCTGTTTGCTGTAATCCAATTTTGAAATGGCTTGTTCTTGATCCATTTCCGCTTTGGAATTGAGCCATTGAGTCTTATTTTATTAATGAATGATGCTGCAAATCAGTTTTCAGTTCCATGGCTCCAAAGTTATACATGTATCAACTAAAACCACAACTGCCACTGACAATGTAGAAAATACCTCTCCTTTTCCTCCATTTCTTTCCAAATTCCTGAAAGTGTGAGCTCTGTTTTAGAAGGAATTTTAAAAAGTAATAGTTTGTAAACAATAGTTGAAAATACTCTGAAGAGGGAAGAGTTGTAGGAAAATGGTCTGTGGGTATACTGACTAAAATGTTTTGTTTTTTAAAAATATATCTATTATTTTTCCTGTTAAAAGAAAACTCCTCCCTATAAAAGCTGATTTTTTTAACCCAGTATGTGCAGTCCTCAACTTACAACCACAATTGAACCAGAATTTTTATTGCTAAGCAAGACAGTTATTAAGGGAATCATGCTTCATATCGCAATCGTTTTTGCCACAGTTGTTAATCACTGCAGTTGTTAAACAAAACCAGCTATCCTCACTGATTTTGCTTTGGGAAGGCTGCAAATGGTGATCCCATGACCCCAGATGCTGCAACCCCATCATAAATACATGCCAGTTACCAAGCACCTGAATTTTGAGCACATGACTTTAGGGATGCTGCAGTGATCATAAGTATGAGGACTGGTTGCGAGTCACTTTTTCCAGTGCCATTGTAACTTTGAATGGTCATTAAATGAATGGTTGGAAGACAAGGCCTATAGCTGGCTGGGGAATTCTGTGAGTTGAAGTTCACAAGTCTTAAAGTTGCAAGGTTGGACATCCCTGTTTTAATACTACATTTTTCCAAACCATCTTTCTTTATTTTCCTCAGGTGCTGTTGCCATCATATGATGACTCTGCAAATGGCCCAGAGAAAGATGCCCCTCCTCCTCCTTACGTAGCTGCATAAGTGTGATGTGCACCTAAAAAAACCAACTATATTATTTTTCAGATCATCCAAGCAATATATCCTTCCACTTTCAAGATGGACATGCAAGAACCTAGATTTATTTATAGATTATTTTCAAAATGTGTTTGTGTTTTCTTGTTTAGCCTAAAACATCACTGAACTGGCTCAGTTTAGCAAAATATACTATTGCATTGTAGGTTTTTTTTCTTCATGTAATATGTATCTTTATTTCCACCATACCTGTACGTGGAAGTTTTGCAGAATTTCCAAATCAATTTTAAGAATCGTGTCTCAATTTACAACTCTCCACTGGATTTAGAATTACCTTTCCTTTAATCCAGATGCAGGCAAACTATAGGTCAAATATAGCATCTTACATCACAATGTTGCTATTGGGTGGCAAAATAGCCAAATTTCAGAGGAATTTCAGACTGTAGGGTAATAAGGATAGGAAAAAAGTTATCTATCTGCCTCCCCCACAAATAGGGATTTATGTTTCTTTTATTACTCTAACCATTCCATCCCCAGGGATGCGGTGGCTCAGTGGGTTAGGACGCTGAGCTTGTCGATCAGAAGGTCGGCAGTTTGGCGGGTCGAATCCCGAGTGCTGCGTAACAGAGTGAGCGCCTGTTACTCGTCCCAGCTTCTGCCCACCTAGCAGTTCGAAAGCATGTAAAAATGCAAGTAGAAAAATAGGGACCACTACGGTGGGAAGGTAACAGCGTTCCGTGCGCCTTTGGCGTCTAGTCATGCCGGCCACATGACCACGGAGACGTCCTCGGACAAGCGCTGGCTCTTCGGCTATGAAACGGAGATGAGCACCGGCCCCTAGAGTCGGAAACAACTAGCACGCATGTGCAGGGGAACCTTTACCTTTACCTTTTTATTCCATCCCCAAACATAAAAACACCCTGAAACATTATAGTTCTCCTAGTCCAGAAATAATATGTTTCATCAGCCTGTTTCCATAAAAATTGAATCACAGTTCCCATTATCCCTAACTGGAATAGCCAACCACTGTACTGGCTGAAGGATTTGAAAATAGTACAATTTAAAACAGTGGGAGGGTATCAGGCTGGGGACTACAGATTAAGACTTTTACTGTATTTCCCCAAAAGTAAGACCCGGTCTTATATTATTTTTGCCTCCAAAAGAGGCATTAGGTATTTTTCATGACATCTGCCTTGCCTCGCAGCAGCAGCGCCAACAACCCCATACAGCAGGAGCCCGCATGGCTGCTAGCCCACTTCTGCTGCGGCTGCTCGCAGCAGGAAACCATGTGGCACATCACACTACTGCTGCCACAATGAGGCGAGGCAGATGGGGGAGGGGGTGAAGCTGCCCCATGTGTCCCGCACATGCTTCCTTCAGCCCCCCCAACTAGGCCATTCCTTGCTCCCTTTCCCAAGCCCGACTGCCATGCTACCGTATGGAGGATGGGCGGGGTAGACCTGGTCCCCCTCTGCCATTTCGGAGCCAGGGAAAAGTGACAGCGAAAGGCTCTGCTGCTGCTGTGCGCCTCTGGAGGGGCTTTCTTCATGCTCTGCCCTGCAGATCATCTGCCTGGCAGCAGCTGCTGCTGCCTCCTTTTCCCCTGCCAACTCTCCCATGGCTTGTGCCATGACCACTGCCTCCCTCAGCTAGCATTCCGTCATCGCCACTGGAGAGAACAGAGAACGGAAAGCGGAGCGGCTCTACACAGCAATGCAGAGAAGAGAAGAGCACTTGCTTGCTGCCTTGCATCACCCCACTTCTCCCTTCTCCATTCTCAAAATGGCAGCTCCATTTTTTGCCGCTTCTCCTCCCGGCGCTGCTATGGAGCTTGGTGCACCATTACCCAGCTCCTCCCTCTTCCCGAAAACAAAAAATTCCAACTTTGTGAGATCTTTTTTTTTTCACGAGAAGTTGGAAGGTCTGACTGAACTTTTTTTAGTCTCACAAACTCCGTTGCCCTGCAGCAGGAAAGAAACGCACCAGAGCTGGAAAGCAGGTTAGTGAAAAAGGGAAGCGGCGGTCACGGTGCAAGCCATGGGAGAGTTGGCGGAGAAGGAGGTGGTGGCTGTTGCCAGGTGTGTGATCTGTGGGAGGGAGTGTGAAGAAAGCCCTTCCAGCGGTGCACAGCAGCAACAGAGCTGTTATGTATTAAGGCTTAAAGAAACACCAAGCACTTGTATAACACTCACTACCAGTATGCATTTGAACTGTAACCGTTTTGGCGGGAGTAAATTATGGCGGGAGATTTAGGTTCAAACTGATTGGTTGGCTGTGTACACAGAAAGGTATATAAAGAGTGCAAGTACCCCCTAACCCCTCAGTACAGTTATGGTCACCAAATAAAGAGCTGTTTGACTGTATTCATCTGCCTGGCATCATTCCTACTCTTCAGAACCCACTACACAACAGTGGCGACAAAGGTGGGATCCTGCTTCACCTCAAAGAGCTGAATTCACGAGGGGTCGGCTTCGCGTGCTGGAGGAAAGAGGCCTCTTTCCCCCCTCCTAAGGCCGGCTAGTCACCACGCTAGCGGCCATGTACTCAGAATCACACGTCTGAGTCTGTGGAACAGGATCTAATTATACAAGGAAGAAGATGCCCAGAGAATTCGACATCCGCCACCCCGAACAGTGGCCATCTCACCTCGGGCAAGTCGAAAACTACCTCCAGGTGAACCAGATTGCTGAGGACGGCCTAAAAGCGGCGACCTTGCTTTGCATAAGTGGGCTGGCAACATTCGATCTGGCTGAAAGCCTATTCGCCCCTACGCCAATCAAAACCATCTCATTCACCGAACTCAAGCAGAAGCTGAATGGGCACTTCAAGCCCAGAATGTCCAAGATGGCCTGGCGGTTCCGTTTCGACCAGAGGGTGCAACGGCCGGGTGAAACCGCATCTGAATTTATCGCGGCTTTGCGACAGGCCGCCTGTCTCTGCAGGTTTACCAAGCTAGACGAACACCTACAAGACAGGCTTGTGTGCGGCCTAAGAGACAAGAGACTTCAACAAAAACTTTTTGTTATGCCCAACCTAACACTACAAGATGCAGAAGACGAAATCATGGCCAACGAGGCGGCCGGAGGCGCGGTGCAAGTGGTACAGAAGCCAATACCCAGCAAATCAGACGAATCAATTCACTATGAAGGTGCTACTTACAGCAAGATCGCAGAAGAAGAGGAAACCGAAGTCAACCAGATTCGGAAAAAATCAGAGCAACGAGAGAGAGGACGCGAGAACAGGGAGAACCAGCAGAAGGCAGCACCCTTTCCAAAATGCGGAGGGTGCGGCGGCAACCACGCACGGGTGAACTGCAAATTCCGGTCGGCCATGTGTCGGGCCTGCGGAAAATCGGACCACATCGTGGTGGTCTGCTGTAGCCGGTTCCGAAAGGGCCTACACAAGCAACAGCCGGAGAATCCATCAAGGAAAGGTACTGGGGCCCAGAGCCCAATCAGTGTGGGGTTTTTCAAAAGCCGGAGGGCCATCTTCCGAACCAGGGCCCACCGCCTGCTTAAACCTAAATTAAAACTGGAAGTCCAATTACAAGGCATTCCTTGTAAAATGGAGCTAGACTCCAGCTCTGCAGTCTCGATCATCTCATATGAGACTTTTAAACATGTTTGTGGCCAAAGTAAGCAGTGGGTAAAATTGAGGCCCTCCAGTATTATTTTAACTGACTTCCAAAATGCCCAGGTAAAAATCAAGGGGGAGGCTACCCTTTCCGTATGGTTTAAAAGGTTTCAGGGCCACTTGGACATCATTGTAGTTGAAGGTTGTAGGACCAGCTTAGTCGGATTGGACTGGTTTGAGGCATTGGGCATTGTAATTTCAGGCATCCATAGAACACAGGGAAACATCAAATCTGTCTGCAAAGAGTTTGCAGATGTTTTCGATAAGCTGGGAAAGTATACAGGCCCCCCCATTTCATTTAAATTAAATCCCAGCATCTTATCCATTAGAATTAAACCCAGGCGAGTTCCCTTCGCACTCAAACATAAAATTGAAAGGGAACTAGACAAATTAGTTGAACAGGGGGTCCTGAAGCTGGTAGAAGGGGGGAGTGGGAGACCCCAATTGTCACTCCCCTCAAAGCTAATGGGGAAATCCGTATCTGCGTGGATTATAAGTGCACCCTAAATAAGGCCCTCAACCAGCACACTTACCCAGTCCCCACGGTCAGCCACGTTCTCGCTTCCCTCCAAGGCGGTGCCATCTTTGCTAAACTAGACCTCGCACAGGCATATCAGCAGCTGCTGGTTACTATGGATACAGCAGCAGCCCAAACAACTGTAACTCATAGAGGAGCCTTCAGAGTCAACCTCCTGCAATTCGGCGTAAGTGTGGCACCTGGGATTTTTCAGGAGGTAATGGAGTAAACACTTAAAGGCATCCAAGGGGTTTGCCCTTATTTTGACGATGTCCTCATTGCAGGGGAAACAGAGGAAGTGCTAGCAGACAGACTTAGGGCAGTTTTAAATAGGCTTCGTGCTGCAGGTCTCAAGCTAAAAAGGGACAAATGCAGTATAGGAGTTGTATCTACAGAATTTTGGGGGTTCAGAATCGATGCCAGTGGGATTCACCCCGCAGAATCAAAAGTGAAGGCAATTAGGATGGCCCTCACTCCCCAAAACAAAGCTGAACTGCAAGCTTTTCTGGGATTATTAAATTTCTACCATTCGTTCCTACCTCACAAAGCTGCCATAGCTGAACCCTTGCATAGGCTTCTTGATAAAAAAGCCGCTTGGAAATGGACCAATGTCCATGAAAAAAGCTTCCAGGATGTTAAGGCCCTATTATCTAACAAATCTACAGTTACCCATTACATTGAAATGAAGCCCATCTGCATTGCTTGCGATGCTTCACCCTATGGAGTGGGAGCAGTGTTAAGCCATCTGGAGGAAAATGGCGAACAAGTTCCCATAGCCTATTACTCCAGAACATTATCAGGGGCAGAGAGGAACTATGCACAGATAGACAAGGAAGCCCTGGCAATAATGGCTGGGGTCAAGAAGTTCCAAGACTATCTGTATGGTAGGAAATTCACAGTGTTTACAGACCATTAGCCTCTATTAGGCTTATTCACCACTGACAAACAAACCCCCCACATACTCTCCCCAAGGATGCTCAGGTGGTCCATATTCTTATCGACTTACAGTTTTAAAATGATTCACAAGCCAGGGAAAGAAATGGGCCATGCTGATGGCCTCAGTAGGCTACCCCTAGCAAACATCGAGCCAGATCTGGCCCCTGCTGCACAGATAATGGCAATCCAAGAGCTACCTGAATTCCCTCTCCATGCAGGGGACATAGCCGCTGAGACAACCTCAGATAAAATCCTAAGCAGAGTTCTGTCTTGGGTTTTCACAGGGTGGCAGGATAGAAGTCCAGGCCCCGAATTCCAAACTTATTTTCTTAGGAGACACGAATTATCTGCGCATAAAGGATGCCTATTGTGGGGTAGTAGGTTCATTATACCCGCAACATTGAGAGATAGAGTTCTGCAGTCACTACAGGAGGGGCACCCTGCATAGTTCACATGAAGGCTTTAGCAAGGAGCTACCTTTGGTGGCCAGGGTTAGATAAGGTAGTGGAAGGGCAGGTACATGGATACTACACTTGTCAAAGGTCCAGACCTGAGATGCCCCAAGCTCCTGTCCACAAATGGGAGGCAACACACACACCCTCGTCCAGGATCCACATCGACTATGCTGGTCCATTCCAAGGACAGCTTTTCTTAATAGTGGTGGATAGCCACTCAAAGTGGCTAGAGGTGGTGCCAGTCACAAACATGACCACTGCCAGAACAATACAAGAGCTAAGGAAACTTTTTGCCACTCATGGGCTTCCTGACGTTTTGGTATCAGATAATGGGACTCAATTCTTCTTCAGAGCAAACATGATTAGACACGCCACATCCGCGCCCTTCCACCCGTCGTCTAATGGTCAAGCAGAAAGGATGGTGAGAACAACCAAGGATACACTCAGGCGCATCATCATTGGTAACTGGCATCACAGGTTAGCAGACTTCTTATTGTGTCAACACTCCACACCATGTACAGCCACTGGAAAGAGTCCTGTGGAGCTCCGTTGGGGCAGACGCCTTATCACCAAACTGGACAGACTCCACCCCGACAGAGTGGCTTCTGAGGCTGCTCAACCCAAACACCCAAGGGGACTACAACAGTCCAGGACATTTATGGATTCCGGGGGTGGTGGTTGACAAAACCGGGCCCCTATCTTACTTAGTAGGGGTGGAGGGGGGTCAACAGTTTAGACAGCATATAGACCAGTTATGAAAAGAGTTCCAGAACGGTCACTAAGCAACCTCGGGGTAAATAATTCCTCACTGAATGCTCAAGCTGGCACACAAGCTAGCTCATATCCTCCCTACCAGAGCCACCAACAAACAACTGAGTTCGCGTCTGAGGAGGACCACCACCTGCTTTGCCTTGTGGTGGCAGCAGTGCGATGGACCGTGTGGTCTCTTGCCCCATCGCAGCAGCCAGGTGGGATGGAGTGGGCAAGGTCCTAATTAGAACTTATTTTTGGAGTAGGCCTTATATTAGACCCATTCCCACAAATCAGGGTAGTTCTTCTTTTTCAGGGTGGGATTTATTTTCGGGAAAACACGGTAATCTAGTCCCAAATTAAACCACTTCCCAATACAGTATAATACTTTACATTTCTTTATCATGAGGTCAGACTATTAATTTTACTGCTATCCCAATTCTGGCAATATTTTGTCTATTTAAACAACTGCTACCTAAGCAGTCCTAGTTAGCAATTACAAATTTTGGGAATAAACCATTTTTAAATGTCATTGATTTCATGGATTTTAAACAATTTTTCAACCCCCACCCTCCATTAGTTCCTTTCCTAATGCTGGTCACCTTGAGCTCATCATTCTGTGTGTGTTCTGTTGTCTGCTTTAATATAAGAATTTAACACTCCTATTTGTTTCATTTGGATAACTCCAGTGTCTATGATGTCTGGGACTATGGCAAATAATAATAATAATGTTTTCAATATCTATTACACTTATTATCATATAACCTTACAACAACACTAGAGGGTAGGCCATTATTTGCATGTCTCATTTAATTCTTATAAACTGGCTACAGTTGCCTTCATGATTGATGCAACATACAAATTGGCTGAAAGAATGAGTAAATAACATTTGCTGTTCTTATCTGGGACCCATTAAATCAGTTAAACATAAGGATGACTGTCTTCAATCCCATTGATTCTAAGCCTGTTTCTTAAGCATCCTAGTATAGGTTTACTTGAGAAGCTGGTGTATAATCACAAAGCTATAAATCAATAAAATATTGTTTCTTCACTCGTTTTAAAATGGAATCCCTCTCACTTTTTGAATGAGTCATGCATTACATGAAGCCATAGTTTGCTTAAATGAACCACAGCTGGCTGTGTTTGTACAGATGACAACATTAAGAAAGTTATATGTGGGTTACCGCAATGCATAAAATAATAAAAAAAATATTATGAAGAAAGTAGGGACAATTGTTCCATACTTCTCTATTTGGCCAATGTTTAAAGTAGATTACATATTAGTCTCAGCCCAGCTGTTGAAGATTATTAGCCTACTATTGCTACAACACATGCCTTAAGTGCAGTAAGTCAAGGGTTCAGCCCTGGTTATATTCACATAAACATCCATTTCCCCCAAAAAGTTTTTGAAATGTTTATAGAATTGAAAAACAGGATTGAGGATAATGAAAGTAGTGAAGTGGAATTGGAACTGGAAACAAAGCAAATTTCTCCTTCTGGGATGATGTAAAAGGAAGAACTGATAGACACCCCTACGTCCAGTGCAGGCTATTTCTTACTGTGTACTAATTGGCTGATTAGGCAATGAAGTGACAAGGAATATTCCACATAAGAAGTTTTTCTTTTGTTATGCTAGTCACTATTGCACTGCATTAGGCCTTACAATCAATTTAAATCCATATTTTCTTTAGTTTTGGTTTACCTGATCTGGATTATTATCTAAGTGTTCAGTTTGGTTTTAATTTGTGAAATTTTTAATTATCTGTATGAAATGAGCTATACACACTTTTCATTCAAAAATTAAATCTAATAAAAGGATTATTTGCTCATATTTTTAATGACCTACAACATTTTTTCAATAAATGTCGTTATTGGTTCAAGTATCAGATCAGAAATATTTGAGTTTAAGATCTACTTAACTTTCAGCCAATGAATGAGTGATCTGAGAGATGGTGATTTGGGATCAATCTCAAAGTTGGGTTGTTAATATAAATGAGGTAAAATTCTCCCATACATTAAGTTGGCTCCTAGAGGGAAGATGGCATACAAATGTAAAATCAACTCTTATGTTTATGTAGATTTATGCCCCTTTGCCATACTTTTATTTCTTTCATTATTTCTCTCCCTTTTCCATTCCCATTCCAATTAGTATTGATTTCAAGAATGACAGCCAAGTTGTTCACAGGAGGGAGAAGTAAAAAAAGTCAAGATGGCAGCCTCTGTTGTACATAACCTTGAGTGGGGTTATCCCCTCTCCCAATCTATTCACAACTTAGGTTGCTCCTGAAAGCAAAGCTAGGGAACAAATGAATTTGGTTAAAATGCCAAATGTTTTTTTTCTTTTAGAGAGAGGAAAGAATTTGCAGACAGAGCATTAGTTATAGCTAATGGTCACGTATGGTACATTCACAGACAGTTAAGAATCTTAAAAAACATGGCAGTAATTGAAACCTGCAATTATAGTGCAATAGATTGGGGAAAAGAAAAACCTTTCTAACTCTGTTCTGTAATAATGCTATGTAGGAAAATATGCTACATGATCATGTTTTAAATACGATGATGCATTGTACGCATTACATTTTTTGAAAGCTACTACCACTAGTTTGTAATTATCTTGCTGTTTGCAGCACAGTCATTAATGTGGACCTAGTACTGTAAAGATATTATCAATTCAGATGTTTAGCATATTACCCACAGAGCAATGTATGATAAATCCCTTTTAAAAGTAAAGTGTCTAACTTGGCCTGCACAGATGTAAGGGAACAGTGTAAAACCTATCACTGTTGCCACATATTAAATTTGATATTCCAGTTCAACCTGAGGCAACATATTACCCATCAATCTCATACTATTCTTTTGATGTTCTATAATCTAGTATTGTACCAAATGAAACACCTTTATTTTTTATCCCTTGTAGTAAACAAGTTCATATTTCCATTACTGTGGATTATTCTTGGCATTGTTACTTCTAACCCAACCTTCTCATTTAAACAATTGTTTTCCTTGGATATATATTTGTATATTTGGCACAGACTATTAAATGTTGGGAAGTCTTATTATGAATTACTTCACGGTATAATTCTATCCTTTCTTTAAATAGCTGTGGGTTGTATGTATGGACTAATTCCATTTATTTCCTATACGTGTTTAATATATTAAGCAAAGAAAACATTATTTTCTGATTAATATACTTCTACATCAACTTTCCTCAAACAAAAACCAACATTTTGCCTGTTATGGAACATGGGATATAACCCTGATTGATTCAGCCAAGACTTGCACCCGCTTCTTAAAAAGTATTTTGTTTATTAAATACATACAAGTGAAGGTCAGTATATATCATGTGATGACAGCTATGGCATATGTAACTTGGAATTTAAAAGAGAATAAATGACAGAATATTAAATAATGGAAAAGCAAGAAAAATAGAGGTTGTTTATAATAAATATGAATAAATGTGGTCCAAATCTTGTGAAGTTGACTAGTGTACATGCTTGAAAGTGAAGGTACAGATGAAATAATTAAAATGGAAGATACCCTGATGTTTAGAAAAAAAGAGGCTAACAAAAGACATGGTGAACTTAATACTGTGACTGATGATATGAACTAAGCCAGCGTTTCCCAACCTTAGGAACTTGAAGATGCGTGGACTTCAACTCCCAGAATTCCCCAGCCAGTTGAAGTCCACGCATCTTCAAGTTCCTAAGGTTGGGAAACACTGAACTAAGCTTTGAACTCAAAGATGCAGTTAGGAAGAAACAATCCTAGAGAAAAGATGCTTATCAGGTCATGAGATAGAAGTAACTGAACAACACTTCTGGTTCAAAATTATCCTCACTTGCCCCAATACTGACTGGGTTAGTAAGTTTATCAGTTTACACAAAATGCTACCTCTGATTAACTGGCATGATTAAGCATGCCATTTTAATGTTTCCTTAATACTAACAGCCTATTTGTTGCAGCCACAGCTCTACTTACATACAATATAAGAAAAGACAGGAAAGACATTATCATTTATATTATTAACATTTATTCATTGGAAAGTGTTAGACTTTAGCAGAACTCCTTTTCATAAAAAAATTAAAAACAAGATAAAATCCAGGATCACAAGTAGACAATTTTACTTATGAATCACCATTTTCAAATTTTCAAATTTATTAAAACAAGTGCACTGTGTGTGTGTGTGTGTGTGTGTGTGTGTCTGGAAAATATTTAATGTGTTAGTAACTCAAGGTTACAAATAAGAAATGTAGATACTGATACTAAATCTATTGTGCATAGTACTAAAATCCATTAAACAAGATTATTTTGTTAACCCAGGATCATTGAAGACTTGTAGTGCTTTAGTATTTTAACAACTAAAATTATATGTTTGTGTGTGTGTGTGTGTGTGTGTGTGTGTATGTATACACACTATACAAAATTTTAGTTGTTAAAACTCTCAAGCATTAGAAGTCTTCAATGTAATATGTATATGGATGTAATAAAAAACCAGTATTTTTCAACTGAATGGCTGGAGCCGAAAGAATAAAATCAATATAATCCTCATTTGTGGAAATGCTTAAATGTCTCTTGAGAGACAAGAAGCAATCTTGTAAACGTTTCATAACTGACCAGAAAAATATTTGGAATTATACAGTTAATATATTTCTTATGTTCTAGATGACCTTCAAAACTAGTTTCTATAGACAGGAGTCTTCTGCCCAATTCATTGATGAAGTATCCTTCTTGGTCCAAAAATATTAGCAAAAACTGTAACTTTACTCTAGAACTAGAATGTGAGAACTAAATCTTTATTGGGGATAAAGGAAGCAAAGTAAAGGAGAAAAGAGGAAATCTGTAGATATCTCCATCACTCTTGTAACATGTTCTCACTTGGAAAATGCTCCTTCAAGAAAATAAATTGTGACCACTTATCCAGTCTGAGAGGCTCCATTAGGCCAATGGTGCCTCTTGTAGTTTTTTCTTCTAGAAGTGTCTAACCCAAAATATTTTCCTAATGGAAGTGGAGATATGAGAGATATGTTACACTGCCATTGACCACAGAGATCAAGGGGAATAGACAGTGACATCTTTCTTACCTCCTGCAGTTATAACATGAAGACAGAAAGATTGAGGCATTTGTTTTACTAGACAACAGATTGAGAAGCAGGGAAGAAAAAAGTAAAGAAACAGGAGAATCCTGCATGGATTTAAGCCTAATGTTAATCGTGAAGTAAACTAGAAACATTTCAGACTATAACTATTATGTTGAAAGAAGGCTATGGTGCTTATACATATTTCCCAAAGGGAAACTGCTTCTATAAAACACCAAGAGGTTGAGACTGAACTGTCACACCATATGACCACCTGAATAAATAAAGTAGAAAATGAAGAATCGGCTTTGTTTTTTTTAAATGGTAGATTATTTAAAATAAATACATGGTATTTCATTTGAGATAGCCAAAGTATTTGCTAACAATAGAACACAGGCAACTACAATAAACATAATAGGCTTGGGAGGCTGACATCTCAAGGATCAGTTTCTTCAGTATGCTCTTCCTAGATCCTCTGTCCAAACTGGAAGCCTCTTCCAGATCCCTCAGATATGAGGAGGATCAAGGATCAAAGATCAAGTAGCAGCCTCCCCTTTCCATGCAAGGTCCAGGGGATCCCTCCACCGCCTTTGCCTTGAGTTGAGAAATTTGTTTCTTCCTCTGAGGTATATCCCCAGAGCAGCTGAGGTCCCCTTTTAATTTCTGATTTTTCTTTAGTTTTGCCTTCCCCCCCCCCAGCCCCCCAAAAAGAATCCTATATCTCATATCACTTGGTATTTCATGGTTGCCAGTAATCTTGGCTTCCTTTTGAAGAAAAGTCTGGATATTATTTTTCTGAAGAAGACGAAGTAAATAAACAAAAGAAGGCTTAGCATCGCGGGATCGCAGCCTAAGAGCAGGGGAGAAAACGTCGCTTCGACGACAACCGGCAGGCTCAGCAGAAATCCAGAAGCCTCAATAAGAAAGCAGGGTTTAGTTGTTCCGCCGGTAGATAAAAGAGAGGCAGGGATACCAGGCCGCAGTTATGGAATTGCTTCTCCTCCCGTTTTTCGGCTCCCTGAGTGGCGGCGCTACCCTTCCGCAGAGCCTCCCGGCGCGGCGGGGCTTGACCTCCGGCCGTCTCTCCTCCCCTTCGCGCAAACAGACAAGGGCTGAGCGCCTCTCTTCGGATGGGACGGGGGAGGAATTGCGCCGCCGGCTCTGCAGGCGCAGTCAAGCGGGCCGCGTTTCGTTTCGCCGTCGCCTCACCTCGGGAGGCGGACCCACCTGCGCGGCAGGTAAGAGAGGAGCACGAAGAGACGTTTGGCGCCAACTCGAGTCCTATTCGCCCCGGGCGTCTTCTTGGTCTGAAGGAATTAAACGCGTTGCTTGACGCTGGGACTTGGCTTTCCCGCAAATGTGATTCCCTCTGGCTTGAAGGGGCAATTTCTGGGGGTTGGAGAGTCCGCTGCCTGTGACAGAAAGTAATCCGGCTAGTTACCCCGGCATAGGGGAGGCACAAATCAGATCCCTTCCTA
Source organism: Vipera ursinii (assembly GCF_947247035.1). Classification (NCBI taxonomy): domain Eukaryota; kingdom Metazoa; phylum Chordata; class Lepidosauria; order Squamata; family Viperidae; genus Vipera; species Vipera ursinii. The sequence continues at coordinate 189,196,718 of NC_139516.1, forward strand.
CTCTGAAGGGGAAAAGGCTTTATGGGCTCGGTGGCCAGTCCCGTCCCCCGTCCCCCCCCCCCTTCGCAATACATCAAACCTGCTTGGAGAAGGGAGAAAGGGAGAAAATGCCAAGAAGAAGAAAAAGTTCAAGAGGAAAGCAGTGGCAGGGAATATTATGACTGAAGCCGAGCAGAGTGGAACTGTTGAACGTAACCTTAATATAGAGATTTAAAGCGGAGAGGGGACAAATGAGAGTGAGTGGTATTTCCTTTGCTGCCAAGTCCTTTAAAGCTATAGCCTTGAATTGTCTTCCCTCAGCCTCCAGCAGATAGTCTTGCCAGACTGTCCTCAAGGGATCTTGGCACCATTCAAATATTTCCACTTGCAGCACTCATTCCCACAGCCTTGTATCGCTTATCTCATTTAAGAAGAATGGTTTCTTTCACTTAAAAATCTTTATAGCAGGCCTGAGGACGTGATTCTCCAACAAAGTTTTTGCCTCTCATATGGAAACAGTGGCATTTGTTGCTGCTTTAATATTGAAACCCAATTAATGCCTGATACTGAGTGCTTTTTTTCCAGTGCTGCCAATCTGCCTCCCAACATGTGAAGAGTCCCTAAAAGTGGTTTCTAGTATATTTTTTGGAAATATATTAGGTGTTGTCTCCAGAATATACTTAGTGCTCAAGACTGGATCTCCAGGACCTAGTGAGATCAAATGGGCCCATCCATGAATGGGATATGAAAGGATCAGAGTACCCAAATATCTGTAAAAAGTATTTTTCTAATTCATTCTAAAAGTTTCTGCTAACATTATTAGGGTGGGATATATGTTAAAAAGACAATGAGAAACAAGGGTTATTTTGTTCTTCTAGCATCAGTGGTCTGGTAAAAATTCATAATTTCTTTATCTTGTTACAGAGTTCTGCTCTGATTATCCCTTTTGCTCCATTCTTTCCTATTCTTGAAAATGAAAAGAATGATTTTATATTTCCTTTTGCTGGTTGGACTTTTTCAAGTTTCAGCCAGGGAGCGACATCTTCCAAGAACACCTTTAAGTCAAAGAAATGATGCTACTTTTCTTGGTAAGTTGCCATGAGTTTGTAAAGCAAAGAAATGTGTATAGTTTATCTTCCCAACGTTGCAGATGAGAGGCATAGGGACTTGGGATTTGTATGGAATAACTTATTTCAGTGGAAGAAGGAATAGCAAATGAAAGGGAAGTTAGATATTTTATTGGACTAGTGACTTGTTTTGAAATAAATCTAAAATATAGCAAATAATAAAATTAAAATTAGGATTTAGATGAATCAAATTAAGGCAAAACTATATATTACACATACATTCCTATAATATTTATCTAAAATAAAAGCTACTTCTGAAGAAGACATTGAGTTTATAAAAAATTGTGCTTGACCATTTCTTTACTATTGTTTTTCTTTTCCATATCTCAAAATAGCTTTTCTCTTTTTAGTTTTACAATAAAATTTAGAGCAGAAATATAGGCAGAAATATACTTAATTTCCTCCATTCCTTCCCTGCCTTTTCAACCAAAATTTCTTTCCGGAAGTAGCTTTTATAATTTAAAAAGTCATTCTAGGATAATGTTTTGTTCATCTGTATATAAGTTATACTTTTAGGCTTCTAGTAAAGTATGCATATTGTAAAATACTACTGTCAGTAAGATTAATTATCTATTTGTATTATGTTTGAAATATGTAATAGTATCTTGGGGTAAACTAGGATAACAAATCTCTGTTGTAAGCTTAACTATATGACATAATGCATAGTTTCTCTTTCCATTGCTTATGTATAATAAATGATTGATTCCCAGGAGAGGTTTAATCTCCAAATTACAAAATAAAAGCTATTTTTTCCTGCTTCACCCAATTTTTCTTTTTGAAATCTAGATTTAATGCAGCCTATTTAGTGAATCTCAAATGAAGTAGATCAAAATTCTGTCAGATGTCCCTCTGAAATAATAGATATGTTGTATCTAAAATAATCTGGATGAAGCAGATATTATTAATTTTACATTAATATGTCATTTGTGATAATTCACATCATTTAGATAATGGATCAAAGCAAGGCAGATTTAATGCTGTCAGTGGGGAAATATCAAGAATGTATACTGACATTCTGTGTATTAGTGAATTAAAATGAACAGTTGGAAATGTTGGCCTTATATATGAAATTAAGAGAAGGCAAATTAATACAGTTCTGCCAAGAAAATGCAGTGTTTATAGTCAATATTTTCTCCAGCTATTTAAAGAGTAACTGGACATGGACATCATCAGTTGGGTAACACCTAACCAATCCAAGAATGACTAAACATACCTGGAGAAACTATATTCACCCAGCAAATAATAAGTTGGTTGCAATTCCTTCTTGTAGAATTACAATTAAAACTAATGAAAGCAAAACCATCATAACTAACAATATAGTTCATATGATTATAGAAAGTAAATACTAGATTTAATTGGTTAGATTTGATAAATCTAAAAAACTGGAAAACTGAATTGAAATGAATTCCTGGAGAACTGAAATTCATGAGAAGATGAAGTGAACAAAAGTATCCAAACACAGAAACATACAAAAAGCAAAAGAAAATGAAATTGTGCTTTAATGAAAAATTGAAAATAGCTGAAGAAAAGCAGAATATAACAGGTACAGAATGCAAGAAGAGGCAAGGGGATGGCGGAGACCTGCCACAGGCCATGCAAGAGTATCTCTTTGCTTAGGAGCTGAAAATCCTGCTGAAATCCAAGCAGAATGTTTAGTCTCTGAACAGAGAGACGTTGGTGCATGGCCTATGCCAGGGCTCCTAGGACCTCTCCTACTCCCCTGAGGCACTTTGTGCTCCTTACCTGCCTCTCCATTCAGGAGATGAAAATCCTTCCTGGCAAAATCCAAAAAGGATTTTCAGACCCTGTGTGAGAAGATGTGTGCAGTTTGTGCCAGGCCTCCGAGGACCTCCCCAGGCACTCCATGCTGTTTACCTTACCATGCTACCTCTTTGCTGAGGGACTGAAAATCTTGTTTGGATTTCAGCTCCCTCTCATCTCTGGGGGCTGACTGAAAGATCTCCCTGCCAAAGGATTTCAGCACCATGCCTGCTTCAAAGTTGAAGTCATTTAGTAGGAAGCTCTTTCAGCCAACCCCAGAGATGAGAGGGAACTGGCAGGTGGTGGCCGTTTTCATTTTTCTTTCTGGCTTTCCCATGGACTTCCTTGGGAAGCCAGCAGAGAAGATTGCAAATGGTGATCACATGATTGCAGGTGCTTGGCCAACAATTGTAAGTGCAAGCAAATTGCCAGGCAGCCAGATCACAATTACATGACCACCAGGGGAGGTAGTGAATGATGCTTTGTGATGGTCAGAAGTGCCGTAAAACAGTCCTTCCAACTGGTTAGATTTAAAAAAAAATAGCTTACAATGCTCAACTCCAGTTCTATAACCCATATTAAAACTTTTGTGGAAAAAATCCTGTGGAACTAATATTTATATTTTAATGTTTTCTACCTGTAAATAAAACTTCTTACAATTTTAGACACTTTTATTTTGAAGATGGTTTATTTTATAAAGCTGCTTATGTAAATTTTTATCTTGTTTAATTCTCATTCCAGAAAATGCTTGCAGTAATAAACGTCTTGATCTTGTGTTCGTCATTGATAGCTCTCGTAGTGTTCGCCCGTATGACTTTGAAAAAGTGAAAGAATTTATCTTAACCATCTTGCAATTTTTGGACATTAGTCCTGATAAGACTAGAGTGGGATTAATCCAATATGCCAGCACAGTCAAAAATGAATTTTCACTGAAGACTTTTAAGAAGAAACAGGATGTAGAGAGAGCAGTGAAAAGGATGATGTATCTTGCCACTGGAACCATGACAGGATTAGCTATTCAGTATGCAATGAACATTGCATTTTCAGAATCTGAAGGGGCTCGGCCACGCAGGGAGAATGTACCTAGAGTTATCATGATAGTGACAGATGGGAGACCACAAGATCCAGTTTCAGAAATTGCAGCAAAAACCCGAAATTCTGGAATTCTAATATTTGCTATTGGAGTGGGAAGAGTTGATATGAATACACTAAAGTCAATTGGGAGTGAACCTTATGAAGACCATGTTTTTCTGGTTGCAAACTTCAGCCAAATTGAATCACTGACTTCTGTGTTCCAAACTAAAATTTGTGGTAAGGTATTAAATATATATTTTAAAGGCTGTGTTAGAAATATTGATTTGGGGGCTGCTTGCTGTCCCACCAGGCAGGGACCAAGGCGGACAAAGAGGCAGGGAGGAGATAGGCAGGTAAGGAGAGTTGGAAGCAGTCCCTTACTTTATTGAGGCTTGGGACTGGAATGGCTTGAATTGTGATGGATCCTCAGTTAACAATGGCAACGGGGATTGCAAGGATTGCAGTTGCTAAAAGATGCGGTCATATGATGTCCCACTTAATGACAAACATTCTGGTCGCAATTATGGTGATAAGTTGAGAACTACCTGTAGAAAAAGGATTGTAAAGAAAATAGTGATGGGAAGAAAGAAAAGTCAACATGAATGGAATGAAAACCATAAATGGGTGCTTAATTAAAAAAACATATTTAGTGCATGGAATTGGGAAACACATTTATAATAAATTAAGTAAATCCTGCTGCGTTCCTGAAAGTGTAGCTCAGTTCTTAGTTCACTTACACAGTTGTTGATTGATATTCATGCCTAAAATGTACAGATTTATGAATCTTACAATATACATTAACAAAGTGTAAAATCAGTTTTGATGCATGTTTTATCACTTTAACATGCATATTTTCTGTTCTGTTGATATTTTGGGGAGACATCTGTTCATAAATTGGATTTTTAGTTACTTTTTGTGTTAACTTATGTATTGCTTTTTTTCCCCAGTCCAGCATATGTGTAGTATAACTCATCATGGTTGTGACCATTTCTGCATCAACATTCCTGGCTCTTATGTATGTAAATGTAAACATGGATATATTCTGGACTCAAATCAGAGAAGATGTAGCAGTGAGTTTCATGTATTACTTCTTTTATAGCTCACTATCTTATAAATAGACATTATGGTAGGGAGGTACAACATTTTGGCCCAAGGACTGCATCACTTGCAGATTAGAGGTGTGCAAATATATCTAGTCACATATAACACACACACACACTATAAAACAGTTCGTAAACACAATATTCACACACATTTTCCCTCTTTCCAACAAGTATGCTTCCAATCTGTGATTTTAAGCAACATTAATGGGGGGAAATAGAAAGTATTCTATCTTGACTTCTAATCAGTTTTATAATTTTTGATGGAGTAGTACTATATTTATCACTATCAAAAAATATGAGGTCTACTTTGACAAAGTATTTAACACAGATGAACATGCAAGGATGGGCATTCTGTGGCTCTTGAAATATTGCTGAACAACTAGATAATGTATTACTACTATGGATTGGGGCTAATGGGAGATAACATCCAGCAACAATGGAAGAGTCAGAGATTTCCCTACTTATATGGAGATTTTTTAAAAATTTTTTACATTATTATTTTTTATGGGTAGAAAGTCTCATTATTTATCTTAGAAATTACAATAAATTTATATATTTGTTGTGTGCACTAACAGTTGAAAGTATTGACAAAATTTCACAGGGCAAAATTTCACAGGGCAGAATTACACATTGCAGAAATATAGGCATACAATCAATATAACCATCAAGGTTCTCCTTCAGTAATGTCTAATAAACGTATCTTATGTCTTTGACACTAATGCTAGCTAGCTGCAGTATATGTTAAGATCAGTATTGTTTGACTAGTGTAAATTATAAAGCATTGTGCAATTTTTATGTTATGACTTGAATTAAGTTATTTTTTGTAGGCAAACTTTTAACTCAGTTATTTTCCTCTTTCTTCCCCAATTTTCATGCTCCTTTCAACATTTGTTATTTTCTTAAAAATAATCAGAATCAAAAGAAGACTTTGATTTTAGACACTAAATTTCACACTTATTTTGATATAAAACTTCTAAACTTCATATAAAATCTATCACCAGTGATTATATATAAAATATAAATATATCTGAATCATAAATTTATAGTTTATGATTTTTGCATTTATAAAAGAGCACTACAGCTGTTTTCTTCCCTCTCATCATTCTTGGATCCAATTAAACTTTACTCATACTGAAATCTGAGACTGCAATCCAGTTAACTAGGATGAAATCCAAACAAACTCAATAGGGTTTCCTGTTTAGTAGATTTGTATAAGATAAAGCAATAAATAAATGAAACTATATACAGAATATTCTGAACCTCTGTCAGTTGATTGAATTGCACTGTGATATGCAGTCTTGTAATCAAGTTGTTTTCAGGATTTTTGCATTTGAAGAGCTAGCTCTACATTAATATAACTAATCAGCAATTCCTGCAGAGGCAGAAGACAAAAACAATTGCTACTGTGACACTGGCTTTCTCTGAGCAATTGGGAATTAAATCCAAAGTGCTGTCATGTGAAGGGATTTTGGGATGTGTTCATAGTAGACTATACAATATAATTTTAGATATACCGTAAATAATAATGACATCTCCAAGTTCTTGCAATGGAACAAAAAGTTATACAAAAACATTATCTGATTATAATATTTGCTGCAGATGGAGAGAAATTCTCAAAGGGTATGCCAACAAACATTAGAAGAATTCTGTTCAACAAAACATACAAATACTTATGTCCAGTGGTACATTTCATGAATAAAATGTTACTGCTCTAATTTAATCCAGAAGCTAAAAGATTTATATTTTATATTTATATATTATTATACATTTCTTATTCTTTAGTTATACTTTCTTCAACTCTCCTGACAATCTGAATGCCAAAATAGATTACAAGAAATACAATTATATTTTTTAAACTCTCCTGGCCATCTGAATGCTGAAATAGAATACAATTTCTTGCTTCATACAATAATGTTTTATCATTTTTGAAATGTTTTTAGTCCAGGATCTATGTGAGACTGAAAAGCATGAATGTGAGCACATATGTGTGAATACACCAGGATCCTATGTCTGCCAATGTTATGATGGCTATGAACTTGAAGAAGATGGGAAGAATTGTTTCAGTATGTATTTGTTTTCAATTGCACTAATTCCCAAAATAGCTGATGATTTCTGTTATTGCTCCAATATAATCCTGTAACATTTGAATTATTGTCTGTATTCAAAGATTTCTGGTGAGAATGTTGACTTTTTGCTTTACAATAGTAGGTTCTTTGTATTATATAAAAAGTTTATATGAATGTGAATTGGACATTTCCTCGGTTTCAGAATATCTTAAAATGAAACAGCACAGTTCAGAGAACTAAAAAGAACGAGACAAAGATGATTGTTTAACGTCTACAATGAACACTTTATAAGAATGGCAGGATTTGAAGAGATGATACTAGGAATCAAAATAGGAAGCTAAAATAATAGAGATATGCCAATCCTACCTCTTCCCTCATGTCCTCTATGCACAGTTTTGTTCTTCCTTTTTTCTTCTTTATCTTTCTTTTGACTCATTCCCTTACTCTTTTTTGCCGTTTCTGGAAAGAGATTTGCAGGAAGGAGAAAGACATCTATACGTGTGTTCTTATACTTATTCATTCAATGGACATATTTTGTCCCACCCTGCTTTTTTTAAGAGTGCGGTTTAATACACACATGCATATATGCATATACTGTATAAAATGATGTATACACACATTTATTGCGGAGGGAAAAAACTCCCTTTTTCTGATTGTAATCCCTTAATTTGGGGTAGAGTTGGCATGACTGGTTGGAGTTCAGCGTTTACTGGCCAGATAGCAATATCAATAGCACTTAGACTTATATACCGCTTCACAGTGCTTACAGCCATCTCTTAAGTGATTTAAAGAGTCAGCATATTGCCCCCAACAATCTGGGTTCCTCATTTTACCTTTCTTACACCACGCAGAGTTCACAACAGATAGAGAAACTATCTGTTTGAAGGTTGAACTCTCAACCTTCCAAGTGTTAGGCAAGCATCTTCACCTCTAAGCCATCATGCCACTCAATTTATTGAAGAGGGAAAAACCTCCAAAAATTATTGCAGCAGGAGCTGGCAACTTCAAAGTATGAAGTAAGGCATTGCATAGGATTTTTTCCCCTTAATTATAATTAACCTCTTTCTCTATTCTTCCTATATTGTTGTTATTAATTGCTGGCTTGGAGGCAGAAATAATGATATATTTTCTATTAAATAAATCTGTACAATATGAAATACACATTTGTTTAAAAATTGCAATACAACTTACTGTTTGTATTATTTCAAAATTATTTCCGTGATATATGCTTTCCTATTGATTGGAGCTTTATTACTGAAACTAATCAATGAATCATCTCCTAAAATGTGGCAATAATTATAATAGATTTGTGTTAATATTGCATCTCATGAGGCAATTGAAAATGAATGTTATTTAAGAGAAATTTGATTTGATTGGAATTTCCAGCAAATAATCTACATGTCTTATGCCTGGGTAAAACACGCAGGCTTGACATAACAAAATGATAAAAAGCTTCCAAATATTGTTCAGTATCAACTGCATTCGTGTCAGAAGCACCAAAGCGCTTCTGGATTGAAAGGATTAAATGGTAACATCACTGTTTCCCAAGGGATGCCCAGTTGAGGGCTCCTTTCATGCCCCCGTTAATTGCTCACCAAAGTGCTATCTATTTTTCTATTCATGATGACGCTTTTAAACTGCTAGGTGTTTATCTTACTTCCTCCTTTTATGTTATCTTTTCCTAATTTCCATCAATTGTAGTTGTTTTTCTATTCAGCTAGTTTCCATTGTATTGTAGGTTTAACTGTCTCTGAAGATTCATCATATTGATACATATTTATCATGTATCAAAGTAACTTGTCTTAAATTTGATCTTGCTTGTGCTTCAGTTGTGGACTATTGTGCCCTGAATAACCAAGGCTGTCAACATGAGTGTATCAATACTGAAGATTCTTATTACTGTCAGTGCCATAAGGGGTTCGTTCTAAATCCAGATAAAAAAACTTGCAAACGTAAGTTATCTACATCTCAATTCTGCTATTTAATACTTCAAAGGTTATATGTACCACCTTGCATACAAAGCAAGGAGATTATTCAGTATTTCCTTTGCATTCAGAAGATTCACCCCATAACATCTCTACCAGAAAGAATTTCAGATACCCGTTCCTAGGAAATACTTTTTGCAGAGTAATTTCTAATTCTCAGTTAATTTAGCAACAAGGAAAAAAAATCAGGTGTCCAAAACAGATGTGTAGAGCAATGCTTATCAAGAGAACAAAGACTGATACTCCTGACACTAAGGAGCATACTCCTCAGGATAAACCTCAGGAGGATATGCCCGAGTGTCAGGAGATTGATAATCCTGAGTCCTGAGAGGTTATGAGAGCAATGCCAGCAACTGGATGGGCACAGGCATGCCAGTAGCAGACCTAAGCAACTAATAAGACCTGGGAAGATCCCTAACCCAAAGCATTAATCTCCAGACTTGTCATTGAGGTGTTGCTGATTGTTCGTACAGTAAAACTTATCTCAGGGAAAAAAAAGGAAATGGTCATTTTAGTTTTGGAGGCTGAAGTTGTGAGTGCATGTTCCTGACGGTGAGAATTTAACTCGACCAAATATTAAATAAGTTTTATACATGTAACAGAAAGGAGACTTAATTATAGGGAAAAAATTATAGGGATAGGAAAATCCGTAATATCAACTAGCAACATCCTATCAGAAGGAGATTGAAAGAGTGTATGCTGCCTTGAGGAAAAGACAAAAAGGTCTGCTTTGACCCAAGATCTCTTAGACAAAGAGCAGACAGAGTGATGGTCAATAGGATGACATGCAGTAAATCCATAACCCCTATCTACATTCTTTTACATTGCGATCAATACACCATGAAAGGCTGGAGAGTCAGTGTTTGAATTAGACACCCCTTAAAAATGTTGAGGCATCTTTATGCCATGGTTGGAGTATGTGGTAGGAGGGTGGGGGATGAAACAGCACATTCCTATGTTTCTAGGAATGCCTGTAAATTTTGTATTGTGTAATATTTATATGAAGAAAGTGCTCTACTTCCAAATCTTCAAAGATAAAAAGTGCTCACTAAAACCGTGTTGCTAATCTTCATTCCATTCTGTATATTTGTACTTTCCACTACTGTTTTTCTAAGAATTTATTCTCAATCTTCAGGACCAGACCATTGTGCTTTGCAAAATCATGGCTGTCATCAGGAATGTGTCAGTACAGATGAATCCTACTTTTGCCAATGCAAGCAAGGATTTACTCTTAATCCGGATAAGAGAACTTGCAAAAGTATGTTGCCCTAAAGTGTATAGTAAGTTCACCTGCTTTTATTTATCAACATTGCTGTTATAATTTATAATCTCTTTTCAATTATAACTTTAGAACATGCCTATGAAAATTCCTCCTTCCTATGTTTCTTTATAATGGCCAGTTTAAATAGTCATTCCTATGTACAGACAACTGTTTATTCATTCAAGTACATATTTATATACTTTTTTAAATTGTCAAAAGCTGTGTGTACCAGTCAGAGTACAACATGTGCATAAAAAGTCTTCCTAGGGAACAATTCCCATTTCTCTTGGAATTCTACCCAAGCCCAAAACTAAACACTTTTTTTGGGGGGGGGAGTGTGATTGCCAAGATCTGGATGATTAGAACAGATTTTATATTTCTTAAATAGGAAACTAATGCAGTACCATGTAAATAAAGCAGATTACCAGAAATGTCACAGACTTAAATTTTAAATAATTTGAAAACTCTATCAGGGTGATGGGAACTGGGGTCTTAGGACTATCTGTGACCCTCAGCCTAATTTCATAACCAATTAAACCTCTGAGAAGAATTAACTATTCATTGCTTGCCTACTTGCTTTTTAGAGGGAGAGAATTGAATATCAAAAAGAACTCAAATGAGATAAAAACAAGGATATGAGGAAGAAAGTCTTAGAAAGATTAAGCCCCACTTATTATTTGCTATAGACCTGCTCATCATTTAAATGTTGCTTAAAGCAGATTACTCCTGAGTAAGTGTTCTCAATAGAAAAAAAAATCTCTGCCCTTTTCTGTACCATATAAAAGTGTTCCAAATTAAAAATTGGTTTCAGTGTTGAATGGACACTGGAAGCATATAATCTGTCTCATATTTTATACCCAAATATTTTCATAATCTCTCAATTTTTTTAAAAAAAGTGTCCCAGAAATTTCACTGTTCTAATGCTGTACAAATAAACAAAAACAAGGTAACTGCTACCCTATTTTTGTACAAAATCCAATATAGGTTTATCCAAGGTAGATTAGAGTAATGGATTTCCCAAGCCAAGGTATTTGGGACAATTAAAAAACAATTGTGGCCACTAAGGGCCTGAAGCAGGGCTGTCATCATACCAATAGGCCTTATCACTAGCTGTGAGTCTCTGTAATTTCTCAAGTTTACTGTACATTGCCAGGCCGACCAATATCAATATAAAACTCTCTTTGAAAACCAGTCCTCAAATTTAAATACCAGTCCCCAAAATTTTGGAAACTCTAGTCCTCTTGTTGATCCTTCTTACACAAACACAACTGCCTTCAATAGCTTCAGGTAATTTTTAATTTCGCTTTCTGGGAACATAAACGAAAGGTGAAGTCTTTGATGCTATATACGGTATGCTGATTATTAATCAGTGTTTTATAAATTATATTATTTTTCAACATTTTTACTTGACATGTTTATTAGTTGTCTCTTTCCATAGGAATAAATATCTGCAGTTTAGGTAAACATGGCTGCCAGCATGAATGCGTTAGCACTGAAGAATCATATTTGTGCAAATGTCAAACTGGATACACTCTAAACCGTGATGGCAAAACATGCAGAAGTAAGTTTATTCGAAAGAATAAATTGGCATATCAGAATTAATTTTGATACAAAAGATGTCCCCTAGGAATATGTTGGCTATAACAATATCGTGCCTTTAAAATTAATTCATTAAGTGACTTAATATGTTTGCTTATTTCACAAATAACAGATTTGTTACAAAACCCAAAAAAGAACAAATAAATGCTAGGTTACCTAATCTTTATTTTTTAAGTATAGATGGTAGCCAAAATAGTGAGAATTCCTACATTTTTTTTAAATTTATGAGAATCTACATTTATTTATTTTTTTGGCTATCTCTGATACAAAAAACTCTATAAATTACTGGTAAGAAAGCTTTTTCATTAGTGACATGCTACTACCTGTAGAAGAGAAAATATAAAAACTAATTTGTAGCTCAAACTCAAGCTATATACTACTCATATTCTCACTGTCATGCCTTTAACTAGACAATGGTGCTTCATAGGGCAACATTTTTTTAACCAAGGTACCTCAAATGGACTAATTAATGTGGCCAAAATTCCTGAGCAAATGAAATTTGGGGAAATAGTGGCTGCTTCAGTGCTAATGACTGCTGCTACAGTCAGGTCATCCTCATTTTCAACATTTTGTGATAATCACATCCCTTTCTTCCCCCCCCCCCTTCCAATCCAGCAGCAGCCACTTATGTGCCTGTTGAAGAAGGGAAGGGAAGAGGATTTCTGACACTTCCTACCAGATTCCCACAAGGGGAATCTCCAGATCAGTTCAGTTTTCAGCATCTTAATGAATGCCATCATTTGCACTCGCTAGTGCCTCCAGACTTTTTCCTGAAACCTCCCTATTTTCACTGCTGCTGACTCAAAATGTAAAAGGCATGCAGATTATCAGCATCTATTCAATGCTGTCTCCAAACAACCAATCAAAAGGATTTATAACTTATCTAATTAATACGCCACCAACTAAACTGTTACAGTTCTTCCCTTACTTAAAATCCTTGTTTCTGCTACATGCAGAAGGTAAAATAAATGAATGACATGTGATTCTTCCTCCATACTCTCATAGTCTATTAATTGCCCACGAATCTGAGCTATTGTTCGGTGAAAGATCTTACCTCAAAGTACCATTCCAATAGCCTTTAAAATCCTGTTGATACCTGTGAAGAGAACATGATGAAGTGACATCTTCCTGGATGTTTTACAGCTAATTGTTAGTGTTCCCCAATTCTGTGATTATATTTCGTAGAAATAGTGACAGGGAAATACATCATTAGAGAATGAAAGATGCTGAATCTTAATGCTCTTTGAGGAAGAATGAGCACTATGGCAATCAGATTTTTGACATGATAAGGACAGCAGCACCAGCATAATGTCCAGCATAATAAAATTGCCACTGTCATAGGAAAGCAACTATTCATGGAATCACAAGGGGAGGTTGAACTGCCCAACCATTGTTGTTTCTGCTGTTTTGGTCGGTTTTCTTGGACGGCAATTTTGTCCTTCTGATACCCGCTTAGTATATTTTTATTTATTTACTCAGTTTATATGTTGCCAATTTTCCCAAAATGAGCTTAATGTCCCAGATAATCACAATGAGTTGGTCACTGACCTCGAGCCAGACATCCTAGAATGTGAAGTGAAGTGGGCCTTAGAAAAGCTGAGCAACAACAAAGCTAGTGGAGGTGACAGTATTCCAGCTGAGCTATTCAAAATCTTAAAAGACAGTGCAGTAAAAGTGCTACATTCAATTTGCCAGCAAATTTGGAAAACTCAACAGTGGCCACAGGATTGGAAAAGATCAGTTTACATTCCAATTCCAAAGAAAGGCAGTGCCAAAGAATGTTCAAACTATCGCACCATTGCACTCATTTCTCATGCTAGTAAAGTCATGCTTAAAATCCTACAAGCTAGACTTCAGCAGTATGTGGATCGAGAACTACCAGAAGTACAGGCAGGATTTCGAAGAGGCAGAGGAACTAGAGATCAAATTGCCAACATACGCTGGATCATGGAGAAAGCTAGGGAGTTCCAGAAAAACATCTACTTCTGCTTCATTGACTATGCTAAAGCCTTTGATTGTGTGGATCATAACAAACTGTGGCAAGTTCTTAAAGAGATGGGAGTACCAGACCATCTTATTTGTCTCTTGAGAAACCTATATGCGGGTCAAGAAGCAACAGTGAGAACTGGACACGGAACCACTGATTGGTTCAAAATTGGGAAAGGAGTCCGGCAAGGCTGTATACTGTCACCCTGCCTATTTAACTTATATGCAGAGCACATCATGAGAAAGGCAGGGCTAGATGAATCAAAAGTTGGAATTAAGATTGCCGGAAGAAATATCAACAACCTAAGATACGCAGATGATACCACTCTAATGGCAGAAAGTGAAGAAGAACTAAAGAGCCTCTTGTTGCGGGTGAAGAAGGAGAGTGCAAAACTTGGGTTGAAACTTAACATTAAGAAAACCAAGATCATGGCATCTGGCCCTCTCAATTCCTGGCAAATAGATGGGGAAGAAATGGAGGTAGTGACAGATTTTATTTTCCTGGGCTCCAAGATCACTGCAGATGGGGACTGTAGCCAAGAAATTAAAAGACGCTTGCTCCTGGGGAGGAAAGCCATGGCAAATCTAGACAGCACACTAAAAAGCAGAGACATCACCCTGTCGACAAAAGTGCGTATAGTCAAGGCTATGGTCTTCCCAGTTGCAATGTATGGCAGTGAAAGTTGGACCATAAGAAAGGCTGAGCGCCAAAGAATTGAGGCCTTTGAACTATGGTGCTGGAGAAGACTCCTGCGAGTCCCTTGGACTGCAAGGCGATCAAACCGGTCAGTCCTAGAGGAGATAAACCCTGACTGCTCTTTAGAAGGCCAGATCCTGAAGCTAAAACTCAAATACTTTGGCCACCTAATGAGAAGGAAGGACTCACTGGAGAAGAGCCTAATGCTGGGAAAGATCGAGGGCAATAGAAGAAGGGGACGACAGAGAATGAGGTGGCTGGATGGAGTCACTGAAGCTGTAGGCGTGAGCTTAAATGGACTCCAGAAGATGGTAGAGGACAGGAAGGCCTGGAGGAACATTGTCCATAGGGTCGCGATGGGTCGGACACGACTTCGCAGCTAACAACAACAACAACAACAATTTTCCCAATAGGGCGACTCTGGGCATCTCACAGATCATAAGAAGATAAAGAGAAAAGCAATTAAAAATTTGAAATTATGCACATTAAAAATTTAAAACTGTGGGAAACAATCCCCAGAACCAAGGAGATGGATGGCATGGGATGAGGTCTTTTTGCCACCTTTTTCAAACTGCACAATTCTCCTTTTGCTAACATCAGCAGGCTCTAGCATAAACTGGAAAACTGACAAGCTTTGTGAGTCAGGACAGATTGTCTAGCCTGCAACACTGCAAACGGAAGGTTTAGCTTCAGTCAGATTTCAAAATGTTGAAGGGAGCTGGAAATTCACTGACTGTAACTTATTAGCCTTAGCCTTATTAGCCAAAGCTGCTGCTGCAGCAACAGAAAGATACTACACGGAAGAACCCTGTGTGTTATTTTGGTTGTTATATGGGGATAGACTTCGTAAATAGTTTTTTAAAATGGGAACAAATGTCAAGGACAAAAAGGTATAATCTGTAATGGATGGTTCTGTTT
Source organism: Vipera ursinii (assembly GCF_947247035.1). Lineage (NCBI taxonomy): Eukaryota > Metazoa > Chordata > Lepidosauria > Squamata > Viperidae > Vipera > Vipera ursinii. The sequence goes on from NC_139516.1 coordinate 189,212,274, forward strand.
CTGAAGTTTCAGTATATGGATATTTTATGGCTTGAAAATTCAAGTGTTTTTTTCTTTTACTGCTCAACACAACAATTCAGGAATAGACTACTGTGCTGAGTTCAATCATGGGTGTGAACAACTCTGTCTAAATACCAGAGAATCCTACATTTGCCAGTGCTCTGAAGGATTCATCATTAATGAGGATCTGAAAACTTGTTCACGTAAGACTCTTGCCTGAGATATTTTATAAAAGTAAACAAAACAGTGCTTCCATAATTTCTAACAAAGCTTTATTCAAGTAGAATTTCAAGTTAATTAGCAGTGATTGGATTAAATGGTCAAGGAAAGCATGTGCTTTGCCAAACTACTCAGAAAGCAAAGGAACTGAGACATGGGGAGAGATATTTTCCACAAAATGTGACTCCATTAAGAAAATACAGCAGTAAATTTCAAGTTTCATAGAAAGAATTGTGGAAGTTTAAGCATATGTGGCTCATACTACACATGTGTAATCCATATGAAATATGCCCAGCTAAATTCAAAATCGCTAGGGAACTCCTGGAAGTTCAGCATTCAAACAAATCAGCCACTCATAGACACATAGAGATAAACCACATTTATATATCATTCAAAAGAGACAATAAAAAAAAGCTAAGAAGGAAACAAAGACCGAAATACATCCTCACCAGCAGCTCCTACCTAGATAAGCAAGGATTAATGTCAGATAAAAAAGCGTAAAACAGTTCCCTAATTAAGGTTCTACCAAGGTGAAAATCACACCCTCCAACAATGGTAGGGTAAGCTACTATACATATACAGGAAGTAAATGCCACACTCACTAGCACAGATGATTTTACTTAATCAGGTAATGAATTGTCTGTAAGCAAACAACCATACTCAGAGAGCACCAATGACTCTAAACATCCATACTACTCATTGAGAAACATTTCAATTTTTTTAAAGACACCATTATTTCATGGGTTCATCCAACAATTGATTATCCAAACAATCCATTTCATTGTTAAAGGTTTCTTAAAGCTAGTTTTTCTTAAAATACCAGAGATGCCAGAGGCATCTATACGTGAGCTCTGTCTGTCCTGTGACAGGGTTTGGCACCAACATATAATATAGTATATTTTGTATAGTAATTCAGGATAAGGATTTAAAATATTATTCAATCTTTATGTCATTTATCTTGTCTTCAGTTTCTTCCTCTTTCCCCCCTAATTTCTTTATATCTTTTTTTTAAATTATACAACCCCTTAGAGATGGGGTAGGGACCCAGTCCATCACTCATCATGGTAACATAATATTAGAACAGGCACTCCCATGTCTAGTGGTCTCACCTCCAATGACTGGAGTAATTTAAAACAAACCTGAAGGGGTTTTAGCTTTTTAAATATTGTTTTAATTGTTGGGCTTAATTAATTTAATTTATTTTAATTTTATATTATCTTTTATATTGTATTTTATGCTGCCCTGTAAACCGCCCTGAGTCCTTCGGGAATAGGGCGGTATAGAAATCTAATTAATTAAATAAATAAATAAATAAACCCCACCATTTGCCCCTTTTCCACCTGGCTTTGACCACAGATGAAAACAGACTTGGTAGACAATACCCTTGTTTTCTTTTGGCTTCTCTAAGAATTTGTCTCTGTGTTTGAACTAGGAAAAGATAATTAAAACTCCAATAAGAGTTTAAGAGAAATAGTTTTCAGAACAATAACTTTAGCTCCAAAGAAACCAGGGCTGTTTATGGCTACAATAAAGAAATACTATCACACACACACACCCAGATCAGTTGTCTCTGTTGTTCACATAACAGATAGGGACAATTAAACCAAACAAATGTTTAAACAGCATATTATAGAGCATGTACCTATATAAATAAATTAATTATGCTTAAACATGTTCTCAGGAGTGGACTATTGTTTGCTGAATGACCATGGCTGCGAACATTTATGTATGAACACTGGAACATCTTACATTTGCCAATGCATTGAAGGATATGTGCTTCATAGTGATGGGAAAACCTGCAAACGTAAGCTTGATTTTAGTTGAATTGCTTCTGTATCGTTTAGTTCTTAAATGTGTATTTCACAAAAATAAATTAATAAACTTGTAGCATGGCTGAACTTGCACAGTAAAAGTCTGTAAGTTTCAAACATGCTCTCCCAGAATACCACTGAGAATAGTCATCCTTGCCCCACCTCCTACTCTGTTTATTTGAAGCTGCTTGATAATCACCACTGCAGCCATCTACAAAATCTTCTGGGAATGCTTTATTTCTGAGGATGCACCCTCTCCCTATCCCCAGTGTGTGAGAAAAAGGGCTCTCATATTGATATAATGGCAGTGAAAAAAGAAAAAGAAAAAAAATGAAGGTAAGTAATTAGAAATTCCAGCTCTTCAATTTTACTTGGGAAATAGACCAATTTCATCACAGACAAACAAAATCAAACTTTATTTTAAAAAAGTAAATGTCTTTTTACAAATCCAATCACTAAGGAAAATAAAGCTTTAAAAGCACATGCAGTGTTCCTGTTAAACCTCTATGGTACTGGTCCCCTAAAGACTAGTTTATTATCCCATGGACTCCATAAAAAATAGACAGTAAGAAATGATTATAAATCATAGGAAAATTGAAAGAAATTAAAACCTGAGTATGCGCATAAAAGACTACCTGAAATGCACATAATTCCTGACCTTGAACAGAGATATTACAAAAGACAACAAAGGTTAGCTAACAATAGCAAAAATGTTTAATACAGATTCCTGGCTGAAATGTTTACATTTTTTTCATAAAAATAAATAGGATTCTTGGAATAAGTGTTTTTCTTGCTTTTCTTTATGGGGATTTTCTTTTCTTCCTGTAAATTTGTATCAGTTGATTCCGAGGCCTTGGAGAAATGTGAAATCCCACTCAGTTGCTGCCTTTGGTGAACAATTTCTCACTTTGTTTCAAATGGACTCAAATCTTCTAAATTCAACAAAGACGGAATAGTTTGGAAATTTTGATTTTGAATGTAACCAAGAGCACACATCTGTACTTGTAACTGGTGATAGGACCTCTGGGAGTGTCTGGCAAGGAAATGTGTTCACTGTGAATGTCAGTGTTGCCTGTCATTCATAATAAAAACTGCAGTTATTATTGTTATTATTATTATTATTATTATTATTATTATTATTATTTAATCCCATTTATATCCCGCCCTTCTCCGAAGACTCAGGGCGGCTTACAATCTAAGAAGCACAAATCAATGTGCTTAGCAATAGCCTTCATCCTATGTATATGCCTGCTTATTAGGGCTTTTGCGCCCCCCCCAGCGGCATTTTGAATAACTACAGCTTTTGTAAATTAAATAGTATCTTATTGGCAGGAAATAGATGTTGACTTGGCTAAGGTTTTTGGGGGTTTTTGCTTTGCTTTGTTTGAGACTTGTGAAATAAAACAAGGAATAGAAATAGGGATTATGAGACAGGATCTGTTGGAAAGCAGAGCAATAAATGTTTATTTTAATATGTGTTAGTTTGTCAATTTAAAAGATTGCATTGGCAATTGTTTTCAGATACAGATCTTTGTAAGTTGGTGGACCATGGATGTGAGCATCTTTGTGACAGTGATGGTGAATCATATGTCTGCAAGTGTCATGAAGGATTCATGCTAAACAAGGATAGGAGAACCTGCAGAAGTAAGCAAGCATCCCTGAAGAGAATTTATCATGCTAAAAAAGGAATGGATAATCAGCACGACCGATCAGGTTTCGTGCCCCTAAAGAAGTCTGTTTCACTACTGAACAGCTTTTACCGAAAAGCTTAAAGTCCAATCAATATCTACTTCCTTAGGATTTAAATCCATCTTTTCTTGTTCTAAACTAACTCTGAACAATTCTTGTTATCCCTTCAGGAACTTGAAGAGTGTTACCATACTTTCTTGCAGACTTCTCTTCACCAAACTAAATATACTCCAGGGTTTCTAAGCTTTTCTCATGACTTTTTCCTTCCAGGCCCTTCATCATTTTGGTTGGTCACCTCTGGATACATTTCAGTTTGTCAATATCTTTGTAATGCCCAGAATTTGATACAATATTGTAGGTGCATAATACTATATTACTATATACTATAATACTATAATACAATATTGTAGGTGCATAATACTATAATTTTAAGTGTATTCGGATCAATACAGAATGTAAAGGGGAAATTACTATTATCTCTTCTAAATACTCACAAAATGATTGCTTAGTAATTTATTTTATATTAGAAGTTTTGTTCAGTATCAGCAATGAGCCTGTTTGCCTGTAGTTACCCAGGTCCACTCCCTCCCCCTTTTTTTGAAGAAAGCCTTCAAGATTTGCATTTCTCTATAACACTACATACCTCTGGAATTACTCAAAGATCATAGAAAAGGGATACAAAATAACTTCATCAAACTCCTTTAGCACAGTTAATGTAATTAATCTGATCTAGGAGGTTTAAACTCATTTGTGGTAGTTGATTGCTCGCTAAATATCTCATTATTTGCTTTCACTTGCTTATTCTCTCCTTGTGGAGAAGAATAAAGTGGAAGAGTTGAGGAGCTTTGTTATTCTCTCCTCTACAAGTGACTGCATTGCCTCCTTTTTCTTCTTTTTACCACATATATATAGCTAAAAAACAAAAACCACCCTTTGTTTGTTTTAGCTTTGCTTGCAAGCCTAAATTCCTTTTATACTTTTAAACTTTTATGGGGATATAAGCTACTTGCTGGTTTGCTTCCCTGGTGATTATACACCTCTTCCATTTCCTTTGCTTGACTCTTTTGACTTACCTGGGTCAAAAGTTTCCTGACCGTCTGTATGTCCTATGTTTTCCATTCCATGTTTTTCCCATTAACCTGATGTATGATTATACTTTCAATATCTTATTTTTGAGAAATTTCCAAGCCTCCCCTGGCTTCCTTTGATCTGACAATTTCTGTCCCCAATACTGGGCCTCATATTTCTTTAAACTTGTAGAAACTGAAATCTTTTTGAAATCCAGATTGCATATACAGCTAAGGAGTAAGTATTATAGAAAATAATATAGTATATCATGTCTTTAGAAAATAATAAAGTATATCATGTTTTTAGTATATCATGTCTTTTATCAGAACTTTATTTAATTGTACCCAGATCAAGAAATCTGCAAGTCCATTGACCATGGGTGTGAACATATCTGTATTAATAATAATGATTCATATGTCTGTGAATGCCATGAAGGATTTATATTATGGAATGATGGGAAAACATGCAAAAGTAAGTAATTTATATCTATTGCCCACATTATTATTTTATTACTGGAAGGGGTCTCTTTCAAAAGAGATCCTGACCATGTTCAGATATGATATTAAACTACAGCTCAGTGCACACAGGTGCAGCTTTTAAGGAGAAAAAGAATTGCTCTTGATCTTTGAATAATCTAAGAACTCTAGTCCCAAAGATAAGTGGAGCTAGGGGGGAAAAAAGCAATACTTTGGACTAAATTAGAAACTGAAAGTGATTTTTAATGAAATTAGAATTAAGTTACAATAATTTCAATTAACTTAGAACCAGTTAACATAGTTATTGTTATTATACTTAATTAGTTTGCATTATCCATTTGGTCCAAAAGGTGTTCTGTACCAGCCTGCTACCGGCCTTGCAGAAAAGGCAACCCCTTTACAGACGGCAAGAGGCTGGAATACGTCTGCCAAATTTATTACAAAAACAAACAAGACACGAACCAAGATACCGGAGCTTTGAAACACTATCTGAGCGGTTGCTTTCAGCAAACCAGCCCTCCCCACACAAGTCCTTTATAAAGAGTTCAGGGCGTGGCTTCTCTCTCCCTCCTTCCGAGAAGCCCCATTGCCTTCCTCTGTTTACTCCTACTTGACTGCCTCCTGCGTCGGGCGTCCTTGAACAGGGCCAGCTGTGGGTCATCTTCATCCACGCTGTCAGGCTCACACAGCTGGGTCTCCACCAGGTAGGAGGGGCCTGGCTGGGGGCTCTGCGGAGCCTCAAAGCCATCATCAGCAAGTTCTTCAACACCCCCCTCCTCCCCCTCATCTGAGTCATCCGACCCAACTGCCGAACCCACAGGCTGACCCTGAATCACAACAAAAGGAGCCCCAAAAGCAGTTGGTGAGATGTGGCAGTGAGAGGGCCGCATCAGGAAGCATCAGAGATTGTTCTCTGCCACTTCATGGATACGCCTTCCCCAGAAGATAGAGGATACTTGGGTTGAACCCTCTCTCAAAGCCATCTCTCTGAGCCGGGAGTGGATTCCTGTACATGGCCAATATAAGAAGATAGCCTGGCTTCAAAGAGCCAGATTTTCTCATTGCCCAAAGCGGAATGATTCTGGAAGTTGACCAGAAGGAGGAGCTGTATTTGCAACACTCTAAAAAGTAATCACTGGAATGGGGGTCACCTGATTATACCGTTCACAGAGTGGTTAGAGAATACACTGAAGTGTTTCTATGGGGAAACTAGTGCTGGGATAAAGGGGAAACACTACTTTAACATCAGAATAGTTGAGAGGACTTCAAACGCTTCAGGTAAAGCAACTTTGTGAGGATATGATAAAAAAATATTGTAGACTACTCAGAATCATTTCTTGTGAGATAGATTTATAAATAGGATTAATAAATGAATAAAATTCTGTTTAAGCATGTTTTTCCTGTTGTAAGGATAAATGAGGAAAGGCTTTTAATTCAGCCCTATCATTTTTTTCCTCCAGTCATCAGATCCTCATTGCAGAGATTAAAAATAAGAACTTGTTTTGATGTTTTGTCATTTTTTTTTAGAAAAAGCGTGTTGGTATTGATGACTTTTATTTTATTTTTATGTAAGTACCTTTGCAACTCCATTGAACATAATGACTATGATAAATCCTTAGGTTGGAGAAATAGGTTCTTTGGCTGACAATATTCCCTTATTCCATTTGTTCATTTTATGTTAACAGGATGTAATGAAGGCCCAATTGATCTGGTATTTGTGATAGATGGATCGAAAAGCCTAGGAGAAAATAATTTTGAAATTGTCAAGGAATTTGTCTTGGGAATTTTGGACTCTCTTACAATATCTCCCAGAGCTGCACGTGTTGGTTTGTTGCAATATTCCAGCCAGGTTCGCACAGAATTCACACTGAAACAATTCAACACAGCCAAAGATATGAAGAAAGCAGTGACACAAATTAAATACATGGGGAAAGGTTCCATGACCGGGCTTGCCCTGAAGCAAATGATCGAGAGAAGCTTCACTGAAGCAGAGGGAGCCAGGCGCATCTCAGCAAATGTTCCCAGAGTGTCAGTTTTGTTTACAGATGGACGGGCCCAAGACAATGTTTCTGAATGGGCAGCTAAAGCAAAGCAAAGTGGTAGGATGAATATTTATTAGAAGTATAAACTATAAAAGAAATACGAAAGCTGCAAAAGTAATGCTGCTATTACTTTTGTTCTTATAAGTTATGTACGGTGTCTTTTTTTTCATCTAGAGCTTTTTATTAAGTTCTAGAAGAAGGATTTTGGAGAATCTCTAGAAGTGAAATGCATACTATTTGATGTTAAGGAAGGTTTGGAAATCTTGCACTGGACTCAATATAAATTTTCAGTTTTCAAAGCAATATTTCTGGGGAATTCTGGCAGTTGTAATCCAAATGTATTTAGAGGAAATCAACTTGCAGAATACAGTAATCTATAACACCTAATTCAGATAAAAATTATAAGCGTGGAGCACTTATGAATAAATTTGCCCATAGAATGCCAGTCCAAATGAATTTATTTACGTTTGAGACTCCCCTGACTGATTCTGCAATCATAGTAACAATAATAGGCAATGACTAAATACATATTTTACACCAAAGCAATTAGATGTAACCAACTTAGTAAGAAATTTGAGGACAGTATATTTTGGCTTTGATTATAGTACATGAAAATAATAGTATTTAGGTTATTCAGAATTAATTTTCCCAGTTGATTTCTATGATATTAAATGTAACTTGCTTCATTTTAATTAGAACTCTTGCATTTTATTGTGGTTGCTTTTGAAATATTCTTTGTAGCTAAGTTTTTGAGTACAATTCTTTTCTATTAATCAATAGTGCTTTAATGCTATAGCTCAATCTTGAACTGAATTATGAAATTAAACTTGTTTCATTTTTAGGAATCACTATATATGCGGTTGGAATAGGGAAATCAATTGAAAAAGAATTACAAGTAATTGCTTCTGATCCTGCTGAAAAACATATTTTTTATGCTCAGGAATTCAAAGCTATGGAAGAGATCACTGAAAAACTACAGAAAAGAATCTGTGAAGGTACTAAATAAGCACCACATAATATTCTACACAAGAAACAATATAAAACTAACACAGATAGAAATCTGGGAGTCCGTTGGAATTGGAAACTAAGAGATTAAAATAAGTAAATCTGTCCATTTCTTCTGAGCATCTGCATAACTGCTGGAATATAAGTAAAACACGATGAGCAGTACACCAGTAGGAAGAATAATATTTCTGTAATTTATCACTTAAGAACTGTATAACTTTATTTTAAGGCCAAAATCATAAATTAAAGTATTTACTACTTCAGTCTCTTTAACAAAAATGACATAGTCAAAACTCCACAAAAAACCATTGTAAACATTGCATTCTGATATATTGCTAAAAACTACCTAGGACCATTTGTAAAAGAATATGGGATGAATATTCATTAATGTAAAGGGACTTTCCACACACTCCATTTGTGCTGCTCTCTGTGTTCTCACAACACCCTCCTTGGATTGAAAAAGACTCATTTGCTTACTTTTTCACTTGATGGCTTATTATCAGATTTCAGCATCCATCTTCTCCGATCTTTGGTCATTCAGGCTGAAGCTAATGGGATACAGTCCAACTCCATGCCCTTCTTCTCATTAAATAAATACAGGTAGTCCTTGACTTACAATTCATTTAGTGACCATTTGAAGTTACAACAGCACTGAAAAAAGTGACGTTTGATCGTTTTTGGCACGACCATTGCAGCATCCCCTTGGTCATGTGATTGAAATCCAGATGCTTGGCAACTGACTCATATTTATGATGGTTGCCATGTCCTGGGAACATGTGACCCCCTTTTGTGACCTTCTGAGAAGCAAAGTCAATGGGGAAGCCAGATTCACTTAGCAGCCATGTTACTAACTTGAACAACTGCAGTGATTCACTTAACAACTATGGCAAAAATAAATTGTAAAATGGGGCAAAACTCACTCAACAAATGTTTCATTTAGCAACAGAAATTTTGGTCGTAAGTTGAGGACTACCTGTATTAGAGTTGTGGACTCTGTGGTCCTTCAGATTATTTCCTGTGTGCTTCCAAAGAATTATGAGGAGCTTTTTTTAAAAAAAAAAGGTTATTCTCCATAAAGCTCTGTGATCCTGGAAACATTTTCCCAATCTCTAAGATCACAAAATCAGTATAAATGAGTTCACATCTGAATCGCTAAATATAATCAGTAATAAACAAACTATCCCTAATTTTATATTCAAAAGTTATTCTAGCAACTTAATTTTTAAATTACAAAATCTATTGCAGTATCTGGCTTGTTGTAGTTGACTATCACAATCTGACTGCATTTGGCAATAAGTCCTATTTTATTTCATTTTGTCAATATTTTTCTAGATCTAAAGGATTACCAGGAAACAACAAATCAGCTTCATGCAATGAATTTACTTTCTGAAGGTTTGAAATCATCAGTGTATGCATGTCATTTTCATTCAGTTTGATTATTTTACACTCTGCCGTTGCCAGAAGAAAAGTTAAGGTGTCATTTTTATTTTAATAATACTTCTTAATAAGATACAGAAAGTGTTGAGTAGGTTATCAGTTTTAATGATACCTGTGCCACATATAGTAGTTACTGATAAACAGCAAAAACAACAGCAGTTTTGCTACATTTTGGTCAATATAGCAAAAATGCAACCAAAGGCCATATTTACCCCAAGTGTACTAATTATATTCTGTCCAGATTAATATTTCTAATCCAGAAATTATCATGCAGATCTTTATACTGCTTAATATCCACCAAAATGCAGGGTTTTTTTTGAAACATATATACAAAGAAACCACTTCATAAGAGGATGAAATATAACCTCACTTCTGGTCTCACTCTATTGTCCTCTGTAGAACCTGAAATATCTACCTTAGCAATCACAGATGTTCTTTCCTGTTCCAATTTTGCTGTGCATCATAAATATCTTTTTAAAGAAAAGCAATTATGGACAAAAGGTTCAGGTAAAATTTATTTCCGTTTAGACCATCCATTACTTTGTATAACTAGAATAATTTATTTCTGTCACATCAAACAATTGTGCTATGCATCCACATTGATTCCCTAGGATTCTTGGGATATATGTTTTAGAAGAAGGCAGTTTCCCACTTATTATGTTTCTTTTTGTTTGTAAATATGAAACCACTGAATTTTCCACTAACAATTTGAAACCCTTGTTTATAATTAGTCTTCTTATCTAAACCTTGGGCAATTACACTTTTATTATAGTGGTTACCATAATTCAGTATTAAGATTCATGCATTGCATGGAACAATCCTCAATCTAATCTCAAATGTCTCTGTTTTCCTACAGTAATTAAAAGAGAGAGAGAAAGGAACTTTTCTAAAATTCTTTTGTCACTCCAGGAATTCCATTTTTCCAATGAGTGCAATGGGTTAAAAACAAAATAGATTTTGTAGTGATTTTGTTTTTGCAATGAAAATATATTTCTTCTTACTATTTAACTAAATACACTCCACCTATTTTTTCCCCCAGCAAATCCTTCAGATGATAAGAAAGACCTATGCAATTGTGAGAATCTTATAAATTTCCAGAATTTTGCAACTACTGAATTTAGGAAACTAACTCAGCAACATATCCTTTCTGTATATCTATTAATTTTTCATAAAGATTTTCAAGTCAATATATTTGAAAATGAATTATATTTCTGTTTCTGTATAGAGATATACTGTTGATTGCACTTAGGCTGAAGTCCTATACTTAGTCCACTTGGAACTAAGACCTTCTAAAATTAACCCATGAATTAAATTACATGTAAAATGTATTGTAACAATAATTGGCCAAACGTACACTAGTAGTGGATTTAAAGTACGTATGTGTCCTTGTTCTACATGGAAGGCCTATGGAAAAAGACAAAGCTCACCAAACTTCTCTGTAATATGATAGCTACCTCTTTTTTGCATGTCCTTATTACATTGCTTCCATCCAATTCTCAACTATACCTGATACACCTTTAAATCATCCTTTGCTATGATGTTAAAGTAGTTTTTCCACCTTACTTTTCCACACATTTTCCCCCAAATACAACCTAATGCACTTTATTAATTATGTTGATAATACAGTCATATGATCAGCCTTGTATCTAATAACCATGTCAGTCTTGTGTGGGAATATAATTTCCACACACTGATTCCTATACTCTGTCTTTCAAGGCTATTCTGGTTGCACAGATGGGAAAATCAATCCTTTCAAACTGAAATCTCTATTCTACTCACTAGGTCTCCAAGATGATCCCCATTTCAGAAACCCGGATTATCCTATATACCACCTGACGGGCAATGAAAGCAGGGGAATTATATATATATATATATATATATATATATATATATATATATATATATATATATATATATATATATATATATATATATATATATATATATATACATATACATATATATATATATATATATATATATATATATATATATATATATATATATATATATATATACATATATATATATATATAGAGAGAGAGAGAGAGAGAGAGAGAGAAATAATATCTAATCTTTGTTTTTCCATAGTATAGTTTCTCCCCATACCTGACAGTTGTGTTCCAGTTGATTATAGCTTTTGCTGGAATAGCACTAATTCTCTGACCAAAAGAAACCCAACTATCAGTTGATAGCAGGGCTATCTTTGAATACAGGCATACAAACTTCTTCTATCAGTTTTAAAGTGCTGATCTAGTCATCTGTCCAAACACAGTTTGTCCCTAAACCCAATCCTATTCCATGGTAAGGAGATTAATTAGTGAATATTTCCTTGCAGTTACTAATTATTATGTAATATAATTGTGTGTCCCTTCAAATTAATATTGATTCCTAGCTACTGCCTGGCTTCTATGTAACACAGTACTTACTGTCTGTCTTGTCTATCTTATCTTATCTTATCTTATCTATCTATCATCTATCTATCTATCTATCTATCTATCTATCTATCTATCTATCTATCTATCTATCTATCTATCATCTATCTATTTAATCACATGAACACCTATACAATTATATAGGGGCTTCTAGAGGCAGATCACAAAGCTAGTTTGCTGTAGTGATTAAGGCACCAGGCTAGAAACTAAGAGACTGTGAGTTCTAGTCACAAAGCCAACTCAGTGGTGTTGGGTTAGTCACTCTTTTGCAGGCCTAGGAAGGCAACAGTAAACCATTTTCAAAAATCTTGCCAAGACAACTGCAGACTTATCCAGGCAATTGCCAGGGATCAATGATGATATTTACTTATTTATTTGACTTATATACTTATTTATATATTTATTTAATTATTTATTTATGAGGGCACTCACACAAAAAGGCAGCTCACCACAACAATTTAAGTGTAAAACCAAGAAGAAAAAATAGACAAAACTGCTTTAGAAAAAGCATCTAGGTTTAATCTTAAAATGTTTCCCACAAAAGTTGTTTTAAGCATGTTCTGGAGGGTGACTAGGATTGAAGCCAATCATGCTTGTCATAGAAGGCTGTTCCAGAGGGCTGGGCTAACAATGGAAAAATGGAACCACCATCTGCTTTTCCTGGCAGGCCAATTTCAGTGGAGATGAAATTGGTTTTTAAGGCATGCATTGCCAAGCCATAATGCAGTACTGTTAGTTATTTGAAAATTTCTTGCAGAATTTGGCTGCTAGAGTCCAGTTGAACACTAGATGGCAACAAAAAAGCTTTCCTTATTTGCAATTCTCTGGAATTTTGCTGCCCAAATCTGGCATTACTAATTCTGTCCTCTGGCAACTTTATATGGTTTTCATGCAAATGCACTACTCTTTTTCTCATATCCTCTTCTTGTTCCAATTTGTTGACGTTTCAGTACATAGAGAGAATTACGATGATGAATAATGCTAAATCTCAGGATTGGTTTTGCTGTCTTGATTTTCATGAATGGCAATACCATAAGTATTTGACCTACTAAGTACACTGTAACTAATGCATCACTCGTTAAGAACATTAGTGATGATGATGAAGTACGAGCCCCCTCTAGCTGCAGTTTCAAAATACAGAATGGCAGTTTATATAATGTGGTTTGTTGTTCAATTAATTCCTTGTGCAACCTGATGTGTTGATTGTCGATTATTATTTCTTTAAATAAGCTCATTATTGTCATCGGCAGTATCTACCCAACATGTTTTCTGTTGGCCAGTTTCAACTGCCTTTGAATCTTCCAAGCATCGGGATGTTTTCCACTGATTTTTGCTGCAGTCTGGGCTTGAGGGTATATAGTGTCCATCAACCATTTTGACCGATGGTGCCACCTCCTACCAATGTGAAGATTTGTATTTTTAGATTGATTTGCAAGGAAGATGCAGTTTTAGCGCCTCCTGGGATTTGGTATCTTAGACTAGCTATGGCCCTAACACAGTGGTATGATTCAGCTGGTTCGCACCGGTTCAGTAGAACCGGTAGCTAAATTTTGTTGAGTTTGGAGAAAAGGCTGAAACTATGTTACTTCTGGAAATCCGTTCTAGGCCTCGGAGGCCTGGAGGTTTCCCAGTCCTAGAATGGCCCACCGGAAGTGCGTGGATGTCACTTCTGGAAGTCTGTTCTAGGCCTGGAGGCCTCATAATTCTTTAGCATTCATTCCACAAGCCTGGTTTTATTTGTGTGTTTGTGTGTGTATGCCTTTGGAAAAACCACAAACACGATACTACTATTGATGCGAAAATGCACTTTCCCATGTAATATATACTAACTGGACTGAGGGGGGTTTTAGTTTTAAGTTTTAACATTGTTTTATTGTTGGGCTATTATTAATTTAATTCTTTTTAATTCTATTTTTATCTTAATTGTCTTTTAAATATTGCCCTGTAAACCGCCCTGAGTCTTTCAGGAATAGGGCGGTATAGAAACCTAATAAAATAAATAAATAAATAAATAAATAAATAAATAAATAAATAAATAAATAAATAAATAAAGGTTAAACAATTGTATTACAGTTTACAATTATATGAATAGCTTTATGATTGGAATTCTACTTGTACCATTCTTGATCTTCAGTAACTCAGCAAGGATTTCTAACTCCCAGCTATTTATTAATAACAACGAAATAACACCCATCTTCCCATTGCCAAAATGAAATGTCCAAGAAGTAATCAACACTGGATTTTGGGAAATAAAACTAGATACACAGCTAACTCTTTACTCATGGGTTTTCTGGGTTTTTAATTTTAAAAGAAGTAACTGGTTGTCAATTATATGTGTAGATATTCTTAAATAATGAAGCAGTCTGAAATTGTTTTCCTTAACTTGTATTTACTGGCAGAAATGTCAAAAAGAATAGAAGCATTGGAAAGTCAATTAAGATACTAATGAAATTTCTTGAGCAGCAATATATCTTTGTTGGATATTTATACACAAGAAAATGTATCAAAGCTATGTAAGTAGGTACATTTCGCACAAAATGGAGAAATTGTAACTTCAGTAGAGTACCATATAATATTGTATATTTGCATTGACTTAAGATAAAATTACAAACTTCTTAGAAAAACTAGTTTTTCAATTGAGAAGCTATAAAGGTAAAGGTTCCCCCGCACAAGCGTGCTAGTCGTTTCCGACTCTAGGGGCCGGTGCTCATCTCCGTTTCAAAGCCGAAGAGCCAGCGCTTGTCCGAGGACATCTCCGTGGTCATGTGGCCGGCATGACTGGACGCCAAAGGCGCACGGAATGCTGTTACCTTCCCACCGTAGTGGTCCCTATTTTTCTACTTGCATTTTTACGTGCTTTCGAGCTGCTAGGTTGGCAGAAGCTGGGACGAGTAACAGGCGCTCACTCTGCTACGCGGCACTCGGGATTCGACCCGCCAAACTGTCGACCTTCTGATCGACAGGCTCAGCATCCTAACCCACTGAGCCACCACGTCCCTCAGTGAGAAGCTATATAATATTGTAAAATAGTGGTATAAAAGGCAATTTTTACTATTTAGAAATCTGGAAAGGCTAAATATTGTTCACTATTCATTGTAATACTGTACCAAAAGGATGCAGTCAAATATTAGTTGCTTATACTCTTCCTACAGCCAGCACTTCTTCCCATAAGTGATTGATGATAGGGAAATTGGGAAGAAGTAACCAATTTAAATGGGACGCGGTGGCTCAGTGGGTTAGGACACTGAGCTTGTCGATCAGAAGATCGGTTGTTTGGCAGGTCGAATCCCGAGTGCCGCGTAGCAGTGAGCACCTGGTACTCGTCCCAGCTTCTGCCAACCTAGCAGTTTGAAAACACGTAAAAATGCAAGTAGAAAATAGGGACCACTATGGTGGGAAGGTAACAGCGTTCCGTGCGCCTTTGGCGTCTAGTCATGCCGGCCACATGACCACGGAGACGTCCTCGGACAAACGCTGGCTCTTCGGCTTTGAAACGGAGTACCAGCCCCTAGTCGGAAACGACTAGCACGCATGTGTGGGGGAACCTTTACCTTTACTTTAACCAATTTAAGGCACACTCCCTAAGTTCATTTTAACCACTAAGTATTTATATGTGGGATAGGTTTTGGGGAGACAATGTATAAAATGTAATTTTATTGCTAGAAATACATACCAAAATTTTGACTACCTTAGCTTCTTAAACAAAAATTCTCAAACAGATGTATCATGCAAGTATTCTAACAGCGTTGTCCAACGGATACTTGGAGGAATGGATAGCCATCACAAGGGAAAATTCATTTCAAAATGAAGTTTTGTATTATTACAAGTTCAGAACAAATTAACAAGTGCCTTAGATCTGAATTATGCCCACAATAAATTGTGTCCAATGTTTGTCCCACCAACTATTGTTTTTCTTTCAGTTCGTAAGTTATTCTGTCTTTCTTGCTCTAAATAAAAGGTTGAATTTGCTTAACTATATCCTAATTTACTGTTAATGTGTGGAGGTTCCCCCAAGTAAAGAAAGGTGAAGTCACCCTTATTGATAGTACAGAATTAGCATGACAGTCAAAGGACTAAAGGCTGATGCAAAGGGTGAATTAATTTTTCTTGAGGCCTAAAAGTTGCTTAGTGTTTGCTTGTTGAATTTTACTTTTTCTACAATATTTAACAGGGCTTTTGTTCTTTGCTTCACTGCACCCTCAGTTACGTTTTTTCCTCTCTTCCTAGCACTTTCCTTCTACCTATCTCCAGCCTAGCACTTTTTTTTCTATTCTGCAACAGAGTTGCAAGTCTCTCAGCACACTTAGAATGTCTTTTTCCACTCTGAATGTGAAGCACTGCATAGCCCTAATTAGAAGATGGTTGGTTGGTTCCTTCCTTCCTGCATTTATACAACTAAGTGACTCTAGATCAGGTGTGTCAAACTGCTGACCCACGGGCCAGTTTCATCATACCGAAGCCACGCCCACCCCATTGCTGGCAATGCAGTCGCGATATGTCACTACACGTCATGTGACGAGTTTGACACCCGTGTTCTAGATGGGTTTCTAATGGGTATTGTAGAGGAGTTTGTGTATTTTTTTATGTCATCTCTCCTGTTCAGATACAGTACTCAATCGGCAGAGCCAAATGTGGCTACGTTCTTTAATCCCATTGGTCTTTAACTCCTAATCAAATTATTTTATTTAGATCAGGGATCCCCAACCTCTGGTCTGTGGACCAGTCCCGGTCCATGGCATGCCAGCAACTGGTCTGCACAAACAAGCAAAGCTCCATCCATGGGATGCAGGCAGCACACAAAACCACGCACCTTCCAGTCTGCGGAAAAACCTTTCTCCACAGAACCGGTCCCTGATGCCCAAAAGGTTGGGGACCTCTAATTTAGATCTTTACTATTTGATTTCTCCATAAAACTTTGCATATAATTTGTTGTGTCTGACTTATAAGAACTCATACCAACAATAGATTTATAGCCAGTTTTATTACACAAAATGTAAAGTTTATTAATTTTACTTCTCACTGGTTTGTTCTGGCATGCTTCTAATGATGTCAGAGTCACCTGTTGGGGAAAACATATTTCAGTATCAAAATTTCACAAACACCTTTGTCATGCACAATTTACTGTATTACAAAAAATTCTCAATAACCTTATTTTAATATATTCCCAATGATAGATCATACTACAAAGTTCAATCAGTTAATGTAACTTGCAGGTAAAAATCAGAACTAGAAAGACCAACTAGTTCTGAGGACACAGTGCATAGTGGTAATATAGCGAATGTCTAGCCTGTCCTGATTACTGCAAACCCAGAACAGCGAGAATATTCGCATTTAACTTTGCATCAAGATAAATTAATTTCTCACAATTATATAACACATATAGTTTAAATCCCTAGCCTCTGACAAATTACTTTCTAATGCGCTTTAAGAACCTTTACAGCAAAGAATGAACTTTTATTAGTTACCAGATGCTTAACTTTAGAATTATTTGCTCCACTGGACCTACAGGCCCAGTATCAATTTCAATGTCCTCCTGACAAACAGATTTTCTTCTAATCAGGACAAAGGTTATTCTAGTAAGAATATAAATCTTTTTTATTGCATTTTAAGATGTTGACATTAGTTTATTAAAGTTTAAGTAACAAATTATCAACTTCCCATCGAAGTCATGAGTTAAGATCAGCAGGGGAGAATCTAATGGTATTCCCATCAATGGTTCATGGAGCAACAGCCGGAAGTTAAACCTTTCTCAATGAAAATGCTTTAGTTATGGACCTCTCTTCCTACAGTAGTTTGACTTGCCCCAGGTTTCTCATTTTTTAGGAAACAGTTGAAGAGATGCCAAGTATAACTACTACTCTGAGGCCACACTATCTTTAAGACTGCCTATTGCTTTGCTTTTATTTAATTTTAAAAACAGGCTACTTTTTGTACAGGTAGTCCTCCACTTATGCCAAAAATCGAGCCCAACATTTCTGCTGCTAAGTAAGAGAGTTAAATGAGTTTTTCCCCATTTTACAATCTTTCTTGCCACAGTTGTTAAGTGGATGACTGCAGCTATTAAGTTAATAACATGGTTAAGTAAATCTGGCTTCCCCACTGGTCGCAAAAGGTGATCACATGTTATTGGGACAATGCAACTGACATAAATATGAATTTTCATCACATAACCATGGTCAAGGGTAAGGCAACCTTGGCTCTTTTATGACTTGTGGACTTCTACTCCCAGAATTCCTGCTGGCTCAGGAATTCTGGGAGTTGAAGTCCGTGAATCATAAAAGAGCCAAGGTTGCCTACCCCTGACCATGGGGATGCTGCAATGATTTTAAATGTGAAAAGTGATCATAAGTCATTTTTTTCAGTGACATAATTTTGCATAGTCACTGAATGAACTGTTGTAAGTTAAGCACTACATGTATTTACTGATTCAACTGTCATTTAGCATGAATATAATTAACATATAAAAGTATAAATATTTACTAAAAGCCTGAATGGTGTACTGACATTTTACAAAACAAGCCCACCATCACAATATGATGTTATTTAACGGTTCTTAAACCACATATGAAATAAAATTATATGATTTTTGCTTTACAAACACTATTCATTTTGTATTAGCATACTGAAGTGCAGAATTCTCAATTGAACGCTATCAGTTCAATTGAACTGATAAGAGAATCCTAGTGAACAGAACAAGATAAAGGCAAATCATATTTAAAAAACAGCTTCATCTCTAGACACTAAGATGCTAAATACAACATACATACCTGGGTCAATTATAGCAAGTGTACATACTCTGTAGTACTTCCCACAAGCTGTTCCCAGTTCAATGTTGTTGCCACTGTAGTGATGCACACCAGTTTTGGCCAACATAGCATAGTATTCAATTTCTGATTTTCTAACGGTACAAAAATAAACAGAGTACTTATTTGTTCCAGATTGTCACATTTTACTTTTATTCAATCTCCTATTAGGACATTAACAACTAATTTTTATTCATTTATTAAAGTGTACAGTCATCAGTTTACCAAATGGAACTCTGTACAATGAACAAAATAAACACACAAGACAACTATTTAATTCAATCTCAATTTACACTCCATTAATTTTTATGGGACTAATGCATTATGAAGGTTAGATTAAACCTATTTTAACCTACAATATAGATTGGAACTTAGGTTTGAGGAATAAGTTTAGTTTCTCTCAGCTATTAGCCAAAGAACATGATAATTGGTGCTGGCAATACTCCATACATTTAATAGTGCTTATTGAACTGTATAGATAATTTTGCAAAGCAAGATCTTATACAGACTTTATACAATATAATATTGTATTTATATAATTGCTATATGGAAGCAGAACATATTTTATCAATTCTAATACATCAATAAAATACATTTCCCATGAGCATATCAACCTACATCAGTTTTCTTATATCTATTCAGAACTTTTATCTTCACATTACCCTATCACAAATACTAGTCTTCCTGCTTTTAAAAAGGAAAATCAAGATTATAACCTACAAGATCACAAAATTATTTGGAATGTCCCATCAAACCTCCCTTCGTTGCCAAAATTAAATTTTGGCAACAAATTGATAGCCGGCAGCTGCTTAATTAATATATTTGAAAAGCTATGTACAAAAGCCAAATCTACATGTCAAGTAAATCTTTTTCATTTGATGGTAAGACATTTTCATTAATACTATAAAACAACTCTATGTGATCCTATAAGACGACTATTCAAAAAATGCACACGTACCTCAAAGCAGGACAGTTATTCGCTAGAATAACCAACTTGGCTTTGCCCTGCCGAATCATTTTCAGAGTTTGTTTATATCCAAGTACATATTTACCACTTTTCATAACCAGCTGAAGTCTAGAGTTTATGGACTCTAAAGACTTTTTCTGTAAAAAAAAGTGGATGTATAGAATATTTTGTGCATTTTATGTATTACATTTTATGCCACCCATCTCACTGGAACTCTAAGCAGCTTACAATAAAAAGTCAAAAAGAAAGATAATACAAGACAATTAAAATTAGGAGAGTTAATGGGAAAGCTAAAACCCAAGATGATGGGTGACCTGGGGTTGGGGATTTTCTCTATCGCATCAGCCAATGTCAACATAGCACACTCCATTAGGACTCCAAGTCAACAGAGCCCAAGTTTTCAGGCTCTTCCCAAAGGAAGAAATGTTGGGGTGGACCAGCAGAATATTCCAGAGTGGGGGGGCCCACAACAAAAAAGACTCTTCTCCTGGACCCTGCCAGTTGAAATTCTTTGGCAGATGGGATCCAAAGTAGCCCCCTTCTACTGGAGCAAGCAGTGTGGGCTAGCTCTTCAGGCACCCTGGACCCATGCCACAAAGGGCTATAAATATAATGACCAACATCTTGAATTGGACCCAAAAGCAAACTGGCAACCAGTTCAGTATTTGTAACAGAAGTGTCACATGTGTCATTAAAGGGGTCTCCAGAACTGTCCACAGTACTGCATTTTGTATCAATTGTAGCATCTGCTCACTCTTCAAGGGTAGCCCCATGAAGAGCATGTTGCAGTAATCCAATCATGAGATGATCAGATCAGGATGCAACTGACACACACAACACGTAACTGTGAAAAGGCTCTCTTAGCTCTTCTGTAATACATAATACATTAAAATACCTTGTCTACTTTTTCTCTAGATATCTGGCTCTATACGCTGATCCCACCACAAAATGTAACATTTTATTCAACATAGTTTTCAAGCTTTTTTTAAACATGGTGCAATGCAGCCAAAACATCTTAAAAGAATCCATTTAAATAACAATATTTTTTGAATTTTCTCTCTCTCTCAAAAGCTCCATCAAGAATTATTATACTATAACTGTATCTTCCAGTCTTAAATACTAAGTGGTTTGAGAGCAAAAGCTAGTCATGCTTATAATTCTATTACGGTCCTTGTTCAATCTTCTACCAAAGTCATAAAGAGAGAATTCATAAATTGCTTAACCAGTAGTGTTAAAAAGACCCAAACACTGGCATTTCTTTTCATACTAATACACTTTGAAAACTAAACAATCTTTTAAAATGCCTATAAGCTGAATGCATTTATTCAAAAGCATGTCAGTTTCAGAAGAACTATTTTTTTAAAATAAAGCATATTTGCATTAAAAAATTCAGTGCAAGGTCCTAAGATACAGAGACCTGGCCCATAGAACCACCAAGTCAGATATGACTGAATGGATATCAATATCATCATCAATCTTGCCACGACACCCTTGCTAGTTGATTTATGGAATACTATATATTTTAAGACATTTTTTTTAAATTCCATTTATATCCCGCCCTTCTCTGAAGACTCAGGGCGGCTTACAAGCTTAGCAGTAGCCTTCATTCTATGTATATGCCTGCTTATTAGGGCTTTCACACACACCCCAGTGGCATTATTACAAAGTCAGCTTAATTGCCCCCAACAATCTGGGTCCTCATTTTACCTACCTCGGAAGGATGGAAGGCTGAGTCAACCTTGAGCCTGGTAGGATGCGAACCTGCACTAATTGCAGGCAGCTGGTGTTACTTAAGGGAGGGATTAGCCCACTGCTCCACCAAGGCTCTTTTAATGTATATTAATGTATATTTTACCTTTACATTATCCAGAGACTTATGCAATCCAAACTCAGTAATATTTAAACAGCTATGGCAAAGCCTTGGTTAAACACATTTTTCATAGCTGCAACAAAGCCTAGATCTTCCATATAATTCCTGTCAGTATGTGCGCATATACAGTACAGATGGCACCAGAATGCAGCAATACCTAGGGCCATCACCCAAAGAGCTACAAACTGACTCTTACATGCTTCTATATCTCATAGCATCTATCTTTGCGATTCCATATGACAACCAGCATGGAATCAATAACTAGGGCAGAAAGCTAGGAGGTTCTAGGAGGGAGGCCCTTGGCGATTGCCCTAGGTCAGGGGTAGGCAACCTCGGCTCTTTTATGACTCATGGACTTCAACTCCCAGAATTCCTGAGCCAGCCAAGCTGGCTCAGGAATTCTGGGAGTTGAAGTCCATGAGTCATAAAAGAGCCGAGGTTGCCTACCCCTGACCTAGGTCAAGGGTAGGCAACCTTGGCTCTTTTTATGACTTGTGGACTTCAACTCCCAGAATTCCTGAGCCAGCATGGATGGCTCAGGAATTCTGGGAGTTGAAGTCATAAAAAGAGCCAAGGTTGCCTACCCCCGATCTAGGTGTTATGAGCAACCCTCCGCCCCGTTTGATCAGAAATGCGTCGTTTCGAGTCAGAGGCCTTTCGCAATTGTTGGAGTGCTCCTATCTCCCTCCACAAGCTCTCGCCTCTGCCCTCGGACTCAGTATCCCGGTTCTCCCCTCTATCGTTAGGTCAGCCGGCTGACTGGCTGGCACGCTCACTCACCGTCTTCTTGGCGGCCACCATCTTGCCGGCTCACGTCGGCCCTGCCGTTGCCTGCGAAAAGGAAAATAGTCAACACTGCGGCCAAACACTGCGGCCACCCGCCAAACGCAGCCCACACCCAAGGCATCTCCCCACTCCTCCAAAGGCCCAGGACCCGCTCACCAGAGGAGCGCCTCCAAGATGGCCGGGCAACGAGGAAAGGAAGTCCCTCGCCGAAACGCGTAGAATCACGCGGGTCAGCGCGACCAACAACGACTCTCGCGAGAGCAGACGCCTCGCGCCCCCCCCTCCCCGCCTGTCCAAAAATTCTCGCGGCTTTCTCGCTGACATTGAGGGTGCGCACGCAACAATCGCGAGACAACCGCGCTTCATAAAATTAGCGTTTTTTTCGTAGGTTTACGCAGGGTGCGATCTTTATCTTGGTTCACAATGCAAAGGGTAAAGCGGCGTTTCTCAACCGTGGCAACGTTAAGAAGAATGGACTTCCACTTTCAGTCGAAGTCCATACATTTTAAAGTTGCCAAGGTTAGAAATGAATAATTGGAGGATGTCAGTTTGGCTGTATAGAACTGCTGCATAAAATTTTAGGGTTCATTATTAGCATTTTAATATAGATGAAATTAGCAATTTAGCATAGCATCCATGCCTCCTTTTCAAGTTTAGGAAACCATGTTTTCTGACACATTACACACATCTAATATATGTATCATTTATTTCTATATCCTATACAAAGAGATCACCACCCACTTAATGCCTTTTGCTTGCCTCAAGTACTTGTGGTTTGTATTGTATGTGGTAGTGGTGATGGAAAAGCTACTTTGCAAAGATAATGGGTGTTTTTCAGATTCTAAGATCTCTTTTTTTAACTCCGGATCAACTTGGTGCCTGAGTTTTATGAGTAACAACTGCGTGCAGTCCAAATTGATAATATTTGAAATCCTGAATATTTTCAGATGAAAATTACAGCGCCATACTGTACATTCTTACTTGGATTATTGTCCCAGCAAACTGGATTATTGTCCCAACAAACTGGATTCATTTAACCTCTTGTGTGCATCAATTAACATGCAAAATTTAAATGTCTTTAAGTTGCAAAATAGAGGGCATTTGGGACTGTGGGACAAGTGCATAGATTTGTTCTAAGCCATTAGAACATTAAAACATTACAATGGGAAATCATGACATTAGCAATTACTGTATAATTTCATTGGTAAACAAAACTTCGCATTGAAGATGGCAATGTGTTCGCTAGGGAAAAATGAACCAGTTAATAAGTACTTTATCACTCCCAGTTTCTCTAACATTCATTGATAAGGCACCGTTTTTTAGGATAAAGGAATTTGGGTAGCAAAGTCTCTAATTATCTGCTGTGTTCCCTATCTGCTTTGTTCTCAGCAACTAGTGAACATCAGTTCTGTTCCCTTCTTCAAATTAAGCTTAAAATCACCATTCCATCAGGCTTTTACCTTGAGTAGAACTACACAAGCTTTTGTCTCAACAAGTGGTACCACCTTCGAGCTTTTGGCCATGGAGGTAACTGGGACCAGCTTGGTAACAGAAACAGCAGTTCTTCAGGCTGAACAATAAAAAGATAATATAAAAAAGACAATGGCAAATTTGTGTCATGCTGTTTTCCCAAAAACTGCATGTATTAGTGTAGAAACAAAACTAAATTGTATGGGGGGTGGGGGGAAATAATAGGATGGGACTAGAAAAAGTGACAAGATTGATAAAAATCAAAGAATGAAAACAATGGGGAAGGTATATGAGTCACTTTGAACATATTGTACTAAATTGAAAAATAAAACAGTTCTCTATGAAATAATGAGATATGAGTCAAAGATATCCATCAAGTTTTGGTCCTAGAACATATTATTATTGTAAAACAGGGATGAATAATTGATATCTTTCTAACATCTTGGAATGTAAAATTTGTGTTGTCCCACTTATCAAAAAAGCACCTTTGAACATAAATGCTAACCACCATTTTGCTATTTTCTAATCCAACCTGGATTAAGAGTAAATTCTTTCCCACCAGATTTTTTTTGCTGTTCACTTTGTTTTAGGAAATAATTAGTGGATCATAACTATTAATATTTATATGCAGAGTATTTCTAGACAGCTTATTTTTAAGATCAGCCAGGTACTGATTAACTGCTGCCATCTAGCTGGAACTGAATTCTTAGGGAGACATATGTCTTATCAGTACATCAGAGACCTGATTGATAACTCCCATGATTTGAATGTAGTAACTGAATAATACAGTTTGATCAAGAGGAATAGAATAAATATAAATGTTGAATGATTGCATTGGAATTTAAAAAATAAAGCTAATATGGATTGATATAAAATAAAGAAAACTACTCAATGAAAATGGCAAAACACTAACTAGGAGCAAAGGATTCCTGCACAAGGGTCGTAGTTTGGACTTCAGTCTAAATGTCTTCCTCTAAATGTATATGATGCAGATCCTGTCCTGGTCCTCCTACAACAGGCTACTACATCTAATAGTGTGGTAGATGTTCTCTTATCCTCAAAGTATGATCAAAGTACAGTAAGGTTTGATGGCCAATCCAGTCAACTTTTATATATAAAGGAGGTAGAATCTTACTTTTTTTAATTTCAGGCCACAACATGTCTTCATCTATTAAAACAGTTGCATGTGCACTGAGAAGATGATGCTATCAAGTTATTTTTTTCAAGTCTATGAGACTCTGAAGTCTGTTAGTTTGCAAATGGACAAAAAGGGCCATTTAAGTTAGCTGTATTGTCTGTTCATTTGATCTACAGGTAGTCCTTGACATTTAACCATTTAATCATTTATTTAGTACCCATTCAAGGTTACTATGACACTGAAAAAAATGGCCTATGACCAATACTCATCCTTATGGTTGTTGCAGCATCCCCACATTCATATGATCAGAATTTGGACACTTGGCAATCATCATGTATTTACAATACTTGCAGTGTCCTGGGGTCATGGGAACCCCATTAGCAGCCTTCCCAGTCAGCTTCCAACAAGCAAAGTCAATGGGGGAAGCAGAATTTGTTTAACAACTGCATGATTCACTTAACAACTGTCTTGCTTAGTAACAGAAAGCCTGGTTCCAATTGTGATTGTAAGTACAGGGCTACCTGTACAGTTTACTTTACTACTGCTACCTTTCAACTCAGTTTGGTACTTTATCACTATGAACATTGTTGATCCTAATACCATATTCTGAACCTCCCAAACACTGTAAAATTAGCAGATATTGGACATTTCTTTCATGTGTTTCTCTCATCAAACAAGCTAAAGGGCTTTGTTAAAATTACATTTTGGCAACCACACTAATTAGTTTTCATCCTATGGGATTAAAAGTGGCAGACTGAGGTTCATGATAAATTATCATGTATAAAGGAAGTGTAAACATGCTCATTCAATTACCTCTGATGCATGTACTGTCCTATTCATTTGGTGTCTAGGAACAAAATAAACCTCATTGTTCCAAATCCAACACAATGAGAATTTTGGAAGGTTGCAGTCTGCTGAATCAACACTGACATTTTTGTCTTTCTATCACCAATCAGAAAACAGATTTTAAAAATCTAGGAAAACAAAGAGCACAGAAGTATAGATAAAACCTAGAAAATAATAATCAACTCCTACTGCACATCTCAAAACATAATATAAAATTTGATATAGTATTAAAGTGTTGGACTCAAAACTAACAGATTATGAGTTCCTGTTGTTCCTTTGGCATTGAAACCAGCTGGTGACTTTGGATCAGTCACTCTCAGCCCAACCCATCTAACAGGATTGTTGTGAGGAAAATAGAAGGAGTCAGCATTATGTACACTGCAAAAAAAAGGTAAAATACAAATCAAAAATATAAAATACAGCCAATAGATGGATAATATAATAACCTAACAAATACATTTGTTCATTTATTTAGAGTATATTACACCTCCTTTAATGGCTTGTAGTGACTGATAGAAATACAGTTAAAGAATTATTAAAACATTATTAAACTAAAACAATGTATATTTTCAAATAATTAAATTGTTTTGAAAATTAAAGAGTTAAAACAAAAGGCCTGGATTAACATATGTTTTGAGCCAATTACTCAGCTCTAATAAGGAAGGGACTTGTTCCAACTCCAATGCCAGTTTGTTCCACAGTATGACCTACATAATGAATCAAGCAGAATTAACAACTGGTGTCAGATGTATCCAAGGGAAGGATCAGCAAAATGTGTTCCATTGAATTAAAGGTGCAGAGTGGACACTATGAGATTGGGTGGTCTGGTACCCATGAAAAACCTATTATGAACAACTTGAAATAGGCTTCACACTCAATGGGCAACATAGGAAGGCCTTCAGGAAGTATTACTCACAACCCATACTGTTGCATTCTGGGCCAGCTGCCATTTCTGAATTTCCAGAGCTGTTGCTGTCCCACAAAGAACACACTACTGTACAATAACCCAACCTTCAGGTTATCACTGTATAAGCCACCAAAGTCAAGTTTCTTTCCTCCCAACTGGATGCAGTTAAAGAACAGAACCTAATAAATTATCCTCCTTGCTACTTATATGATGAGGCTGTCCAGCATTAAGGATGGATCCCAAAATACCCACCAAATGTAAACCTGATCATTAAGAAGGAATGCATCCCATCCAGAATAGGTATTTCTTTTCAATTCCCAAGTCCAGCCCTTTCAATCAATAACAACTTGTCTTATCTGGACTGAGTGTCAATTTATTTTTCCATATCTAGTCCCTTACTGTCTGGAGGCAATCAGAAGTCTTGTGGAATCTAATCCAGAGCCTGTAGGAAAGAAATATAACTGACATCATCAGCATATTAATAACAACTAGCTATAAACCTTCCCAGTGGCTTCATACAGATGTTAAATAGCATGGGAAACCAGATGCAAACTAACAACCAATCCATATGTACCTGAACTGAACTACTAAACCAAGCCTATTTATCCACAGTCCATAGGTATATTTGCAGGTCACAGCTTCATTTATTTCTCCCATCAATGTTCATCCAGAGATGGTTTATAATATGACCTGCAATCAGTCCCAGGCTTTCGGTCAGGAATAGCCCAATTATCTATACTAATATCCATATCACTTCCTGGCAAAAAAGAGAAAGCCATTTTCCCAAGACTTCTCAAAGGAGTAACCTCCAAGCTCCCTTGGATAGCTGGATATCTAAAGCGAACAGGGAGTGGGACACCATATGCTCTAAGTCAGAGCCTCTAAATATCCATCCACCTTTGGAAAGGTGTTCAGAGCAGGTGCCAAAAATATCCAAGGTATGCTGATGCAATGCAGGCTGTTGGCGGTGATAGAGCTGTAACAAAGGAGGTAGAACTGCTGGTGCTGAAAGACCTCCTTGAAAACTGCCACAAACCTCCTTGCCAGGTGGCATAAATTTTGAGGAGAAACTTTTTAAAGATGTTCTAATATGCCAGACTTCATCCTTGTAAATGTCCATTCTTCATTTTGATCATGGCATAGATCATTGATTTTGATAAAACTGGATTCAATTGTGGGCCACTAAATGCCTGATACAGATATTTTTTGTTCCTAAAATAAAATGCAAATAAGATATGACAAAGTATTAAAGAGAAATGCATTACTCTGATATATTATTTAAACATAGTGACATACAGATGCTCTATAGCAGGCATGTCAATCTCACAACATCATGTGATGTCGCACGACGTATCGGGACTTTTTCCCCATTGCTGGCAATGGGGTGGGTGCGGTTTTGGCATGACGCATGCGGCCTGCGGCCCAGCAATTTGACATGCCTGTTCTATAGGTAGCCGTCAATTTATGACCATTTGATTAGTGGCTGTTCAAACTCACAGTGGCATTAAAAAAGTGATCTATGACCAGATTTATGACATTTATGATATCACAGATCCCTCCAGTCACATGATCGCAATTTGAGTGCTTGGTAACAGCATGTATTTTACAATGTTTGCTGGGTCCTGGGATCATGTCATCACCATTTGCAACTTTCCCAGCTGGCTACCAACAACCAAAGTCAAAGGGGAAGCTGGATTTGCTTAACGACCATGGAAATCACTTAATAGCTTTGATGATTCACTTAATGACTGTCTTAGTTGGCAGTGGAAATTACAGTGATTGTAAAAGCAGATGCAATTTTATCCATTTACTATAGCTATCTTTTCACAATAGTAGCTCTCAATTAGTACTGATAAGGAATCCCCCAAAATAATTGCATATTCATATTTACACTACTGATACAACACTACTACTATTACTACTACTACTACTACTGCTACAATAATAATAATAATAATAATAATAATAATAATAATAATAATAATAATAATAATAGAAGAAGAAGAAGAAGAAGAAGAAGAAGAAGAAGAAGAAGAAGAAGAAGAAGAAGAAGAAGAAGAAGAAGACGCCTTACTAGGAACTGCTTCCATCCATCAAACATCCATATCTGCCTATCCCAGGTCCTTGGTAAGGACTCAACAGGTAGACAAAAATGCCAAATCCAGTCTGAACATCTGGCTGACTGTGCAATGATCCATAATAATAATAATAATAATAATAATAATAATAATAATAATAATAATAATAATAATAATAATAATAATAAAATAGAGTTGGAAGGGACCTTGGGGGTCTTCTAGTCCAATCCACTGCTCAGGCAAGAAACCCTATACCATTTCAGACAAATGGTTGTCCAGTTTCTTCTTAAAAAGTTCCACTGTTGGAGCATTCACCGCTTCTGGAGGCAGGTTGTTCCACTGGTTAATTGTTCTAACTGTCAGGAAGTTTCTCCTTAGTTCTAGGTTGCTTCTCTCCTTGATTAGTTTCCATCCGTTGCTTCTTGTCCTGCCTTTGGGTGCTTTGGAGAATAGCTTGACTCCCTCTTCTTTGTGGCAGCCCCTGAGATATTGGAACACTGCTATGTCACCCCCAGCCTAGTCCTTCTTTTCATTAAACTAGACATACCCAATTCCAGCAACCGTTCCTTATATGTTTTAGTCTTCAGTCCCCTAATCATCTTTGTTGCTCTTTGTTGATTGATTTGTTTGATTTGATTTATATTCCACCTTTATTTTGTACAATTCAGGGTGGCATACATAATGCTCCTACCTGTTTCCCACAATAAGAATCCTACCAGTATGAGTTGAGTTGAGCTGAGAGAAACTGGCCCAAAGTCACCCAGTCATTTCTGAGTCTAAGGGAGGACTAGAACTCATGATCTCCTGGTTTCTAGTGGTTTACCACTGTCTCCTTCAAGGATATTTTTTTCAGTTTCCGTTTAGTCTACTGGAATATTTTAGGGGTCTCCCATCCAAGTACTTACTCAATCCATCCCTGGTTAGCTTGTTAGATCTGTCAAAGTTTTTCAGAAGTGGTTTGCCATTGTCTGAAGGTAAGAGAAAGTGACTGGTCCAAGGTCCTCCAGATGGCTCTGGGTCTAAGGTAGAACTAGAGTTTCTAGACTGGTACCTTAACTATTATTTCAAACTGGTTCTAATAGTTACTATACCATAGCTGGACCTAATAGTTATTCCTGATATGAATAATGTTTACAGAATCTGTTTGATAATTTCTATGGAAAATTAGGTAGTTGGTTCCAGCTCTACAGAAACAGGTAATAAAATTTTTAAACATAAACTTTGATGTTTCTTAATGAAACACAAGAGTAAAAGATTAAGAGTGGATGGTAATGCTGGAAGTGGTAGCAAGATTGTTACCTAGACCACCCTTCTGCTTTTTTACATGGTTTTGGTGTTTAATACTTACTACTTTTTATTACATTCTAATGTGTGTGTGTACACACACAATAGAAAGTAATAAAAAGTAAAACAGAAATTTAACGAATTATACCAGTCAACTTGTAGAACCCAACAGATATCCAATAAATATTCAATAACTTCTGTTACTTTTTATGTTCATGACTACATCTGAAAGTACATGCCATGTACTTTGTCCGGTATTCACTAATGTTTGCGTTGCATGTGAGTATTTTCTAATCGAACAAAAGCTGTTTGCTTTGGATTACCTGTTTTGTGCAAACTTGCCTCCAGCTTATATGCTCCATACTTCCCATGTCTGGCTGTTTGTTGCAAATGTTCAGAAGGTTAAACAATTACTAGCTGCATCACCCACATGGACCACCTGATGCAACAGCTATTTAAGATAATTAAAGAACCTGCAATATTTGTTTTGCTTTTCTTTTACCAGGAAATAAACTAGTTTTCAAAACATAAATCATTATGGTTACTGTACCTGAGCACTGCAAACCAAGTCACCGAACAACCAAGTAAATGAGTAACTGTTTAATACAATAGTGCTATTGTCTGTCAAGACCATATGGCATCCCACCACGGGCACACAACACCCACGCTCACAAAGCTAAGCTGCTCAATGCCCGTTATCAAAATATTATGGGGGGGGGAAATTACAAAAGAGAAGAAAAGTAATAATCAAAGGTAGTATTGGCCTTGTCAAACATAAATTTTAGGGGCTCCCTAAGTGTCTTTTATTGAGGACTGCACTGCCCATCTGCAGGTCAGCCCCAAATAATCTTGAGGCCTTGTTTTTTGAACTGCATTCACCACCATGACAGTCATACCAAGAAAGACGTTTGGCACTTCGGGATGTGCCCTTCCTGGCTGAGGAATTACAGGCCCACATATCTGGCGGAAAGTTGGTTGTAGCTATGGATGCTCTTAGCACACTGAAGTGCGGTTACTTCAGATGATTGTGAAAAAGCCGCGAAGAGTTGTTGAAAACGATCACTGTCGTGTCAAAAAGGATTTGGGGATTGTGCATCCTTGGGGAATCAACAACGACGGCAAGTTGGCGGGTGGGGGGGGGGAAAGGGGGGGGTCGCTTGGCGAAACGTCCCAGGCAGACAAGGCTGCCTTCAGAATCGCCGCGCGTGGCTGCCATTAACGCCCTGCCTCTCCTGCTGTCCCGGCTCTGGCCCGCCGCAGATGCGCCTGCGCCCCGCACCAAGACCAGGCATGCCAAAAGTCTGAGAGGAGGCATGTTGGAAACTACCCCTGACTGAGCCGTTCTTATGGCAACCGAGCCGGAGCGATAAACACTCTCCCGCGCGAGCGTCCAAGGGGTGAGTTTCTCTGCCAGCCCAACGCGGGAGTGGGTGTGGGTGGGTGTGCTTTGCTTGGGCTTTTCCCCCTGTCCGAGGAGGAACCACCTGCGCGTATTCCTTTCTAGCAGGAAGCGGAGAGTGGACTCGCCGGCGGGGGGGGGTCTCACCTGCGGCCACAGCCGAGAAGACTCAGCTGGCTGCCTGGCGCCCTTGGGACCTCCGCGCCCCGCAGCCGGTGCTAACCACGCCATGGGGTGCTCGAGCAGCGCCCAGACCAAAGTCAAGGAGATCGGCCGACAAACTCCCAAATCCCCGGAGGCCAACGGACTGCCCCAGTGCGGTGAGTTCTCGACGGTTTTTAACGTGCGCCAAAGCGGAGGAATCGCCCTCGCAAGAGATATCGCTTCAAAGAAGCGGAGTTTGGGGGAAGAGGCTGTAAGATATTCAAGGCTGGGGGGGGGAAAAAAACGGGCTGATAAGAGGGCTAAATCAACGCGGAGAAGGAGTCACAATTTTAGGAAAGGCAGCTCCCCCCCCCCACGATCTGAAGAGCTGCTTACGTTTATTTATTTATTTATTTATTTATTTATTTATTTATTTATTTATTTATTTATTTATTTATTTATTTATTTATTTTATTACATTTATATACCGCCTTTTCCCGAAGGACTCAGGGCGGTTTACAGGGTAATTAAAAACCAAAATACAAAAGTTAAAAACAAGTTTAAAAAAATTAAATTCGTCCCTGTATAAGTAAAACCCCAGTTAAAATAAGGTTAATCCTCAGCCTGGGCCCGAGAGCTCGAAGAGCCGGCGGAATGAACGGAGGTGGGGGGGGGCAGTCCTCAGCTCCACTGGCAGCTGGTTCCAAAGGGCAGGCGCCCCCACTGAGAAGGCCCTATCCCTGGGTGTCGTCCGCCGGCAATCTCTTACTGGTGGCACCCTGAGAAGACCCTCCCTGTGGGAGCGCACTGGACAAGGGAACTTGTTGTCTTTATTACTTCAGGACAGCCTGTACTTTGAGAGTTGTGTGCAACGAAATCTCATTTTAATGTATGCTGATTAGTGTACGTTTAAATGACAATAAAGTATTCTATTCTATTCTATTCTATTCTATTCTATTCTATTATTCTATTCTATTCTATTCTATTCTATTCTATTCTATTCTATTCTATTCTATTCTATTCTATTCTATTCTATTCTATTCCATTCCATTCTATTCTATTCTATTCTATTCTCTGCCCTAGTTGACTTCTCCTTTGTGTATCCCATTCCAGTATCCAAGGGCAGGTCATTTCCAGCCTCCAGCTGCAAAGGTTAAGCTTTGCTCTTGTCTTGCCCCCATTCATACCATTGTCCATTCTCTATGGCACTGAGAAGAAATCTGAGGTCCCAGATTGTTGGGGGTAATAAGCTGACTTTGTAATAATGCCACTTGGGGGGGGCGAAAGCCCTAATAAGCAGGCATATACATAGGATGAAGGCTATTGCTAAGCACATTGATTTGTACCTTAGATTGTAAGCCGCCCTGAGTCTTCGGAGAAGGGCGGGATATAAATGGGATTTTTTAAAAAAAGAGGAAACCACAATCATTTGTTATGGATTGACCTAGTCATAAATTCTATTCTAGAAACAGGCAGTAGATCCTGGGGAATAAATTCTCACTTGGTTGAATGATTCTCTTTTAACAAATTAACATAGGACCGTTATCCTTATTTATAACTAATAAATAAGGACGTATTGCTCTCTCGGCAAGTTGGTTTGTCCTTAATGTTTATTTTCAACATTTTCTGGCAAATTAAGAAAAACCGTGGTTGAACTGGAACTGCTAAAATTCTGAGATGAATTGTACTGAAACTAATGAAGATTATTCATCAGTTTTAAAGAAAGCTATGTAAAGATATGCTTTCTTCAATATCAACTCAGGTAGAAAATGTTGATAAAAATTGCATTTTTGTGTGCACTTTGATGTGATAAATTTTAAGTATGGCAAACCTTATTTCTGACTAATTTTATGGTTGTATTTTAAAATAAGCATTCTCTACTTTTGTAATTTAAAGTCTTAAATCAGTTTTCTCATTTCTGTTTTTGAGGAACTATACAACTGCTAATATATGACAATTTTAGAAAAGTTTTTAAATGATTTTCTAACTCTTCTGAATTATCTCTTAATCCATTTGACATGCTTTGATAATACATTACATGAAAGGCCAGTGTTACATACAATATATGATGTTAGGTCTAACCATTTTTTTATAATTGTACTGTCAAGAAAACAGCATTGAAATGTGAAGGAAAATTGCTAAAATCTGGTGGTTTTTAATGCTCAGAATGGTGGCTACGCTAAAAATGACTCTGGGCAGCTTACAAGCCAATAATCATTATAATGATAAATAACAATAATAATAGTATCTGAAGTAGTATATATATTTATTCAGAATAATATAATTACAAATATTGAAGAAAATAAACCTGTTCACATGGGACCTGCAATAAAATGTTGGGTTATAAGTGATTTTGATCAGCTTTCAGATGCTTTAAGCATGTCTTCTCTTAAGATACTGCATTCTATTTCTTTTACTATTTGGATTTCTACCCGCAGCAGGTAATAATTTATATCTATGAAAATGTTCTTTAGGTTGCTTTTTTGAACTTCTCCTTCAAGGGTTTTTTCCCCTGATTTTGTATATTGTGGGAAACGTCCATCATATCCCATCACAGTGAAAGGGCTCCTTGTAGTTAGCGCGATATAAAGAAAAGCAACTGTAAGCAGATATAAAATCAAATAACAGTGAAATAAAAAATAAAACAATTAAATATAAAAGCGCAGATGCCTGAATATTGTACAATGCCTTCTGGAACAGTTTCAGCATTCTTCTGAACATAGAAAGAGGGTCAGCCTGATCTCCACAGAAACAGCAGACCTTAGCTCATTTACCTACATGTAAGCACAGTGATGTACACATATTTAAAACATATACAGTTCTGTCCATATTATTTCCCAGAGATTAGTTATAGCAAAGCAACATGTAATACTTTAAAGAATAATGTTTTGCAAGTTATAATAAATCGTATGGGTGGGATGAGATGTGAGTAAATAGCAAATTCAGAAAGAAACAAAATGCAAAACAGTCATAAAAATAAGTCCATGATTAAAAGTGGTCACAAATATTTATATCTGTTTCTCTCTCTTTCTTCTTTAAAACACACATTTGATCAACATTGGGAAATCAGATGACAGCTTGCCTATCACAGATAAAAATGACACAGGATCTGACCAGACTAAACTTGAATCCCTGGAGGAGGTGAAACTTGGATCTTGGAAAAAAACAGATGAGGATCTCCACAAAGAGGAGCCTGATGCTTTGATTCAGGAAATAACAAAATGTGACCTTTCTACCTGTCACAGAGTAGATCCCGAGGGTACAGAGCCTCAGCTAATGGCACCAGAAGAAAAGTTTGACAGAAGTCAATGCTTGTCTTCAGACTTCCTTGAAGCTGGTGGACCTCAGGCTATGGAGTCAACAGAGTTGGCTAGCAATCCTCAAGTTGCTGCAGAAGCTGCTGGTTCTTCACCTTTAGAACCTCTCCAGGATAAGAAGCCTGAACCTATTGAAACCTCAGAAGGGGGCACCCCTGAGCCTTCAAAAGAGGAAATCCGATGTTTTGTAACCGAAATTGTGACGGAACTGCTTATGGATGAAGAGGAACAGCTAACAGAGGGTAATAAATATTCTCTTGCAATTTCAAGGGACAGGTTCTGCCACACATGCTCAAACAATTATTTTTACATGCAAATAGCAA
Organism: Vipera ursinii; assembly: GCF_947247035.1. NCBI lineage: Eukaryota > Metazoa > Chordata > Lepidosauria > Squamata > Viperidae > Vipera > Vipera ursinii. The sequence continues at coordinate 189,247,788 of NC_139516.1, forward strand.
TAGCACTTATACACTGCTTCACAGTGCTTTACAGCCTTCTCTAAGTGGTTTACAGAGTCAGCATATTGCCCCTAACAAACTGGGTCCTCTGCCTGGAAGCAGAAACCTTTGCTCAGTGAATGTGAGCAAGTATTTGAGCATTTGAAAATAATAATAATTTATCCTGGAAAAGTAATTAAAGACTATAATAGCTGTTCAAGATTAAATGACCGCATGCTATTTGTTCCTCCTTCCAGTAACTATTACCAGATAAAGTGGTAATTAGATAGTAACTTTAAGTGGGAAAGCTCTAATGTATATTTAGCGAATGTACACAAATGGGACAAAACCATCTCTATCGTTGCTAAGGATAATATCGTATTTCAGACCAGATAAAATTATTCTGATCCTTGTATGTATTGTTGACCCAAAATATAGTACTGTGTTGTCTGGTTCAGACTACTGGAATGTTTGTTTTTGTTTTTGCCAAAGTGACATGTTGCATTGATTTATGTTAAGTCTTGCTCACTCTAACGATGTATAGAAATCGAGACGATAACGGAAAGGAGGAAGTAATGGTGATCCTGCATTTTTACATAAGACCTGGCAAGCTCTTTTTTAGGATAATTGTGAGCTACAAATACAGATTCTTATACTGTACCAGTATGATGACAAGATCTATGAAAATGTGTCCTGCTGGAACAGCATCTGTAGTATTTTATTGAATTACTTTAACAAAGTAGATAAATACTTGGGGAATGGGAATTCCCACCTATGTGCATGTACATGTTTTGACTTGGACTGCCAATAGATGAAAGTGGTTTAATACAGCTTTAGTAATTTAATTTCTCAATCGTTTTACCAATATTTTTTTTCCAAAAGAGCCAGCCACAAAAAAAGTGAACATGAAGGAAACAGACAGTTGCAATGATAAACAAAAAGCATTTAGTGGCTGAATTTTTCAGAAACAAGCACCTATATCTCAGCAGCAATACTAGGCATCTCTTGTGCTTTTTCCTATTTAAAGAAAATCTATGGCTGACAAAGTAATATCTATAATTAGTTGAGACACTCAGTGCTCTTTTCAGTATTCCTTGCCTTGATCTCTATAGTTACTGTACCAGGTGAGACAGGGGAAAAGATGGAAACTGAGATGCACCATGAGATAATACCTGGGGCCTTAGAAACAAAAGAAGAAACCAGAGAAGCTACACTGGTCACGGAGATAGGTATGTTGATGGAGTACATAAAAATGTAGTATAATGTAATATATTAAGAACACAATATGTTGTATTGATATTCTTGTGTGTTCTACAGCAGAATTTCAGGTTAGCACCCAGCCAATTGATACGTACATTTGCTGGGGATTTCTTTGAGAAACTATTTCAGAAGACATTTATTTTTATTTATTTTAATTCCATTTATATCCCGCCCTTCTCCGAAGACTCAGGGAGGCTTACAAGCTTAGCAGTAGCCTTCATTCTATGTATATGCCTGCTTATTAGGGCTTTCACACACACCCCCAAGCGGCATTATTACAAAGTCAGCTTAATTGCCCCCAACAATCTGGGTCCTCATTTTACCTACCTCGGAAGGATGGAAGGCTGAGTCAACCTTGAGCCTGGTGGGGTGCGAACCTGCACATGATGGATATGTATATTCAAAAGAGAACTAAAGGTATAGGATGAATCATAGATGGGCATGACCTCAAAGTTAATAGTCTAACCTCTTGTTCAGTGCACTACAACATCCCCGAAGGATGTCTTTCTGCCCTGATGAAGACCTCCAGCAAAAAATCACTTTATGTGACAGCCATTTCCACTGATTACATATATTCAGAAATAGCTCTTCATATTTGCTTTGAATCGTTTTCCTTGTAGTCTTAACTTACTAGTCCTGATCCTGCCCTTTCAGGCAATGGAGAACAGGTGAACCTCAACTTACGACTGCTCGCTTAGTGATCATTCAATTGGGCAACTCCCAGACTAGTAACAACCCAGATTCAAAGTTCCAGCAGCTGCCATCCACCCCACCAACCCCACAGCCACATGAGCTTTGTGGGCATTCAGTAACCAGTCCACATTTATGGCAGTTGCAGCATCCTGCAGTCATCACAATTTACACTTTTTTTACCAGAAACTGGCATTTAGGTTTTTGGCAAAAGCACCCATTGCAAAAAATAGATTTACTTTCTAACCTACTTTCTTTACTTTTGCTTTTTGACTGCCACAAAAAGTCATAAAATCAGTCACGGTCACAATCTGCTTAATGACCACCACAACGCAATGACCATAATTCACTCAATGCTCAATAACACTCGTAAGTTGATGTCTACCTCTATAAGTCTACTACTTCTGTGTGACAAGTCTTTATTTGAAGACTGCTGTCATATTTCTCCTGATTTATTTTTTCTGTAATCTAAACATTCCCATATCCTTTAACTCTTCCTCAAAATGCTTGGTTTCAAGACTCCTCACCATTTTCATAGCCTTTTTCTGAATTCATTGTCTTTTTTGAATTGGACAAAAATTCTAAATGATGTCTGAATAGGGTAAAGTAAATGCTACAGTTAAATCCCATGATCTGGGGTCTATGCTCTAGTTAATACAGTGATTGCTTTTTTAAGCAGTGCAGCACACCACTGGTTCATGTTTTACTTGTGACTGTTAGCCCTTTCAGATTTCTACCTTCCTACACTTGTACCATTCATTTTTCCCCTATAATTATTCTTCTTGTCACTCCCCTTCAAAGATTATTGTTGAAATTTTTTTTAGCATAACTTTCTGCACCATAGTAAAGAAATACTGTAATGTTGTAGGGGACAGGCTTCATCAAAGCAGGCTGCAAGATGAACAGATTAAGCATTTGGTTACTATACCCTCACCTTATTGTTCAGTCAGGTTCCTGTTTTAAAAGGGAAAGCATTTAACATAGCCTTAAATCTTCTGATGTAAACCAATTAGCTGACAATAATAGGCTGAAAGAACTTGGAAAATGAGATGCTTAATTAAACACTCTTAATTCCATAGTTACTATTTGCCAAACTTGTTTTTATTAAGTATCAGATTATTGCTACAGCTTTGAGATTTCCCATCCTCACTCATCTGACTAGCTGGAAGTCAAAGCAGGTAAAGACAAACAAAAAGGAACAAGCAAAAAGTTCTGTCGTTCAATATCTTTTTATTGTTCCTGACAGCAGAGGTTTCTTTCCTGAGAAACTTTACAATTATTTCAGGGAGGAAAAGCACTTTTTAACTGTCTCCCATCAAAGTACTAACTAGGACCCATGAGGGTTGGTTACGTGCTACTACAGTGCTGACATACACACACAAAAAACCCCCACATTTTTATTTCAAATTTATTTTTAACGAACTGCAAATTGTTTCCACTAGACCAGGGGTAGGCAACCTCAGCTCTTTTATGACTCATGGACTTCAACTCCCAGAATTCCTGAGTCAGCAGCTGACTCAGGAATTCTGGGAGCGGAAGTCCATGAGTCATAAAAGAGCCGAGGTTGCCTACCTGTGCACTAGACTATATTCTATCACTCCCGCCCTGAGCGAAGGAGTGATCTCCTTTACCTGGTGAGAGCATATAGTCCTCCAAAGTAGAAACCGGTCTTTGGTTATGCTGAGTAGAGACGCTGGGGACAGTAGTTCATAAAAGGGGTTGGGGTTTTTTTTTGGTACCTCCAAATCTGTGCTGATTCCTAGCAAATGCCTGAACAAGTCCCTGCCATTTTCTTGGCAAGATTTCAGAAGTGGTTTGCCATTGAGTGCTTTCTAGGGATGAGAGAGAATGATTGGCCCAAGATCACCCAGCCAGTTTTGTGTCTAAAGTGGGACTATAATTCACAGTCTCTTGATTTTTAGTCTGTTGCCTTAACCTTTACACCAAACTGGTTCTCTTTTAGAAATGTCTGGAGTGCTGCAAATTATCCACCCTTGATCTAGTTGGATATTCTATCTATTCAGCTTCAGAATCTCTTCTGTCTGTTCAGTTTTAGGATCTAAATTCTGTTTTAGGATTCTGTTCAGGATCTCCATTTCCAATCTGAAATTTATCTTTTTAAAAGCTTATTCTATTGTATTGGGTTGTTTTTTTACATGAAGATCACTAGCAAATTTTCATGGTATGTGCACATACCTTTACTTCAAAAATTCTCCACCTAAAAATCTTTATCACTTTTTAAATTCTGCCTTTATATTACAGAACAAGCTAACGAAGAAGAATGACCCGTGGCTTCTGGCTGGACTTCATGGCTGAACTTTATGGCTTCCGGCTAGACCTTATCCTTGATCGCTCAATTAAAATTTATATTCCTGTTTGACAGAAATCTAGTTTTTATAAAAGCTTGTATAGACTTATCACAACTATTGAATACTAAGCGAAAACCATTTTAAGGAATTTTAATGGAAAAATCAAGTTGCCAAGGCACCACTGAAGAACTGCATTGTTAAACCATCACACCTGCCAGAAAGTGCCTTCTGCCTATCAGTTCACTGGAACTACAAATTACAGAACACTTTTACTTGCTTTAGGTAGAAAATAAATGTGAAGGATAATATAGCACAAATAATATAAATTGTAAATGCAAGTACAGGTAATCTTAGAGCTAAGAATGTATATGGTCTAAAATAGGGTGGAAATAACCAAATTCCAGTGGCGTTTTTGCAGTCATAGATTATTTAATTGCATTTAGTACATTTCTTAGGTGAAGTTTCTTGTAAACATGTTAGAATTGTAATTCTTATCTGGAAAGGGACAGGATGAGGTTAGGCTGATTTATAGTATTAATCTTATTTCTTTAATATAGTATAGGAAACAAAATATAAATTACATTTCCTGAAACTAATGAAAATGGTGATTGTGGTCCTCGAAATACTTAGATGAGCACTAGTATGAATTGTTGACATTTAAAAATTGGGGGAGATATAGCCTACTAAAAAAAACAATTACCTTGCAAATGTCAGACTAAAAATGGAATAAATGATTACAGTATTCTCTTAAACTATGCAACCAATAAAGTGAGCAGAGCTGTGCTTCACTCATTTTCAGAAACAAATTTATTCTTTGCTGCTATTTGTGTGATATGGCTGGTCTCATGCCTTCTCAAAAGTCTCTAAAATGTAATCTTAAACTTTAAAATAAATAATATATTTGTGGAATATGGTAATGTTGTCCAAATATAGGAGTCTATTCAGTAAAGGTCTACAGGTTTTATGGAAAACATTAAGACAATACTGTCTCCTGGGACCAGGGGTTGTAAAGAACAAATCAAGTTAGGCTATTTTTTTTTCTGACCTGATGATTGTGCTGCTAAACCAAGGGAATGATACGGATGGTGTGCATTGTGATTGCAAAGTATCTGTGAAGTCCTCTCATGTATGTGCAGCTAAGGTAAATAAATACGGTATATTGCAGTCAGATGGACTTATAGCTCGATGACCTGCAAGCCCCAAAGGATGCTCAGAAATTGTTCTGTATTTTTCAGGAGGGAAAGTAGAGTGACGTTATTAGCTGGTGCTGTTCAACACCCTTTTTAAAAGACCCACAAGATGGAAAGAATGGGATGCTGATCAAATGATACAAAATTAAGGAGATTGACATTATGGACAAAGTCACTATTCAAAACACTCAAATGCTGGACCAAATCCAATAGATCAGATGAATACTGTAGGTACAGGATTGGACAGAATTGATTTGGTGGGTAGGCATGTAAGATGCATCTAGGAATAGCAAGACTTACTAGCTGAACGTGAGCAAATAGTTGTATAGCAGCTAAATAAAATACAATCTTGGTTGCATTAATAAAAGCATTGTATCCAGACCCTTTCTCACTTTTCCTCCCTAGTTAACTCATTGACATGGTTGCTTTTTTTCAAAATTCTTAAAAAGCATCAATCAGTTGACCAATTCCTTGTTGATCAGGATTAAGTCAGGAGAGTTGACCTTGTTTTGCCTACCTTCTGAAAAATTAAACTACCAAAAAAGAGAAATCAAAAATTTGTTCCACTACTTAGTTTAGTTAGTTTTCCAGCAAATCTCAGATTACTTGGATAATTTTACAGGTAGTCCTCGACTTACAACAGTTCATTTAGTGACCATTCAAAGTTACAATGGCACGGAAAAAAGTGAGTTGCAACTGTTTTTCACACGACCATTGCAGCATCTCCATAGTTATGTGATCAAAATTCTGATGCTTGGAAACTGACTCATATTTATGACTGTTGCATGTGATCACTTTTTGTGATCTTCTGACAAGCAAAGTCAATGGGGAAGCTAGATTCACTTAACAACTGTGTTACTATTTTAACACTGTAGTAATTCACTTAACTATGGCAAGAAAAGTTGTAAAATGGGGCCAAACATCTCACTTAACATAAATTTTGGGCTCAATTGTCGTAAGTCAAGGATTACCTGTATTTAGGAAGATATTGTCCACAACCTCTGGGAGATTAATAGTAACCTTCAGCAGTGATACCACTTCTATTTCTTATGCTGTTCATCTTACCTGTATGCTTTGAATAGAATTTCCAATATTTATGAACAAGAATTCCCCAGGTTTGCTCACAAACAAATCCACTCTGCATCCCTTTATGCCAGATCTATGGTAGTCCTCAGTTAATGACTGCTGTTTAACGACCATTGAAACTTATATTGGCATTGAAAATATAACTTTACAACTGATCCTCAAACCTAAAACCACTGCAGCATCTCCAGTCACCGGATACCATTCAGGCATTTGGCAATCAGCATACATTTTAGACAGTTGCAGTTTCCTGCAGTTACAAGATCACTATTTGAGTTTAACAGACAGCTTCCGACAAACAACCAGTTGAGAAGCTGGCAGTCATTTGCAAATCATAGTCGCATGCTATTCCACTTAATGATCACAAGTAATTTGCTTAACCACAACAGAATTGACATATGTCCAGCATTGTTCCATGATGTTTCATTTAATTAGTTGTTGGTCTCAACTGAGGACTATATTTGTTTATATGGCAATGTGGTATAGTGATTAAAGACACCTGGCTGGAAACCGAGAGACAGTGAATTCTAATCCTGCCTTATGGTCAAATTACATGTAAGGACAGTATTAGCTTTCTGACATTTTGGCCAGCACGTCCCAGTTGCGACCAAAGCCCAGTTCTCCCTCATGCTGTTCTATACAAGCTAGAATCTAAATTTGGAGACCATTTTGTAAACCAATATGCTATTGCTTGTGTATCAATAACTATGATGCAGACGCAATAAAATCATGGGAAAAGCTGTGTAATATCAAATCCAGATTTTAGTCATATGAAAACTGGTAAAATGGTTCTCCTAGGGAGTGTCTAAAAAACTTATCTTAATATTGCAAAAATAATTGATCATTAAAAAGAAATAGGGTGCTCAGCATAATACTAGTGCTCTGTTTAAATTGCCTATTTATCTGGAATTTGGTGCAAAATTATTTGTGATACTATCCCGTAAGATCAATCAATCACACAAAGAGTTATACTGATTTGTTGTTGAAGAAAAAAAAACATTTGAATATTTCTGAATTGACATTCCAATTTGGACAGGCAAGTTGTTTTCCACTGTACTGAACTAGGATCCAAACCGAAACTTCTTAATTGAGCACATCCCTAAACCTGACTATTAGAAGATTTACTCAGAAAGCCCAAACACACTTTTACAACAGAGGGAAAAAATGTGATGTAATTAAGCATTTCCTTTCAAAAGCCAATTATATAAATACTACACAAATTATATAACTGGTAAGTTTAACAGCTAATTTTCTCCAAAAAAAGCCAAAACTGATGTTATCAACACACTGATCAGTGTTACAGCAATTTAATTTATTTTTCATATATTTTTCTTCTAATGTTTTAAAATGTACAATTCTGCTTAATGTAGTACACAGCTAGAGGTTAATCTCCCAAATTTTAGAAAATCTACTCTGAAAATATCTATGTCAAGTTTATCTGAAGAGTTCTATTGCTTTTTCTCTCAAAATATGCTTTTAAGCAGCTTGCAGTATTTAGTCTGGTAGTCTCCTTCACTCATACTATACTCCAATATTTCTCAACCTCAGTGACTTTAAGATGTGTGAATTTCAACTCCAAAACTTTCCCAGACAGCACACATATTAAAAGTCACTTAGACTGAGGACATTGCTATACCAAGAAAGAACAAGACAGTCTTGATGGTACAGTGGTGTCCATGAGTCAATCTGCTCACCCAAATACACCTAAATGAGTCAGATTCACAATTCAGGAATGAACATTATTTGAAAAATCAGTAGAAGAACTGAATCCTATAGGTAGTGAGGATGACCATGGCAAAAAGAAATCAGAGCTACTAGATTTTAGCTGGTGAGGCATCCTGAAGGGGCCCCGAAATGGCAATAGCTTCAATCTCCACACAGGCACCCTGGAAAGAAGAAATATAACATATAAAATCAGGGCAGAGTTGGTTTGTTTAATGTAGGGCTCCTCAAACTCTTCAGCTCATTATGTTTTAGATTAGTGCTTTTCAACCTGTGGATGTCAGCTTCCAGAATTCCCCAGCCAGGCTTGCAGAAATTTAAAATATGAAAAAAATAAATGCTATTTTACTATAAATAATAGTAATAAGAAGAGCGTTGTCAAGCACTGGATAAATCAGGAAATCCAAATAGTTCAGATGAATATAAATGTTTGTTGCAAGCTTAAGCTCTTGTGGCTGGGAAAGGGACTAAAGACGGTTGGTGCATTTGATCCCTCCCTTGGGCTCAGCCTGGTCATCTCCTACGAACATTGATCCCTTGGATAGTCCCATCAATGTTTGGGGGTCATTACTGACTACTTTGAAGAACCCTGGTTTAATATATTTAATTTGAATACATTTAATATGAGTTTACAAGGATAGTAAAACCTACAGTAAATTAATCAATCTCTCCTCTCACAAAATCACAGTAATATGCAAACCAAATAAAACATAAATGGTGACAATTATGCTCCAGAAGCCCTCCCTCCAGAAAAGCTTGGTTGCATCGGTTTCTGGAAGGCTTTTATCAAAGAATCAATCTCCTTTCTGGGAAAGGCTGTACCATCACCAAAATGTAACATTTTCTGGCCTCAGGTCCCCTTAGTTCATGAAAATGGGACATCGCTACTAGTTTCTCTTAGAAGACATCTCAGACTGACATCATGTGGAACAAGAGTTCTGAACGTATCTTGGTACCAAGCCATATAGGGCTTCATAGTCAAAACTAGCATTTCAAGCTACACTTCAAATTCTACTGGCAACTTTTGAGGGCCTGCAAAACATTGTAATAATTTCAAAATAACAAGGAGTACTTAATAAGTGCTAATAATAGGTTGAACCAAATAATAAGTTGGACCAAATGCAGCTTCTCTGTGGACTTTAAAGGTAACCCATAAGTTTATTACAGAAGTTCAATAGATAGTGGTAAGTAAGGACATGAGTCACTGTAGCCAGGTCCTTCCATTCCAGTCACGTACACAGCTGGCATACCAGCTACACCAGGGGTGTCAAACTCAATTTCATTGAGAGTCGCATCAGCATTGCGGTTGCCCTCAAGGGGCCAGGTGGGTGTGGCCTACTGGGTGGGCGTAGCTAGAGTGCATATGGCCTACTGGGTGGGCATGGCCAGCTCTACATCGTTCGCATCAAGGGTGCCTATGGGGGCCTGGGCAGGAGTGGGACAGATCTGAGGGTCTCTGGGCCAGGGCCAAGGCAGTGGGGGCCGTTCCCTCACTATTTCCAGGATGGCTTCGCGGGCCACATGAAACCACTTCACAGGCCGCATCTGGCCCCCAGGCCTTGTGTTTGACATGTCTGAGCTACACATTCAGCAGAACTATGAACCAGGTTTGAAGACCTGCTTGCTAAGGAGCAGTGCCACCACCTTAAAAAAACCCAGAGCTAACAAAGGATGGTGAACAACAGCAACTTCATCTTTCTTGGGTTCAGTTTTAACTTGTTTTGACCTCCGGTCTCCAGGTCCTGGGACATAAAATTTAGCATTTCCAGCCTGATCTGGGATAGCAAGATAAAGCTAAATATCATCAGTATATTGATGGCACTGCACGTCAGACCCCAACACAGCTCATCCAAAGAGCAGAGGGCATAATGATCAATCTGAGTGCACCAATTTGGTTTCCTCCCCATTTCTCTCTCTCTCTTGCCCCCCCACCCCCCAAGTTGATATGGATTTAATCCTCTCTTTGCTGGTGCAAATCCATGAGTTATCCCATGGTGGTATTGTAATAACAGAAAATATTATGTCTTGTGCAAATTACAGGAACTCTCTTAATTCAAATGAGGATGCAGAAAGACAGCAAGCGATCTCTGAATAAACACAGACAAGACTGCACTGATAATAGAAGTAGCTAGCTTCTCAACTTCCAAGTTATGTTTAAGAACATAACAAAAATGCAGAAAAAGGGTTTGCCTTTTTTCTAATCTGGAAAACATTAAATTCCCAGTTTTTAGAGAAATAAGAATTGATACTTACCTTTGGAAGAGCTACAACCTGATAAGCAGCTCTGGCTGGAAAGTTGCACTTGAAAACTGTATGGAGTAGATAAAGAGCTCCAATTAATAAATGACTGCACAAGTAGAGAACCGTGTGTACCTGATCTATATTAAATAGTAAGTTATAAAGTTAGGTAAGGACAAAGCCTCCTGATTCTACATAGATTCATATAGAATGCAAGTAGATAAATCAGCAATCTTAAGAATTTAAATCCCCATTTTTTTCAAAAGGAAGCATTTTCCTAAACAAATGTGTTCGCAAGGTATGAACAATGCCATGAGGTCTGACAAAGCAGAAGGATTTATAGAACCAAGCAACAGAGTTTCAGTCCCATATAAAGCACTTTCTAGCTTTAGTCCTACATAAAGCACTTTGTAACCTAATCAACGGAAAAAGCCGTGGTGGTGCAGTGGTTAGAATGTAGTATTGCAGGCTAATTTTGCCCACAGCCAGGTGTTTGATTCTAACTGACTCAAGGTTGACTCAGCCTTCCATCCTTCTGAAGTCGGTAAAATGAGGACCCAGTCTGTTGGGAGCAATATGCTGACGCTGTAAACTGCTTAGAGAGGGCTGTAAAGCACTATGAAGCGGTATATATGTTTAAGTGCTATTGCTATTTGTATGCTTTTTAACAGATTATACACCTCAAATGTTCCTTTACAGTCTCTAATTAAGTACTGCTTTGTACTTTGATATAACATAATTCATAAACCTCTATAGTTCTAGCAGAAGCCTAAAGACATATTTGAATATATCTTCACCCAAACAAAAAATATGGTGAAGAAATTAAATATGCAGCCATTAATCATACTTACATTGCTTGTAGACTTCATTAATATCATTAAAATCCTTCATGTCAGTCATCAGTACTGTAGTCTTTACCACTAAAAATGAAGAAACTTGTTTTTAATTGTGCTTCACATCACCTAGCTATATACATTTGAGAAATTGAGTAAATTAAGACTGAACTTTTGTGCATAAGAGTTGCCTTGAGGCGAGACGGGCAGAAAACAAATTATGTAAAATTATATTAGATGTTAGGTTTCATTTCCTGTAATTCCTCAGCTTGCACGGTTATGGATCAAGATGTCTAGATATTATTATATGTTATCTATCATCTCTGGAGAGTGACAATTTGTGAACACTTACTCTACAGTAGAGATGTAAAATCTATGATCCCAAGAATGCACACATTCTCCCCAAATCTTAGATTTGACCCCTTGAGACTCCCAAAGAATTGTTACCAAATAGTAACATTTAATCAAAATGAGTCTGCCGAGTTTGGTGCAATGGCTAAAGTTGCTGGCCTAGAAACCAGGAGATTGTCAGTTCTATATCTCCCTTAGGCATGAAAGCCAGATGGGTGACTTTGAGTTAGTCTCTCTCTCAGCCCGCCTCACTTCACAGGGTTTTTGTTGTAGGGGAATTAGGAGGCTTGTCACCTTGAGTTTTCCATAAAAAAGTAGGATAAAAACCATCATCATGCAGGGAACAATTATACTGGATTGAAAAATGTTCCCAGAAACAAATTTTAATTACCTTACGTTGTTAATGGTAATTACCTTTCAGTGTTAATGAAGTGAAATTTTACTTCATTATCCTGTTATCCTGGGTACCATTGCAACAGTTATCCTGAACAATCAATGAATAGCTGTTCTTTCTCATTAGGCAGAAAATATATTTTTCTCTCTATAAATTTATAGATAAGTTCACTAATTTATTTGAGTGTAAACATACCATTGGAGGAGTCACAGCCAGCAGCTCTCAGAATTTCCCCAATGTTTTGGAGGGCCTAAGGAGGACACAGTTGAATTTATTTGAACATGACAACATCATCCCTTGGGCTCAGAACAGGGTACAATGCAATCATATGCAAACCTTAAAGTAAAACATCATGAAATACATGGAAAACAGCATGTGATAATGAAAACATGCTAAGAAAACATTTAATGATGGAAGTCCCAGTGCAGAGAGATTCAGTTACCAATAAACAAAAATATATGTAGTTTAAGATTGAACTGAGGGGGTCCTTGGTGCTCTCTCAGCTTAGTTGTTCTCTTGCAGATGTTTCATTACCCTAAACTAAGTAACGTCATCAGACTAGCACCTTATTCAATATCTAGTCTGGTAATGAAACATCCGCAAGAGAACAACCAAGTTAGGAAACCACCAAGGACCCCTCAGAGATTCAATTAGTTGATTGAATTTAACTTTCTCAAGGTAGGAAAGTAAGTGTACAACAAATGGAAATTATATATAGTAGCAGCTGCATTCTTTTCCTTATGCTAGACTGCCATCCATAGGGCAATCCTTGAGGAAACACAATTTGATATAATTTAATTTAATTTTTTTAATTTTAATTCCATTTATATCCTGCCCTTCTCCGAAGACTCAGGGCGGCTTACAAGCTTAGCAGTAGCCTTCATTCTATGTATATGCCTGCTTATTAGGGCTTTCACACACACCCCAAGCGGCATTATTACAAAGTCAGCTTAATTGCCCCCAACAATCTGGGTCCTCATTTTACCTACCTCGGAAGGATGGAAGGCTGAGTCAACCTTGAGCCTGGTGGGATGCGAACCTGCACTAATTGCAGGCAGCTGGTGTTATATATACAGAAATAGTATGGAAAAGGGCAGGTATTTTACTTTGTGTTAGAGTTTGCAGTGCTTCCTGGAAGATATATAATTAACAGGACCTCTATTTTACATACCCAATTCAACTGTTTGTTTGCTTAGCATGCTCCTGTATGGATTTCATATGTATACCTTTTCATTTAACAGTCTATTGTAGCAATCAACATATACACAGATATCATGAAGTGTTTACCACTTAATGTTCAAAAACTTTAAAAAAAGTTATATTAATACTTTCTTGTCTCTGGAAGGTTTGTTCATCAAACCCCCCCCCCCACAAGATATGATGCTTCTGTCCTGTGCCTTTTAAGCTGAACTCAGCAGGCATAATTGCCCTTTCACGACCACAATATCAGGAAGGTCATTCAGTTTTAATTCAAACATTTGTTGGCAGATAAAAGTTGATGATTTTGTCAATGGAAGTCAAAAGGCAGAAGCAATTAAATATTTGGCACTAGGGAATGGTGGGATTTAGTTCAGTCACTCTTTGTTTTGCTGACAGAGCGTCTTCTTTGAAATTACAAATAGGGATTTGTTTTATTTCAGCTCTATTGAGCTCAAATAATAATGTCTATTTCTACAATGAAATAAAATACCAGATCCTCTGTTTTGAACTTTGTGGATGTGTTCTTTTCATACAACAAATGTTATATGTTCCAATATCTCAGGGGTTGCCACAAACAAGAGGGAGTCAAGCTAGTCTCCAAAGCGCCTGAAGGCAGGACAAGAAGCAATGGATGGAGACTAACCAAAGAGAGAAGCAACCTAGAACTAAGGAGAAATTTTCTGACAGTTAGAACAATTATTCAGTGGAACAACCTGCCTCCAGAAGCTGTGAATGCTCCAATACCAGAAGTTTTTAAGAAGAGACTGTACAGCCATTTGTATGAAATGGTATAGGGTTTCCTGCCTGAGGAGGGGGTAGGACTAGATGACCTCCAAGGTCCCTTCCATCATCATCATCATCATCATTATTATATCATCATCATCATCATCAAGCAACAGCATCTGCCTATCCAACGTCCTAAATCCAATCTAAACACTTTGCTGACTATATGGCCAACCATAAAAGTAATATTAGACTTGTTAGTAGAATAAGTGAGGTCAGATTTCACCTGGTAAGTTTGTTCTTTTGCACCTCCTGGAACAAGTTGTCCACTTGAGGGATCCATACCAAGTTGCCCTGCAATATACATGGTCCGATCTACCAACACTGCTTGGCTAAGAGAGTTAAAAAGAAAAGGAAAAACAGGAATCAGGGAACAGAACAAGAAAGATTGATTGATTTGCTATTTGAATATATAATTATTAGTAGTAACAAAATCCTTACTGGGCCACCTTTAGAAACCTGGTTTATTTTCACCACTTTTTGTCAATGTTTGTTCTACACAGCAAGAATTTAGTTCAAAGTGATATGAATCAGAAAACATTAAAACTTGCATCAGAGTTATGAGTTAATAGATGTTAATAATCTCCTCTCAAAGTGGAACAATTATAGGATTTATTTATTTATTTATTTATTTATTAGTTTTTATAAACCGCCCTTCTCCCGAGGGACTCGGGGCGGTGTACAGAGGAAGGGTAGGTATACAGACCGAACAATAAAATAATAAGAAACACTAATGCACACAAACTGGGACCCCAATTAACGCTATCATGCCAGGCCAGCCTGCTGGAACAAAAAAGTTTTTAAGTCGCGACGGAAGGTACGGAGGTCAGGGGCCATCCGGATTTCGGTAGGTAAGGTGTTCCAGAGGGCTGGCGCACCCACTGAGAATGCCCTCCCCCTGGGGGCCACCAGCCGACATTCCTTGAGCGGTGGCACCCTGAGGAGGCCCTCTCTGTGGGAGCGCACAGGACGGTGGGGTGCTGACATCGGCAGAAGGTGCTCCCGTAGGTAGTCCGGACCCATGCCATGTAGGGCTTTGAATGTCATTGTTAGCACCTTGAACTTCACACGGAAGGCAACCGGAAGCCAGTGCAGCGCACGGAGGAGAGGTGTGATATGGGAGTATCGGGAGGCTCCCAAGAGTGTCCGTGCCGCCGCACTTTGCACCAGTTGAAGCTTCCGAGTGGATCTCAAGGGCAGCCCCATGTAGAGAGCGTTACAATAATCTAGGCGAGATGTCACAAGGGCATGGGTGACTGTACGTAAGGAATCCAGGTCTAGATAAGGCCGTAGTTGGCGAACTAGTCGAACCCGGGAGAAGGCCCCCTTGGTCACAGCTCCAATGTGGTCTTCCAGGGAGAGCTGCGAGTCTAGGAGGACACCCAGGTTGCGGGCCCTATCAGCCGGGGGAAGTAACTTGTCCCCAATGTTAAGCAGTGGGACGTTCTGACTCTCCTGGCTTGCCGGTACGTACAGCCATTCAGTCTTGTCCGGGTTCAGTTGAAGCCTGTTTCTCCCCATCCATTCCCGGACCGCTTTCAGGCAGCGGGACATCACGTCTAGGGCATCACTGATATTGTTAGGAGTTGAGATAAAAAGCTGGGTGTCATCAGCATACTGATGGTACCCTACTCCAAAACTGCGAATGATCTCACCCAGCGGTTTCATGTAGATGTTGAACAGGAGAGGCGAGAGGACCGACCCCTGAGGGACTCCGCAAGCGAGAGGCCTCGGGGTCGACCTCTGTCCCCCTGTCAGCACCGACTGCGAGCGACCCTGGAGAAAGGAGGAGAACCAACGTAGAACCGTGCCTCCCACTCCCAGTCCCCTGAGGCGTCGCAGCAAGATACCATGGTCGATGGTATCGAAAGCCGCCGAGAGGTCTAATAAGACTAGGACAGAGGAATGGCCCCTGTCCCGGGCTCTCCAGAGATCATTCATCAGAGCGACCAATGCCGTCTCCGTGCTGTAGCCCGGCCTGAAACCCGATTGGTACGGGTCTAGATAAACCGCTTCATCCAGGATCTGAGGAAGTTGGTGCGCCACCACGCTCTCAACAACCTTCGCAAGGAAGCGAAGATTGGAGACTGGACGAAAGTTATTCAAAGAGGATGGGTCCAAGGTGGGCTTCTTGAGGAGAGGTCTCACCACCGCCTCCTTCAAGGCGGTGGGGAAGTGACCCTCACTCAGAGAAGCAGAGATGACCGCTAGGAACCAGCCTCGTGTCGCCTCTCGAGCTGTATAGGCCAGCCAGGAAGGGCACGGGTCCAGTAAGCATGTGGAGGAGCTCAACCTTCTCATAATCCTGTCCACTTCCTTAGGAGTTACAGGATCAAATTCTTCCCAGATGACGTCGACAAGACTGTCCATGTCTTGTTCTTCCATCTCAGCCCAGTTGGAGTCCAGACCAGTTCGAATCCGAGCGATTTTATCCAGCAGATATTGACCAAATTCCTCGGCTCGACCCTGCAAGGGTTCCTCCCTCACCTCTTGGTTTAATAGGGAGCGAGTCACCCTGAACAAGGCAGCCGGGCGATTATCTGCGGACGCGATGAGGGTGGAAAAGTAGTTGGATTTTGCCACCCTTATCGCAGCGAGATAAGACCTGGTGAGGATTCTTAGTCGCAATCGGTCGGATTCGGATCGACTGGACCTCCAACGGCTCTCTAGGCCCCGTCTCCGACGCTTCATCTCCCGGAGCTCCTCGGTGAACCATGGGGCTCGCTGGGATCTGCGCCGGGTCAGAGGCCGCAAGGGTACAACTCGGTCCAGAGCCTCCGTGGCTGCCTTTTCCCAGGCTTCCACTAAGGCTTCTGCCGAGCTGTGAGCAGGGGGTGCATGCGAGTCCCTAAGCGCTGCCTGGAACTTATCAGGGTCCATTAGGCGCCTAGGGCGGTACCATCTGACTGGCACCGTGCACCCACGGTGGGGGGTGGCAAGGGGGAAGTCTAGCCGCAGGAGGTGATGATCGGTCCATGACAGGGGCGTAATAGTTGTGGCACCCCCACCGACATCATCACGCCACCGTCCAGACAAGAACACCAAGTCTGGGTTGTGGCCTCTCTCATGAGTCGGCCCAGAAATTATTTGCAGCAGGTCCATGGCCGTCATGGAAGCCATGAACTCCCGAGCCAGTTCGGACGATCCTCCCAGGGACGGTAGATTAAAGTCGCCCAAGACCATGAGTCTTGGGAATTCAACCACCAACCCTGAGAGGACATCGAGTAGCTCGGGTAGGGCCGCCGCTGCACGATTAGGTGGTAGGTACGCCAGCAGCAGACCCAACTGCGCCCCTGGGCCGAATCTCAGTAGGAGAGACTCACACCCGACCATCTGAGGGACGGTGGTCTCTCGCGGGCTAAGGGATTCCCTGATGATAACTGCCACTCCCCCGCCCCTCCCATGAGCCCGGGGCTGGTGCAGTACCTGGAAACCTGGCGGGCAGAGGTCTACCAGAGGAACACCCCCCTCTGGGCCCAGCCAGGTTTCCGTGATGCAGGCCAGGTCCGCATGCTCACTCTCCACTAGGTCACGAATGAGGTGAGCTTTGTTAGCTGCGGACCTTGCATTCAGGTAGACCAGCCTTAGCATGGGAGGGTGCGCACCTTTGCTCCCGGGTCCTCCGGGGGAGAACAGAGGGTCGGAGCGTCTCACCGCCTGTACAGAGCGGAGATGACACTCCCGGTGACGATACGGCCCTCTGTCTGTGCACCTTCTGCCATTCCCCACCATCCTAGGGATGGGACGTTTGTCAGTACGCCACTGGGTGTTATCGGCGACTGGTCCTCGATGTACGCCGTCGCGAACGGCCGTGGGCCTGGCATGCGTTATGGTGGCTGGAAGGCGTGCCTTTCCCGCACAACCATAGTCTCCTCCCTCCCCCCTCCCTAACCCCACAAAAAACTTAACTAAGAACTTAATCAGGGGCCTCTTGTTGGGCTTATGCTGGAGGCCCCTGACCCTGCCTGGCCATCTCTCAGAGGCCCAGTGGTTGGGTCCGTCATCAAGATTGGATGTGATGCAGGCGGGTCGCACCCAGGAGAGTGGGGAACCCCTGAGGGCGTGCAGTGCTATGCTAGAGTATTGAACGAGCATAGTCACAGGTGGTTCCGGGAAGGCTGTCCCCCGGATGGTGAATTTGCAGGAGGGTCGAGTCGGGTAGGTGCGTATCTGGATCGTCGCCCTGCCACTGCCACTTGGCCGGGCGAACCCCCAGAAGCAGGCCACTCCTCATCCTCTCACGATGGGTTGTGTCTCTGCTTCCGGAGGTGGTCCAGAACGTACTCTGGGTGAGGCATACCCCATAGAGCTCTCACCTCTATGGGGTAGCAGGTGTAAGGCCCAGCCACTCTGCCACTGTGGCTAGCACCCAGGCCCGTTATGTCCTGTGGGGAGAGAGAATGGGCAAAGATGGGTGAGAGTGGGCAGAAGGCAGGATGGAGGGATCCATTAATTGGCGTCAGCTCCGGTGGTTCAGCCGCCCCAAACAGTTCTCTCCCTGATCCTCTGGGCGTTGCTCCCGGCCTATTGATTGAGGACCGTCCAGAGCGTGGTCTCCCAGAGGTACGGGAGTCCCTGGTGTCATGCCCCTGGTGTTGCCGTCTCCGATCAAGGTGTCTCGAGGAGGTGGCTCGGGCCGTCGCCTCCATTGTCCAGCGTCTCCTTTGGTGTGAATCTTTCGGAGGCACCGCCGTCCAGGGGCAGCCCACGGTGGTCGAGACGCCGCACCGCTGTTACTAACGTCTCTGTCAGGGCCTCTGTCAAGGCCCCTCGGAGGACGGTCGACCAGGGCCCAGAGTAGCTGCCTCACCGCCCGTGTCATCGTTGCTGCCGCTACCGTTGTAAAGCTGGTCTGCGGCGTCTCCTTGAGGATTGTTGCAACGGCCGTAGCGGTACAGGGGGCGGGTCGAAGATGCCGCGCCGTCAGTGCTACCGCCGCTGTCAAGGCCCATGGGTGGCGAACGACTAGGCCTGGAGAAGCAGTCCCGGCCGCGGTCGTCCTCGCTGCCGCCTCTTCCACCGCCCAGCTGATCCGTGGCGCCTCCTCTGATCCTCGGAGACGCCGCCGCTGCCCGTTGCTGCTGCTGTTGGTTTCGTTGCCGGCGCCTCCGCCGCACAGCTGATCTGCGGAGACGCCGCCCTTGCCCGGTGATCGGCATCGGAGGAGACCGCAGACCAATATTCTTTTAAATGTAGCATTAGTCATATTGCATGGCTTACATGGCAAGTTACTTACAGGTAGTCCTTGACTTACAACCATTCATTTAGTAACTCTTTAAAGTTACAACGGCACTGAATAAAGTGATTTTACAACTGGGCCCCACACTTAAGACCACTGCAGCATCTCCATGGTCACACAATGAAAATTTGGGCACTTCGTCTGTATTTATGATTGCAACATCCTAGGATCATCATTTGCTGCCTTCTGACAAGCAAAGTCCATGGGGAAAATGGATTCGCTTAACAACTATGTTATTCACTTAACAACTTTAGTGATTCACTTAACAACCATGGAATAAACATCATATAATTGGGTACAACTCACCAATCACCTTGCGTAGCGATGAAAATTGTAGGTAATAGTTTGAGGACTCTTTGTATATCTTTTCATTAAAAATATAATGGAACCATTCCCCCCCTCTGTTATTTATGGGGGGAGGGCTTGGTTGAATAAGACCTAATCTAAGTTCTGTTGAAGTTTTTGGTATTGATGTTAATGCTACTAGAAAGAAATAAACGATGTCAACTAATCAACTATCTGTAAAATTAATGCTAACAGGATTGAGATGAGTTTAAATATTATAAAATAATAGAAATTAAATAAATGGCTATTTGGGAAGTAAATTCCCAAGTTTTCTTATGGTTTTTCTAACCTGATTTCCAGCTGTTCAATAACACACCTTTGCCATTAACTCGCATGCCAGCTCAGCAGGTATCTCTTAAATGCTTTAGAGCATTAACCAATTAATTTGCAGCAGCATTTTGCAATGCTCATATAGAGAAGCTTTCAAGTCAATTTAAATGAGATAAATACAGACTGGGACCAACATTTCTGTTTACATGACCGCATGCTGAAAGTTTAAAATAATTTTTAAAAATACACGAAGTCAATTTTGTACGGGAAAAATAAAGTTTCTTTCACTAACAAATGCATGGGACTGAGCTTACCTTCTAATAACATTCAAAACATGTTTTTGTTTTTTTAAATTAAGCCTGTTGTTTCCCCATTATCATTTTTCTTATCCTATTCCTACAAACGTGCCTGTGTGGAATATCCTTATTTCAATCATCTTTATTTCCTGACGTATCAATCAATACACCTTGTGAATCTTCATTTTTTTCTAAGTTATGAATAGTCGCTGGCTACTGAACCCTCACTGAAAAATATATCATCTTTGTGTTTTCCCTCTGTAGCAAGTCGGTTCAAACCATGGCTCTTTCAAACATGGCCCTTTAGTAATGTGGCCCCACACAATCGTAAGAAAAAAGTTTATTTATATAAATTAACTATATTATATATTTTATATGTGGCCCAAGCTTTCATTTTTAACGCAGCCCATAAAGTTGGACATGCTTATTTTATAGTAGGTCACATTCTACTAAATCAAGACAGCTTAACTGAAACTCCAGTCATCTCATATTATTTCCCATCTGGGCCCGAACCTATTAAGGGTGGAGTTAAGAGCCGAACTTTCTACTATCGTAGAGATCTGATGAAGTGAGCTGCAGCTCATAATAATTAATGTCTTTTAATAAAATCTGTTACTTGGGAAGGCTGCTACCAGACTCCTGATTTTTGGTCACGATAGACTAGTACGGGTCTCTTCCAGTGTCTACGAATTGTTGGCGAGAAAAAGGTTTTGCCATACAAGCAACTTTGAAGGCTGTGCCTTGAGAAAGGATTAGCTCTTTTTTACACATTATACACATTTACACATTAATTAGTCTTTTGAAGTGTGGACAGCATCTGTAAAAATGACTGAAAAGTGCAACAACAGCAGGCCAGTCCTTTTACACAGTGAGTCATTTACTAGCAAAATTTAGCTGCTTGTACAATTTTCCATTCTACAAATTTAAGAAACTTCGTCAGCAGTGATTACAATTCACACGTTGTTACTGGAAAGGTTAGAAGTAAAGAAACCAAGCATGAATCTGGGCATCCTTGAGCAGGAAAAAAAAAAGAATTTTGGATGAGAGCCAATTTGGAATCTCATCCCAAATCAAATATTGCAGAACGTTGGAAATGCTATGAATGTGCATTTTTATTAGTTATTTGAACAAATATTTACAACATTTTAGCCTGAACTAAAAACATTGAAAGTGGCAAAAGGCTATAACTATCTTTACTATATTTCAGACCAGCATTTATAATTACTACATAACTGATTCATGTTTAGAGAAAATAATTATGAGTTTCATCCAAGTCTCTTTGAAAATACTAAAGTGAATCCCTAGTCACTAGTGAATACTCTGAATTAAAATCATGTGTCCTGTTAGGTGAGCTCAGTGAATTTGCAAAGCTGCTTCCTACCAAACTGAGTAGCTTCTAAATCCTATTTTCCAATTGGCAGTCACCCTCCAAGCATTTAAGCTCATTCACTGCTGTTGTGCAAATCTTTAGTTTTGCATAAAAGAGGATATTGCTAAGTGTCCTGTCAGGGGAGCACAGTGAATTTGCAAAGCTGCCTCCTACCAATCTGAGTAGTTTCTAAGACTTTACAAGTCCTATTTTCCAATTGGCAGTCACCCTCCAAGCATTTAAGCTCATTCACTGCTGTTATGCAAATCTTTAGTTTGTGCATAAAAGTTGTGCATAAAACAGGATATTGCTAATCAGAGTTCTGTATTTTTTTTAATATGAAATGAATTAAAGATTTCCTTTGAACTAAACATAGTGACCTTCCACAATACATTGATTTGGGGGACAGAGCCTAAAAAAACAGAAAAATAGTAACATAGTTATTAGAATTGTTTTAGTAAATATGAAAATAAGATTGGCACAGTATTGTTTTACAAGTTTTAATCTGCACACTTGCAAGAAGAAGACACTGAGGAACCTGAATTCAAGCAAACAGGAGTGGCAATCTTTAACTTTATAGTATTCATTAACTATGTCAGTTGAGCAACTCAAGGATTATTTCGTAAAAATACAAAGTAAGAGATAATGAAAATGTAAATTAAGAAAAATGAATCGTAGGTTATACATTTTTTCTAATATTAGGACCTAGATAATAGTTTATTTTGTTGATTCAACCATATAACAAGAGCAACAAAAATGCAGCAAAAATTCCAAAACCCTTGTACCTGGTCAGCAGAGATACCTTAAAAAAATCTACAATGCTACATTGAGGCTATAGGAAAAAATATATCACAATTTAAAATTTAACAATTTTTATTATGCTTTGTGGCATTCCTAGCAACACTGATAGAGAATTCCTATAACTCTGCTCAAAAATTAAAAAAAATTACTACAATCAGACCAGCTTCCCTCAGATATAGATTGAGTCTTAGTGAAGATGTGCTCGAAATAAGTGCAAGGCTGGTCTTATTCAGTCATTGTCATGTCCAACTGTTCAACAACACCATGGACCGTAGCACACCAGGCCTCTCTGTCGTCCACTGACTCCCGGAGTTTGCCCAAATTCATGTTCATTGCATCAATGACACTATCTTAAACATCTCTCCTCTGCTGTCCCCTTCTCCTTTTACCTTCAATCTTTCCCAACATCAGGGTCTTTTCAAATGAATCTTCTTTTCTCATTAAGTGGCCAAAGTATTTGAGCTTCGGCTTCAGTATCTGTCCTTCCAAAGAACAGTCAGGGATACAGAAATTTATTCAAATGTAAATTTCATTGACTTCAGGGGACTTTACTCCAAACAATTTGGTATTGCCCCTCAGAGAAAACAGAAAGCAGGCTCCTGGAAAGTCTTCAAGATGCTTTTGTAAACATTTTGACAGCTGTTTGTTCTCCAAACTTGTTTCAATATAGTTTCTGAACGTTTTATTACCAAACTAGGTAACATCATCAGCAGGATTTTTTTGTCCTATTCTCCTTAACTTATATAAAAGTCTTGTGTGCCAGTGTGGCTGTGTGACTGGTTGCTCGTTTTGTTAACCTTGTTTGGTAGATATATGCTTAATAGGCATCTTATCCATTACTTATAGGCTTTATACCTATGCATAAAAAACCCATTCTTATTCTTGTTTAAAGCTATCCTAAACGTGGACATCATATTTCAGACGCTGCAATGCTTTTGAGAACCAGCATCAAAGCACCAGTTTTAGGGCTACACATTTTTAAATGTCTTACATTATTGCATTTCAGTAAAACAACTAAAGTTGTCAAATCAAGTTATTGCATAATACTACATGTTCAGTTTCTTCCTATTCTGGGGAAGAAACAGCCCATTTCACATTCCTCCCCGTGCAGAAGCTACGGTAATCCGTGCTCTCCCCTCTGGAACCGACCCGGGGAAAAAAATCAATTGGGCAAAGGTCACATCTGGTGGCAGCGACTTCCACAGGTTAAGCTGTGCCAAAAAGCACTTTTCACTTCCCCCCCCCTTACCTGTAGGGACCCATAGCAGCGGGAGCCCTTGTAGTACTGATGATTCTCTTCACTAACGCAGCCATAGCGGCAGAAGCAGCAGAACAACCCCTCCTTCAGCAACTTCCAAGCCAACAAAGCCGCCGCTTCGCTGCTCCCGAACTTTTACCCGCACCCGAAAACCCAGCCCCTGCCCCGCCTCCCTCGGCCGCACCGCCCCCTCGGCGGACAGATCCAAAAAGCGCGAGCGCTTTTTCCCAAGAGCCATATTTAGGGCCTTTCCCGCCCACCATAGGTGCCGCGAAGGATTCTGGGGCATGTGGTCTTCATGATAAGGAGGCGTTTCAGGAGCCGGTCTCGAAGGCGGCTCCTTTTCGGAGAAGCGGGTACCACGCAATTGGTGGAAGGAGAGAAGCGGATTCCAGGGGAGAAGCGCCCCGCCTTCTTCCGTCCGAGCTGGAAGCCTCGTGCGACGAGGGCGCGGTAGGTGAGTGACTCTTTGGCTCCTGAATGAGCAAAACGGTAGGGCGCGTCGAAGGAAGGGAATGGAGGCTTTGGTTGCTTATGAATGTCCGCAACCGAAAAACACTGTGTGTCTGGAGAGGCGCATTGCCCTTTCTCTGTGAACTGCCCTGTAAAGAAGCTGTCTGTGAGAGTGAGGGTGCAGCAGTGTTTTTGAGTGCTTGCCTACGTTCATGAATTGATGCCCAATTTCAGTTGTGTGATTATCCAGTGCAATAATGTTCTTTGGGGCGAGTCCATTTTCTTCCGGATTGATGATTTTTGGGTGGTAGGAAATACCTTCATTAGAATCCTGCTGATGTTCTTTCTGTTGGGTACCCAGTGAGGCTGCAGAAATTTAAATGTTAGTGAAAGGGTGCTATTTATTTATTTTATTTTAATCCCATTTATATCCCGCCCTTCTCCGAAGACTCAGGGCGGCTTACAATTTTAAAGCACAAATCAATGTGCTTAGCAATGTGCTATGGTCCCCGTTTTCAGCACCAGTCTGGTGATTAGCAAAATCCTTTCCCTTGTTGCTTCTTTGTTAGCATTAGTACTATACTATTCCTGTACCAAAGCAGCAAAAGGTTTAGCAGCACCTTTTTACAGTATTTGTGCAGCAGCATCAAGACAGATGCTGACATATTTCCCTGCAGCTTGAAGGTAATGCATGTAAATGCAAAAGATTGTTCAGTGCATGTGACTGCAAGAGTTATCACTCACTACAGCTCATTTTTTAATTTTATATTTTTGTATAAATGTTTCTGACTGCTTCCAGAGATGTGAAAAGGAAGCAGTGTGTGCACTTTATAGTTTGTGTTAATGAATTTTATGTTTGTACATTAGTGTTATGGTGCCATTCAATTTTGGGAATAGGTTGTTACTGTTAATTCTATAATTTTTTTTAAAGTTGCTCTTTTAGTAAAGAATGTTGAAAAAATGTAAATAATGAGCAGCTTTAAAATACTGCATGTGTATTCTATTGTGTTTTTCGAACCACTGAAGATAAAGGCTTTTATTATGCGTCATTTTCTACTGCAGAAATGTCAAATGCAAAACAAAAAAGAAGGGGCAAGAAAATGAAAAATCAACCTGCTAGTGTGACCTATCCCTTTGACGCTGGGCCAAGTCACAATGAAGCATATTTTTGGAATGTAGGTGAAAGAACTCCTCAGCTGAAGAAGCAAGGTATTTATTAGATTGATAGCTACATCTTTGAATAATGTTCAACTTCTTAAAATAACTAAGAAATTTGTCAAGAGGTCTGTTAGTGGTCATTGAGAATTATTATTATTGCTTGTTCAAGTTCACTGTCTTATAGTCTTGGAATCACAGGTAGAACATGAAGACTGAGGCGTTGCCACTTAACATTCTTCCCACTTTCAAATTATTTTTAAAGGTGTAAGAACAAACAATGTTTTCCCCAAGTTTATATACATTTCCTGGTAGTTTATTGATTGATTAGTTTGATTTTATTTATATTCCACCTTTATTTTGTACAAGTCAGGGTAGCATACATATTGCTCCTGCCTGTTTCCCACAACAAGAATCCTACCGGTATGAGTTGGGCAGAGCTGAAAAAGAGTTACTGGCCCAAAGTCACCCAGCCAGCTTCTGAGTCTAAGGGAGGACTAAAACTCAGGATCTCATGATTTCTAGAGGTTTGCTACTGTCTCCTTCCAGGATATTTTTTCAGTCTACTGGAACACTTTAGGGGTCTCCCATCCAAGTACTTATTCAATCCATCACTGCATAGCTTTTTAGATCAGTCAAGGTCAGATTTCCTTCCCCTTTCCCTCCCTCGACTCTTCAGCAAGTCCCTGCAGTTTTCTTGACAAAGTTTTTCAGCAGTGGTTTGCCATTGCCTGAAGGCTAGAGAAAGTGACTGGTCCAAGGTCCTCCAGATGACTCTGGGCCTAAAGTAGAACTAGAATTCATGGTTTCCCAGTTTCTAGACTGGTATCTTAACTATAATTCAAAACCATATTGTTGTTAGTTGCAAAGTCGTGTCCAACCCATCGCGACCCCATGGACAACATTCCTCCAGGCCTTTCTGTCCTCTACCATCTTCTGGAGTCCATTTAGGCTCACGCCTACTGCTTCAGTGACTCCATCCAGCCACCTCATACTATACCATAAGCTGGGTCTTATAGTTATTCTTGATATAAATAATGTTTTACAAAATCTGTTTGATCGGTGCTGATTTTAATTTAATTTAATTTAATAATTTGATTTCTATACTGCCCTTCTCCCGAAGGACTCAGGGCGGTGAACAGGGCAATACACAATAAAAATCGAATACAAAGATTAAAAAGTCATTAAACATCATGCCCATAAAATCAATACATATTAAAGTTAAAACTAGTTTTAAAAACCCAACCCCATCCCGTCAGATAAACATAACTTACTTGTAAAGGGTACTACCATACAAATATATTCCGTAGTGTGGCAACATGACGAAGTATAAATCATCTCAGACTTTTTTAGAAAATGACAGAATGTATTTTTTTATACTTAATTTATCATATAGACATTTGCTGCTAAATTTTTATGTACACACCTTATTTTATAATATAAAACTTTCCCCTGATTTATCAACAGAGTTGCATTTTGAAACGTCACAACAGGGCTTCTGTCAAAAACTTTCTCATGAAATGCCAAAATGCATTACAGGTGAGTATCCAACAATAGCCATACATCTGTGAAACTGTAGGCCGGATGCGTCATGCCAAAACCGTGCCCACCTATTGCCGGCACAGGAAAAAAAAGTCATGATACGTCATGACACGTCATGTGACATTGTGAGTTTGACACCCCTGATTTAAATGCTATAAAGTAGGCAAGAACAGCCACTTCTAATCTGATCTGATCTTAGACTTTGCTATGCAGTTTGTCTCCACTCCCCTGCTGTATTTTATCTATAGACCTTCCTTTGTGTTGAACTGTAAAATTATCCAGAGCAAACCTTGAGCTCATCCTTAGGATGGCCACAAGAAAAATACTGGAAGTTTTGTTTCTAGTTTTAATCAAGCGTAGTTTGCTGGATTCTATATTCTTCAGCAAGCTGATTCTTAGATTACGCAAATAGCAATTGCTTTCCCAAAACATAAGCAGACATTAGCATTGAATTAGCAGCTGCTTAAATCAATGTTGCTAAATTGTAAATGGGCAAAAACAGAAATAAAAACAGGTCAGAGAATCTTTTTTCTTGGGGAAATCTGCTTCAGAATACAGAATACTGTCTCTTTGTCAAACTTCTTTTTAAAGCAAAATATCCTTTTCCAGTGTCTCCTTTTGTGCAAGCTCGAGCTGCTGAAATTAAGGCTATGTTGAAGGCTGTTAAACAGAAATCGTCCAATACTTTGGTGTTTCAGTCCTTGCCTAGACATATGAGGAGGCGAGCTATGAGTCATAATATTAAACGTTTGCCACGACGTCTCCGTGAACTTGCCAGAATAGAAGTGAGTTTTTTCTTTTTTACCTATTTTAGCTTTCATAATACCTTGTACGCTAGGTAATTTTTGCACACTAGATGACTAGGGAATTGAAGTCCACATAGCTTAAAGCTGCCAAGTGTTATAAGCACTGATCTAGATATCCTTCAATCTTTAACATTCTCCAGCCAACATGGCCATGTTTAGAATTCTGGAAGTTGATTCCTTGATATATAGAGTCACCCAGGTTTGCAAAGTTTGTGTCTAGAAGAAAATGTGGGATTTCTTTTTTAAAAAAATTTAATCAAAATTTAATCACAATAAAGTGTCAAGGCAGCCTCTGTGGAATATTCAGATATCCCCCCCCCCCAATCTCCCACCCTTTATTTTTTGCTGGTGATTCGAACCCTTTTTGATTTTGGGGTCATTATGGCTTCTTCCCTTTCCTTCCCTGATCACAATTCACAGGCTATCTGAATTTAATAAACAGTGCAGTGAATGCTATTATTCCTTGCTTCAACAACACAGGCAGAGAAACCTGAACATCAGAAAAAAGCGCTTCCAAAGAGCAAGTGCCGCAAAGCCAGGCGCCGTCATATAAACTTAGTGCTGGAGTTCAATCGCAGGCAGAAGAAAAACATTTGGCTGGAAACGCATATCTGGCATGCCAAGCGGTTTCACATGGTGAAGAAATGGGGATACTGCTTAGGAGACAAGCCCACAATGAAGAGTTATAGAGCCTGCTACAGAGCCATGACAGAACATTGCCTTCTTCAGGTACTAGAAGTGTATCCTTCTTAGTTAGCCAATCAGTTTGCTCTTGCAGAAAATTGCATTCCATGGGTTCTTTCTTTGCCATGTTCAGCTGTACGTGCTGGGCACAAAAAAAACCTGAACTAGGCTGGTCTGTATCTGAGAAATTCTATGTAGTTCTGTTTTTTCAGGTCTTCAGTCATATTGGCTATAGAGTTCTCAATACAGGTAATCCTCAGGTTACAGCTGGTCACATTTAAATTAAAATGGACTCAAATTACAGTCTGGATTCAAAGTTACGACAGCGTCCTCTCCCCACCTGCAATCATGTGATATTTTGGACACTCTGTAATCAGCCTGCATTTATGGCTGTTTGCAGGATCCTGCGGTCACATGAACACAATTTATGATGTTCTTTTGCTGGAAACCAACATTTACTTCTGGTTTCCGGCAAAAAAAATGTCCATTCCAGACAATGGGTTTGCTTCATGACCATGGTGATTTGCTTAACAAAGACTGTAAAAAAAAATGTAAAGTCTTAACGAATGGCATGACATATGACTATAATTCTGGGCTCAATTACAGACATAAGTACCTGTATTAAAAAGCAGAATGTTGTAAAATAGGTTGATGTTTATTTGCAACAATTCTTCAGACTTAATCATTTCCTCTGAATCTCACCAGTCCAGTTTCCTGATAAGGACATTAAACTGTATTTCTTCAGATTGATCAATAATAAATTAATAAAGGAAATAGACTTGAGTGCTTGCAGTAGGAGACTGGAATAATTTTATTGGGATGTCTCACCTCGAAATGCAATTCATTCCCTTCCATTGTATGTTTTCTGTAGCCAGTTAAAACATTCTCTGCTGAAAGCTACTGAGAATTAGCAGCTGTTTTTTCTCTGGGATATGTACGTATCACTGCTTTTCTTAGGGTGATTTGTTTTGTTTTTCTTTATTCTTAGAGTTGTAAATTAAACTGGAAAAGTATGATTTTTGTAAACGATCGAGTTTTCTTATGCTTCTCTAGCAAGCCAAATTTTATTTTTTATCAAGTGAAATTCTGTAGTTTTCTTTTATATTAGGATTTATCGTACTATTGTTGTCTGGAGTTGATTGGAAAAGAGGAGACACTTTTAACAGCCCTTGCTCGAATGTGTAATGTAGATACAGGTAATGTTTCTTCAAACTATTAATAACTTATCATAAAGGATATCTACAAGAATTTAGCAGCCTATTTTCTGAATATTGTTCCTAGGGAAGAGCTCAGCGTATTTTCTATAGCCCTTTGTATTCTGGCATTTATCCTTATTCCAATATAACTTTAGAAGAAGAAGAAAACTCTTAAGCACTTTATTTCCCATTCCCCATGACTCCTTCCTCTCTTCAAAAATAATTTAAACAGAAATGGAGTCTATTTAAAAATATATTTATGATGGGTGGATGGGTAAAAAACAATCCCACATGTTGTATTCCTGTTCTCCCTTGGCCCTCCTTTACCCTGCATTTGAACTTTCAAGGGATAGTTTGGGATAATCATTTGAATCTAGATAGACACAGTTTGCAGTACTTAGAAGCTTATTTTGAAGCGTGCTTGATGTCTCCTTTGTCAGGACCAACATTTGCAGCTATTTCTTGCCTATCTGGAAAGCGTCAAGGTTCCCTTGTGTTATACCGAAAGGATCGGTATCCTCTGGATACGCTTGGTCCAGTTACTTTCCTTTGGAAACCCAGACACGGGTCTGGTGAGACTTCTGAAAACAGGCAACTGTGGGTATGGACACACCCAGCTTTTAAGCAGGTACCGTTATTCTTGGGTGAAATATTATGAATGTTATAAATGCTTTGGGTTGGTTCATTCAATTTGTCGTTAGCCCTTCCTCTGAGTGGAAGACTGATTCAGATTATTATTATTGTTTTTCCTCAGAGGATAATGTTGATGAAAATTTTTAGTCATGAAGGAGCCATTTAGACAAGGAGTGAAACATTTCAAACCAAAAAGTCTGTTTGCCATGACTCAACTTCCAGACTTAAAAGAGAATCTTAGCAAATGTTATATACATATATTGTGAAGGGAACACTTTCACTCTCTACTCTGCCATTTGGATAGTTTCACTGGAAGTTGCCTTACACCAGGTCAGGGTATTGAGGATCCAGCCCACTAATAGCTCTTTTGATTGGTTAAAAAAACCCAAGAGCGTAGGTAGTCCTACATTTCACCTATTGGCTGACTGCCCATCCTTGTTTAGCTTGGATGTTCCTGAGGGAATCCTATCAAAAGACCTTTTAGAAGTCATTTGGATACATATCATTACAAATAGCTGAACAAGGCTTCAGGCTGCTGCTGATAGGCGTTTTTGGAGGTCACTCAAAGGAGTTCGTTGTCTCAGAAATACAAAGACAAATATGACATTTGTCTGTGTTGGGGCCCCCTTGATTCCATATCTTAAAAGGATGGATTAATTCTGCAATTACTAGATTCCCTGATAAGGAAGTAGTGAGGATTCAAAAAGTGGTATGCGCTTGGAGCCTGAAGTATGTGATATTCATGTATAACTATGTATAATAGATAATTGCATACCAAAATGTGTTGTTCTTTCAGGGATAAATATGAAGAGTAAGTCCAGAAAAACATGGCACAGCTGAAAAAAAATCATAGTCTTCTAGCTACAGAGCAAATATTCCCTTCCTGGTTTATAGTCTCTTCCAAAATAATCAGGCAGAAAAACTAATGCAAAGCCACTTTCCCTTCTGGTGCAGTACTGCCGCAGGTTTTTAAAAAGGTGTTTTATTGTCAAGTACCAACTAATGCCTTTTGGAAACATGGCTTAGTTTGGAGCAGTGTTGGTAGGCTAAATAAGGATTCTGAGAATGAAGTCCTTATGTACTATAGGTCTTCACTTTCAACCATTCCATTCCTTCCAATTCATAGGACAATACTCTTATCCTGGCAGAGATACATTAAAGATGGTTCTCAGATTTATAAGACCTTTCCCCCTAATTCTCTGTAGGGTATCCTTGCTGAATTAAAATCAGTCTTCCAGTGTTCTGAGCCTGTGGAGATATGTGAACCTGAACTTGTGGTTCCATTTTCACAAGAGGAAGACAAAATGAACATTCCTGAACGTGTTGGCCACAAACGGAAAAGGAAGGATAAATCAGGAGAAACAGTTGTCCCAGTGAAAAAGATTATTGGCGATGGAACCAGAGATCCACACCAACCATATTGCTGGTCATCACAAGCTACTGGAATTACCATAAGGTAGATATAGAACATGGCTAACTTTTCTTGACTGTTTGCAAATTTAAGCTATTTAAACTGCCTGAATAGGTACATAGATTTCTTACCTCTTTCAGTGACTTGACAATGGAGATTCTCCGATATCGTTTGATAGGTCCCCTCTCACACTGCGTCCTTACAGAGGCACTCAAAGTTGCATTTGTTCATACAGTAAGTAAATCCGTAATTTCAGTATTTTTTTCCTTTCGTGTTCAAGATAATATTCGGTTACGATAGTCAGCACTGCATATTCCTAGTTATAATTGTTGAATTACAGAAACATACACCTTTACAAATTGTATAAGGAGCTCTACCTTATTTCAAATTATCTATCATACTATTGGCTTTTTAAGGAATACAGGATAATGTTGACCTTGGCAGCTTGAAAATGACTTCAACTCCCCAAATTCCCTAACTGGGGAATTGCTGGCTGGGGAATTCTAGGATTTGAAGCCTACACACCATCAAGCTGCTAGGATTGAGGAAATGTGCTCTAGCTGCTAGCATTTCTGTTTAAAACCCGAGTTTCAGATTTAGAGAACTTTTTTCAGTATTACATAATTTTTGATAACTCAAAAAGTGAATATCTGTTGCTTTCCTTATCAAGAGCATGGAAGACCATGGTTTTTGTAATGCCTTATGGGTAAGCCACAGGTCTGCAACCCATGGCTCCGGAGCCGCATGCGGCTCTTTCAGCCGTCTCCTGCGGCTCCCAGTCTTCTGCTATGTGCAGTCCAAAAAAAAAAGTGGGACTAAAAAAGTTCAACCAATCAATTCAAATATGCAGGGTAGGTGCATATCTCGCCTTGGCTCCACTCTTCAGTCAAACCCTGTTCTGCGCATGTACATGCATGCGCACAGATTTTTTGCGGCTCCCAGTTTATCCTTTTGTGAGGGAACCGGTTCCGAGTGGCTCTTTCACTGTTTCAGGTTGCTGACCCCTGGGTTAAACCAATACTTTTGCTCACGTTCTCATATTTTTCCTCACTCTCTGTATCAGAGAGAGGAGCTAACTTTATTAGCTGATTATATTCTCTGTTTGAAATTAAAAGACGCTTGCTCCTGGGGAGGAAAGCCATGGCAAATCTAGACAGCACACTAAAAAGCAGAGAGATCACCCTGTCAACAAAAGTGCATATAGTCAAGGCTATGGTCTTCCCAGTTGCAATGTATGGCAGTGAAAGTTGGACCATAAGAAAGGCTGAGTGCCAAAGAATTGAGGCCTTTGAACTGTGGTGCTGGAGAAGACTCCTGCGAGTCCCTTGGACTGCAAGGTGATCAAACCGGTCAGTCCTAGAGGAGATCAACCCTAACTGCTCTTTAGAAGGCCAGATCCTGAAGCTAAAACTCAAATGCTTTAGCCACCTAATGAGAAAGAAGGACTCACTGGAGAAGAGCCTAATGCTGGGAAAGGTTGAGGGCAATAGAAGAACGGAACGACAGAGAATGAGGTGGCTGGATGGAGTCACTGAAGCAGTAGGTGTGAGCTTAAATGGACTCCAGAAGATGGTAGAGGACAGGAAGGCCTGGAGGAACATTGTCCATAGGGTCGCGATGGGTCGGACACGACTTCGCAACTAACAACAA
Source organism: Vipera ursinii (assembly GCF_947247035.1). Lineage (NCBI taxonomy): Eukaryota > Metazoa > Chordata > Lepidosauria > Squamata > Viperidae > Vipera > Vipera ursinii. The sequence goes on from NC_139516.1 coordinate 189,280,928, forward strand.
CAAATTCTCTGTTTATTCCTCTGATCACTAGGACCTGGATCCTACAGATCCTGAAATTAATAGTTGGTGGGTAGAAAACTGCAAAAGTTCTAATTGGGTATCTCTCCATCATCGTCAAGAGACTATCTTTGAAATGATGCAAGGTAAGTGTAATAATATTCCTTATATCTTTCTATAGGTGAAGCCATTAGTGGATTCCTAATATTTTTAGGATAGCTCCGTGTAGTAGAGGGCATTATAGCAGTCTACATGAGATGGCTAAAACGTAAGTGACAAGGAGCATGACTGAGAAAAATCTGTAACTGAGACCCAAGATAAAGCTGTGCAAAGGCCATCCTAGCTACATCTGTGATTTAAGGCAGGAACTGTGAATTCAGAAGGATTCCTAGATTATGAACTGATCCTGGAATTAAAAGCCTTCCACCCTTTAAGCCACTCTATTGCTGGGATTGAGCCTCTCTTTTGAAACAATCGAATGGCAGAATGAGCCAATTGGGATTACTGTTCTGGGTTTAATTTTGGAAAAAGTCTTCAATATCACAGCAAGGAAAAAGTTACTTATCTGTTCTTCCTCTTTTGCTGGGTACAATCTATGTAATGTAAAGTTAACAAATGTTTATTTTTAAATTTTCATCTGTTTTGTATATTTTAAGGTTTAGCTTCCTCAGACATTCCATCCGGCACTGTACTGGGCTTGACTGTTGGCGACCCTCGAGTGAATTTACCAAAGAAGAGATCGAAATCCATGCCAAATCCAGCAAAATACCAAGGTAGCGTATCGTGTCCACAATGTAACAAAATATAACCTGTATCATATCAGGTTAAGTTTATGTGTTTTTAAAATTGCCATGGGACATCTTAAGACCTCGAATTCAAGTAGATGTGTCCAGGCCAGAAAGCATTATCTAGAGAACAGAGTGGTGAGGAAGGGGCGTGGCACCAAACTGGTCTTGTGCTCAGTGGAAGCCTCTGTTAAATGATACAGATGATCCAGGTTCGAATCCTGGCGAGGCCAACAGGTGCCATCACCCAAGATAATAACTCTTTGTTTCTATCTGTTTAAATTATTCCAGAAATAGATATTTTAAGAGAAGTCTTAAGAGTTCCTGGCAGATATTGCTTGCTTTACTGTAGAGACTTTTTCTTTTCTATAATTGGAGTAAATAATCATCGGTTGATAATGGCAAGCTGCAGCTTGGAATTAGATTCTTAAGACTATGATTTCACTTTTAACATTTATTTGCTCACAGTAGCTCATGGTTTATTTAGCAGTGCAATTTTAACAATCTGTTTACCCTTTTGCATTTTGCCATCTGTCTTCCTAAAGGTATTGCTACATTACTTGTTATAGGTAATTGATAATCAAAGACAATAATACAGTGAAATCTGCAGTGCAATCATAAAGATTGAAGTAACCATTAAGGCCACCATGTCCAGGCCTTTGTTCAGTGCAGGAATAGCTGAGGATCCCGATGTTCCTCTAGGCTGTGTCACAAGTCATGCAATGAAGACGTTACCTTACTTTCTAGCAATGCTTTACATCAGCTCTTAATTGCTCTTAATAGTTCGGAGATTTTTTTCCCTAACATTCTACTTGAATCAGTTTCCTTACATCTTACATTACAAACTTTTTAGACTTGGAACCTGCAATTTGTTCCCCCATTCAGCTAGATTGGCAGAATATTTTCCATCTGTTTTAGGGGTTTTCAGGGTTTTAAATATGAAAAGGAGCGGAATGCTCTGGAAGGCAAACAACTACCATTTCTACTCTTAAAAAATTCTCCCAAATCAGACTAACAAAACGGTCAAATTCTAATGGTGCTTTTCATCCCTGGGTGAAAGGAAGTTTGAGGGTATAAATTGGAGTGGCTTGGTTGCCCATTTATTATTCAGGACAAAAGCATCAGTGAAATCTTGCCTTTTGCTACCACATATTAGCTGTGTGATTTGAGACCTCAGCAAGGCTGCAGCAGGCCCTGTGTTGTCCAGTTTGGTTGATCTTAAACTATTATTCCATTTTTTTCCCTGTAAAATGATAAATAACAGACCTTAGCATCTTCATTATACCATTTTAGATATTAGAAATGCAAATAGAGCCCTCTTCAATTTTCTCATTCCTGGTTCCTTCAATCTTTTATTTAGAGCAATGGCCCGCAGCCTTTTGGGCACCAGGGACCAGTTCTGTGGAGAGAGGTTTTTCCGCAGACCAGTGGGTGGGCGTGGTTTCACATGCTGCCTGCACCCCACAGATGGGGCTTCCCTTGTTTGTGTGGCTCGGATTTTGACATGCTGCGGCCCGGTGTCTGCCCATGGCCCGAAGTTTGGGGACCCCTGATTTAGAGCACTTAGTTTCTAGTCTCCAGATCATCTGAATTACCATTCTTTGAATCTGTTCCAGTTTGTCTGAATCTGTTTTAAAATGTGGTGACCAGAACTGGACACAGTACTTGAGGTGGGTTCTAACTAATGCCAAATAAATTATGAATTTCACTTTCAAGATTTGGAAATTGTACTTCTATTACTGTGGCCTAAATCTGCATTTGCTCTTTTTGCAAATTTATTTTGTTATTCAATCATCGTTCATTAACCACTTTTGCAAATTCTTTTTCACAAGCGACATTATCAGGCCAAGTATCCTCAATTCAGACTTGTGTATTTAATTTCTCTTTCCTAAGTAAAAGACTTGGCATTTGGCGCTATCATCTATTACAGGTAGTCCTCAGGTTACAACCATAATGGGGCTTGCTGATTATAGTTGTAACCAGGGCTTTTTTTCTCATAGAACGCTCAGAACGGAGTTCTGGCACCTTTTTTGGATGGAAACTTGTAGGGTAGGCAAGGCAGGTTGTATGACATGTGTGAGTTCCGGCACCTTTTTCTTTTACAAAAAAAGCACTGGTTGTAACAATCATTTTATGAGTGTCTTTGTGATGTTCGTTAAATGAACCCATGATTTGCTATGGTATGGTTTTGCCCAAAAATGAAAGTGACAGTTTCTGGCAAAACTGTTGTAAAACATGGTTGCATGTAAACAGCTGTAAATGTTGCTGTGTTGCCATGTGTCTGAAGTGTGGTCAAATTACCATGGTTAAGATTCCAGCCATCTGATATTCAGATCCAGGTTGCAAGTCCCCCTTTTCAAGTAGGTCATAACTTCATAATTAGTGATCGGTTGTAAGTCAAGGACTACCTGTATTTCAGTCTTTCTCCAATCAGCAAGATTATTTTAAATTTTATTTATTCTTTCTAGAATACTAGCCATCCCACTTTATTTTGTGCCACCTCTACATCTGGTCCATCTTCCTCTCCAAAATAATTAATAAAAATACAGGATCCTGACTCAGAGCCGTATTGCACTGAGCTCTTCTTGAGCATAATTTCTGACTCTTCTGTGTATCTCTTTAATTGTCATGCATCCAAGCCCATATTTAATTAGTTTGCGCATCCTAATTTTGTGCAGTATCTTGTCAAATGATTTGTTGAAATTAAGGTATTACAGCATCCTGGCAGTTTACTGAAGAACTTACCTAACCAAAAGTGAAATAAATGCAACAAGACTTGTTTTTGATGAGTCATGCAGATTTTTATTAAAAACTATGTGCTGACTGATTCCTTTATTATCTTAGAATTTCCTGAGATATACTGTCAGACTGATTGGTATGTGGTTTTCAGACGTTTTAAGATAGGGACAACATTTGCTGTCCTCCAGTCATCCGGCATTTCATTCACTCTCCATCTTTTTGCACAAAAGCTTTTTTAGCTCTCATCTGAGATACTTCAACTAGAAAAACAAGGATGACTGTTGAAGTGTTTAAAAATTCACTTAATGACAGAGTATTCGCCAACACATTTGGCTATGTAATTAGGAAGGAATACATATAGTCTTCATATCTTAAATGCTGAAGGTCAGAGGGGCACTTTTACTGGATAAAGCTAAAATTGAAATCACAAATTCCCATTTTTTAATAGCTGCAATTAAAAGTGTTATGTAGAATATATTCTAAATTCAGAGTGCACTGTAATTAAGATGTCAGTTCTACAGCAACTTGTAAAGTTTTTGTGGAATTAATGAGGAATCATTAATGAAGAATCTACTAGAGATACATATATTATCAGAATTATTTCTCCTAGCTACTAATTTGCATACTTTTCTACTTGTACAATATAATGGTAGCCTTTCCATGATGACAAGATTCTCTTTTTTTTTTCTTTTAGAAGATAAAGTTAAACAACTGATGTTAGAAGGTGTATCTGAAGAATGTGCTCAGAGCTTTCTTTGGGACTCCAATGTCCGTAAGAGCGTCACAGACCATAAAATGTCAGAACAGGTAGCTTTCACTATATTAACAATCCCCATTCCTAAATCTCCATGTTTATGCAAAAAATTATAAGCTGATTTTTTTTCCTAGGTAATTTGCATTTCTGTCTAGTGGGTTTGCTGTAATAGATCATTGAACTTAGATTTAAAAAAATACAGTAAAAATCTAGTCTAGTCCGCAAGCTTTCCTTGGGTGAGTGAACTTGTGTTTCTGTAGCTCCTTATCTGAGTCTACACAAAAGTTGTTATAACGCCATTCATGTGTAACATTTGCATGTTATCCCACTTTCTGTGGGTCTTTTGTATCTTCCACAACATTAAGTACTGTTTGAGACCTGCAATGTCTATTAATATGCTTATAAATCAAAAGTTTCTGTTACATTTTACATGTTTTTAGTTTTAGTTTTAGTTTTTATTAAATTTTTATACCGCCCTTCTCCCGAAGGACTCAGGGCAGTGAACAGGGCATATAATAAAAATACAAAAATACAAAAGTTAAAATAGAATTAAATCAATGCCCAAAATAAAACAATAAAATATACATATTTAAAACCCAAATTAACTCCCCATCAGGCCAGGCCAGCTTGTTCAAATAGGTGGGTCTTTAACCCGCGCCGGAAGGAGCGGAGATCCGGTGCCATCCGGAGCTCAACCGGCAGTTGATTCCACAAAGCCGGGGCGCCCACAGAGAAGGCCCTCCCCCTGGGGGCCACCAGCCGGCATGTCTCTGTGGGTGTTGACTAAGTTATAGTATGATGTCCTTTCCGCCCCTCTAATCAGTTGGTTAACCTCCATCAACAAGAACTACTTCTGCTGATTTAAGCATTACATTCTTCCTGTCTTGCCTCTGAGGACTCAGATAATATATATAGGACATCTAAATAATACTGGTAACCAGACTCATACCTGCTCAGCTACAACATCTCATGTTCTTCCCCATCTATGTTTTGTAATATGTTAACATGGAAGTTGCACACTACCAAGAACAGTTATGTTCATTGGAGGACTGCCAGGGATGACAACTACGTTCCAACCATATATTTGCAGTGTTTTGTTCCCTTTCTCTCTTATTTATATTTTTCAGTCCTCTTGCAGGTAGTCCTCAACTTATGACCACAACTGAGCCCAATATTTCTGTTGTTAAATGAGACATTAGTTAAGTGAATTTTTTCCCCATTTTAGGACCTTTCTTGCCACAGTTGTTACGTGAATCACTGCAGTTGTTAAACTAGTAACACACTTGTTAAATGAATCTGGCTTCCCCATTGACTTTGCTTGTCAGAAGGTTGCCAAGGGTGATCACATGACCCCTGGGACACTGCAACAGTCATAAATATGAGTCAGTTACCAAGAGTTTGAATTTTCATGGGATCCTGCAATGGTTGTAAGCGTGACAAATGATCGTAAGTCACTTCTTTCAGTGTCATTGTAACTTTGAATGGTCATTAAATGAAAGGTTTTAAATTAAGGACTATCTGTACTAACTACACTGTTTGGGTAATTCTGGGAGTTGCAGTTCTCAATGTATCACAAGAAGGTTGGGCAAGGCTGCTCCAGCCAATCCAAAATGCATTTGTGACTGCCCTGTTTTTTACCCACATACTAATGTAATAATAAAACCTGCTGAGTGTTTTATTTTCATATAATATAGCTGCTAATCAGTACTGGTTCCCAGAAAATACATTCAGAATGTCTGCTTTATCTTTTTGCCCCAGCTTCTGAAATTAGCTTTGCTTTAACTGCAGCAACTTATAGGGATATCTGTGATATTCAGTATCTCTTAAGAACTTTCATGGAGGCTAGAGGCAAATGAAGCTTTGCATACTTGCCTGCCTCTTTGGAGGCCTTGGTTCCTGTGGCCTGACAGCGGTCCGCAGCCCCAGGGTTGAGGACGCCTAATATACAGTGCACTTAACAAGCTCTGATTTATTTTTGAAATATCTTTGAATCCAAACTTCACAGCATTTTCTCCTCCTTTTTCCTCCCAGGATTTGAATAATCTGAGAAGTAAACTTTTGGTACCAGGATCTCACCTTGATTTGGGTCTGCGAGAATCCAAGATTCCTATACTTCTGGTTCAACAGCCTGGAAAAATGCTTGGAGTTGATCGATTAGGATGGGGAAGTGGCTGGGATATTTATCTGCCCAAAGGTTGGGGCATGGCCTTCTGGCTGCCTTTTGTAAGTGATGTTTCAAAGTGAAATAAGGAGAAATTAACATAAATTATGTATTATGTAACCTCACGATGCTTGGTGCTCCAAGAAGAGTTTGCCTTGTATTTTCCATTGAAAGTTCATATATACTTTTACATATGACTGTAACTTCTTTTCCAATTTTATTGTGGAAACAAAGGGAAGAACAGTCTAACATGCATGCATGCATGTATTTATTTTCTTAAATCAGGTGTGCTCCTTTTTCCACAGAAAAATACAGGGTAACTTTAAGTTAATGTAAAAATTCTTTACATTCATAAAATTGTAAGTTAATTCAAAAGTTATTTTTATAATATACAGCATATACACAATGCAAACATTTATTGGCAAGCTATTTCTCTGGACATCCATATTTGCAAATATGTTAGTAAATAACAATAGAGATTTTCCCCATAAGATATAAAAGAACTTCTGTATTTCTTTATCTAACCCATGCTTGCATATACAGTAGATATTATAGTGTAAGTTTCGTGAAGAAAATCTAAAAGTGCAAAAATGCAACTCCAAAGTAGCAACAGATATAAATCTAGAATAACTGTTTTTAATTTAAATGGAGTATTTTAAATGTAAATAATTGTACTCAAGAATGTAAGTAAACTGAACATGTGAAAAAAGTAACATACTTTTTCACCACATTTTTTAACCTTTACCCATGGAACATAGATAAGAAAACCAAAAGTGAAGGCATTTTGTTGATTCCATATTAAACTGAGTGAGAATAATTTTTATTTTACCAGCATCCGAGACCATGTCATTGTCTTGCCTTGTAGATATATCAAGGTGCAAGAGTCGGTGGCTTACAAGAAGCTTTGAAACACTCCCTGTATAAGGGGACACCCCATGTTCCTCATGATTATCCAGACTGCCCTGCTGGAAGCCAGTTTGCAAAAGAACTAGAGGAGAATCTCCTTGAGAAGTTTAAAAGGTAAACTTCTCACTGAGGTGTTACGATCAAGACACCTGGTCCTGCAACATGCAGTAGCATTTTATTAGCCTGTTGTGTGCACTAGAAGGATGATGGTGGTGATGATGATGTTTATACTTTTTTCCCTTCCAAATAAATGGCTTGGGTCCGGGATATTTGAGGGAACACCTGCTGCCGGCATCAAGCTCCCTTCGTCCTGTGCACTCCCACAGGGAGGGCCTTCTCTGTGGGTGCACCTGCCCTTTGGAACCAGCTGCCCGTAGGGCTCAGGACTGCCCCTGACCTTCGTTCATTCCGCCGGGACCTGAAGACCTGGCTCTTTGAGCTTTCCGGCCAGGACTGAGAATTTTAATTTTAATTTTATTTTAATTGGGTTTTAATTGGAGTTTAACCGGGGTTTTATTTTATTCAAGGACTAAATTTAATTATTTTAATTGTTCTTAACTTTTGTAATTTGTATTGTTATTTTAAATACCTTGTGAACCGCCCTGAGTCGTACGGGAGAAGGGCAGTATATAAGTCCAATAAACATAAACATAAACATAAAGATAGAATAAATGTACACAGCCATATTATGGATGGTATCATGAGCATATTTATTTGGAAATTAGTCTCTAAAATGTGCTCATTTGCAATAAGTAGCTACAAGTCAATTTCTTCCTAGTTTGGGAATGCTTGGAACCCCACTCTTGAAGCTATTTGGGGATTTTTAGAAATAGTCTGTTGGGTACCACATGAGGGCGGACATAATTCCTTTTACATTTCCAGAATTTATGTGAGTGTATAAATAGCCGCTTAGAGGTTTCCACTGTGTTTTTATGATGGAGCCACACGCATTAGTGTGCCATAACATCTAGATTCAGCAGCTGTTGGGATCAGAGATGATTTAGAATGAGCCATAGTAGTAAGGAGTGAATTCATTCTGGCATATTTGGAAGTATCTTAATATGAAAGCCAGCTCAGTGTTGAGAAAATGAAATCTCGCTGTTCATAACATAACCAGGATATGATGAAAAATGTCCAGTGTTAAAGCTTCTGATTTTATCAGGTATCTGCGTGGACATAAAAGATTTTTTTTATCGTCTGTTATACATGCAAATATGTGTCTTGCAGCTCAGTATGTAGCTGAAGAGGAAAACAATTTTAAAAATATATTTATGTTTTTGTGGAAATAGATAACTTCATATTGTATTATGGGCTTTGTTGCAAAATAGAAAGTTTTTTTTAATCATAGGCGACCTCCTGCAAAAAGAGCCAATTATATTAAACACGGGACCTTGGCTCCATTCCTCTGTCCATGGGATAAACTCGCACAGGATTGGGAGACTAGATACAAAGTCCCTACGAACACTATGCAGATATCAACTGTGGACAGGGAAGACTGTGTATCTGAAGAACAGGTCCTTGGTGGTCCCAGCTCTACAACAAGTATGGTAGATGCTCCAACAAGCAAAGCAGACCAGCAAATAGATGCATCCTGTCAAATCATGCAAATGGAAAATGAGGAAAAGGCAATAGATCCATGCAAAACAGATGAAGTCATTTCAAATCCGGCCTTCTGTATTCTCAGGTATGTAAAACAAATGTGTGCCGTATCAATCACTCTCAGGTAATTAACTGCATTGAATCCCTACAATGCAGAGCAAATGTAGAGCAAATCATCATCTTCAGGATACAAAATTTTCATTTTAGCCTAGGTAGATCTTTCTGCTTACTGACTTTTCTTCAGTTGTCTGAGTTAAGGAACTGTTGTAAGATGTCAGAACAGCACAATTGTTGAGTTTCTGCATCTTTTCCCTGCCATTCCTTATGCAAATAAAGAAATACCTTAGGATGGAATGTCAATAGCAAGAACTACATACTCTTTGCTACTCTTTAGATCGGGGTCCCCAACCCCTGGTCCGTGGACTGGCACTGCCAGAAACTGGTCCGCGCAAAAAGGCAAAGCCCCATCCACGGGATGCAGGAAGCACATGAAACCACGCCCCCTCTGGTCTCTCCGTGGAACCAGTCCCTGGTACCCATAAGGTTGGAGGCTTCTGCTTTGATATTTTAAAGGTTGAGATGCCAAACTTGCACCCATCCATTTTACTAAATTCAAACACGTACAATGTGAACTTCATTTGTGTATAGAGCATATAATATTATTTTATTATTTACCATGTATGTTAGTACAGTACAGAGGAAAGCAACATGCAGGTCACATGGAACGCTGTCCTTCCCACATTTGCCACCCCCAAGCCCCTTAGAGTGATGCAGTTGAGGTTGATGGAGGAAAGGCCCAGCATGCCAAAGGATTCACTCTACACATTGATCTAGAAATTAATGATATTTTGCCCAGCATATTGTGTGAAACCAGATTATATGTTTACCTGTTGAATAATAGTAAATAATAATAATCTGCATTGATACCTTTAACACCATAAGACCAGAACATCTGCCTATCCTAGGTCCTTGGGAAGGACTCAATAGGTGGATAAAAATGCCAAATCCAATCTGGCTGACTGTACAACCAATCATAATAAAGTGGTAGTTACATTTTATGTCTCCTTTAAGAGTTCAAGATGGTGTACCTAGCATCCTTTCCTCCATTTTCCACACAGCAATCATCTTATGAGGTAGTTGGACTAAGAGTAATTGGGCCAAAATCTTCCAGTGAGCTTCTGTCCCTGAGGGTGGACTTGAACCAACTCCCCCTGGTTCTGGTTTGTTGAGTGAACCCAGAAAATTAGATTAATTTATAAGTCTTGATTTAGTTAACAATACATCTCAGCAAGATAAAAAAAATATCAATGAATTATTTTAAACTTTGAACAAATTCTCTTCCCTGAAGTCAAAGTAAATACAGTCTACACATATGCAAGCCTAGAAAGTTTGGAAGTAATATTGTAACAATCTTTAGCACTTAGACTTATATACTGCTTTACAGCACTCTCTGAGCAGTTTACAGAGTCGGCATATTGTCTTCAACAATCTGGGTCCTCATTTGACCAACCTCAGAAGGATGGAAGGCTGAGTCAAGCTTGAGTCGTTCAGAATCGAACTCAGATGTGTGGGCAGAGTTAGCCTGCAATATTGCATTCTAACCACTGCACCACCATGAGTCTTATTAATATCTCATACAATTCAATTATCTTGAGTGCTCATCCTCTTATTTTATTTATTATTTTATAGCCAAAAGAAGCGTTAATGGCCTATGGAGCACCCAGGTTTTCCAGAAAGAGAAAAACACTTTACATTTTATTATTTTTAAGTGCAGTTTATGTACCACTCCATCTCCCTATAGGTTTTACATAATTTAATATATTTGGATATAAATGCTGCACATGAGAGTACATGAAGAAAAATACAATGAAGTGAGAAGGTGGAAACATGGAATAAATTATTCTACAAAAACATAGTTGGTTAGAGTCTGAACTGAGAGCTTTCCATATTCTCCCAAGTTCTTAAATGTTTTATTTTATTTTTTCTTAAACTAGAAAAATATAATCTATTATATCCTTTCAACAGGACCAGAAAATTATTAAGGCAAATATCATTTTGGTGTCATCCTACATCTGGCAAAAGGCGGTACCGACAGCATCATGCTTCTAAGTTGAATGAGAAAGAACTGGCTGAAGATACCCTATTGTCTATTAATCAACATTATCCCAGGGCCCTAGTGTGGGTGAGCTTGTCCCTTCTCAGAAAAGGTAATCCTGAATTGCACACAATGATTTGCATTCCAGCAAAGGATGACTTGCTTCAGCTCGACAGAGACCAGCACTTTTGTGGCCCTCAGGAACCTAAGCACAAGGACCAATTTAAAAGCAAGCTGTTGAAACGAAAGGAAAGAAGAAAGAAATCAAATGATGGGAAGGTAACAGAAAAGAGTGCCTTGAAACCCTTGAATGGAACAGCAGATAAACAGGAAAATCTAGTTTTGGGGTTATGGCCTCACCCTCTACCAGATGTTGTATCTCACTGTTCCAGAGTTCTCTTAGGCTTTGTCACTCAAGGGGACTTCTCATTAGCCTCTGGCTGTGGTGAAGCTCTTGGCTTTGTAAGTCTGACAGGTTTGCTGCAAATGTTGATTGATCAGCCGGCAGACAAGAAGGGGCTTGTACTGTTGAGAAATCCAGCTTCATTACAGTACAGATTTGCTAGGCTTACTGTTGAAGTTTAATCTGCCTTGAACTTCAATATAATATTTAAGAGTACTAAAGACAACGTGCAGTAAACACACAAAGTTTTCCTCATTTAGACTCAAGCCTTCCAAAAATGAATGGCACCTTTGTTTATATGTAACATGAAACAGGCTTTAAAAACCCGTGTCCATGGTTGATTCAAGTACCCATTTCCATTATTCAGGGGGATATAAATTTTCTGAAAATATATACATGCGTTTAAAAGTTGCTTTAAAAGCAACTGGCATTCACTGTATGTTTAAACAAGGGATACCTCCCCATTGCCTGATACTGCTAGCATTGACATTTTAAATAATATTCTTTTGAATATATTGCTAGAGCTGGGATTGGATTATGAAATCCATGTAGAAGAGTTCTACCCGAAAATAGCACGATGGTACAATATTACTTTTCATATTTGTCTGAATCTGACACAACATTGAATGAAACCAAAATTAATAAAGCTATGGACTGCTAACTGCATGAAGGATTGGGCTACCCATTTTAGCTTTAGCTGTTCTGAACAAATTCTACTTATGTAGTTATCTTCTATTCTGGAGAAGTCTTCACAAAGTTCAGGAGAAGATAACTTGGCTTCTCTTTCAAACTGTGCCATTTTTCATGATTGGAAAGTGAAATTGCATTACTTGACTTTAAAGGCAAACTATTTTGTCTGGAATGATAAGTACCATTCACCAGTCAGCATTAGAATGTTTTAAAGGCAATAAACATTCTTACAACAGAAGATCAGTGTCTGTGTCTGTGTCTGTATGTGTTGTATTTGAATTCTCATGAGAAGATAAATTGTGAAGTTTTCGTCCTCCTTCCCAGGATGGCTCTGTTACTTGGTATAGAATTGGTTGAATTCCTTACATGATTTCAAGTTGTTGAATTCTGATCTTAAATAATATCTGAGGTTTTGTTTAAGATGTAGAATTACCAATAACATGTATGTGTGTTTGAAGATTCGAATCAAACCATAATGGAAAATATATAGTAGAGGCACTGTCACATTTTAACGGCCAAAAAGAATGAAATGAACCTTTCTATGATGTTGGGAATTTAAGTCTTACTTGAATCATAAGCTTTATTTTATATTAAGATGGATAACAACACATATGCATGGACTCTTGGTTTTAAATATTTACATTCATTTTGATGGATTTAACTTTTTTGGCCTTGATCTTCCTTTGATGAAAGAGCCACTTTTTCAAACAATGTTCAGCTATTTTTTAGTATAATTCTGTAAGGACATGTTTTTTTCATTGGCAACACAAATGTATGCTAAGACAGTGCATGAAACAGATGTATCTTGTTCTCTTTTTAAAGATTCTGTTAAATTTTTATTATATAAATACCATAATTTTTGTTTAAATAGCTAGCACCTTTTGTAAAAAGTTCAAATTATTTTTTTAAAAAAATATATGATAAGTAAGCTTTCAAGCTTTGAGCTTGAAAAAAACAGATTTACTTATGTTTTCTCCAACAGTTTGTAGTGATTTATATGGCCCTCTCCATTTTTCTGTGTAGCAACAATTAGTTATAAGAGGAGACTGGCTGGATTCCAGTATTCCGCTAAGCCATAACAGCTTTGCTTGGTTTTGACTTCTGTGCTCTATAAATTGTGGTACATTGCTAATTTTAGTGTGTGAACCTAGCCAGTTGTGCATTGATCAATGAACCATAGTTTAAAAAGCATAACATGTCCAACATGTGAACCATTGAGTGATGGACTATTGGTTCAAGGAGAAACACTGGCTGAATTGCATTTTGAACATTTTGCCCAGACTTCAGATTGGTCTGAAATTGGATTCCAATTTTTCCAATGTTTGTGCTGTTTGAGAATTAGCTTAATTTAAATCCCTCACATCCCAAGAAAATCAGCTTGAGGAAGGCTGCTATAGGCATACCTCATAAGCTGAATCAGAGTTTTTACTGTTTGAGCTAAAGGTATTGCTTCTTCATATTTTAATTGCAGTTTTAAAAGATGTGTAGATATTCTGTAAGGACATGTTTTTTTTCATTGACAACACAAATGTATGCTAAGACAGTACATGAAACAGATGTATCTTGTTCTCTTTTAAAAGATTCTGTTACATTTTTATTATACAAATAGCATAATTTTTGTTTAAATAGCTGGCAACTTTTGTAAAAAGTTCAAATTATTTTTTTAAAAATATATATAAGATAAGTAAGCTTTCAAGGTTTGAGCTTGAAAAAAACAGATTAATTGAATGCAATCATTGCTTAATTTAAATCCCTCACATCCCAAGAGAATCAGCTTGAGGAAGGCTGCTATAGGCATGCCTATTCTATAAGCTGAATCAGAGTTTTTACTGTTTGAGCTAAAGGTATTGCTTCTTCATATTTTAATTGCAGTTTTAAAAGATGTGCAGATATTTTAAATCATTTGTATAATTTTAAACTGCTATAGACTTTGAAAATAGGCCAAAGCTTGTAATCAAATAAATGTATTCTGGGAAGAAATTACTAACAGTCTTTTCCAGAGTTTGTCTTTGCAATTTTAGATAAGCTTCTTAGTACAATTATTATCTACTAATTAGCTGCTTTATTTTTAAGAAAATATTGTGTTTTTCTAAGTAACCAGCTTTTCTATTTAATTCATTAAAGGATATTTCTCCTTGTGGTAAACCTGTCACAATTCATCTACAGTATGTATGTCAAACTCGCAACGTCACGTGATATCACGCTACGTATCGGAACTTTTTCCCCATTGTGGGCAATGGGGTGGGCGCGGTTTCCTCATGATGCGTCCGGCCTGCGGGCCAGCAGTTTGACACCCCTGATCTACAGTATAGACAACAATATAAATGAGAACATTAATTATACTAATTTAACATGCTTTGAATTAACAATATCATAGATTAGTTGCAAGCTGGTATTTGGTAAAAACTAAAATCTTTTTTTTTTCCTTTTACAAAAGTGGCAAGAAGATGTTTACTGCACTTTCATGCATATATAGTTAATTCTTCCAATATCAAAACAGGCCACAAGATGTCCCCATAGGAAAAACAATGCCCTACAGTATTTTGGCTCTTATGTTTGCAGGCAAATGCATCAAAAAGATGTATGCAAATAAATCTTTTTAAAAATACTTTAAAAGTGTGTTTCATATAGTAACAATGATTGCATTCAATTAATCTTTCATATTTCATTTTATTTGTTGATGGTTCTTTCCTTCCTTTTTCAATTTACTACCTTAAAGAGGCATTAAAATAATTTTCGAAGGCCTACTGCAAGGTTTTTCCCTTTTTCCATAGCCAATTCTCAGTACAGGAATGGATGAGTTGAAGTAAAGGAAAACAGTTAAGGTGAGATAAAGAATAAGGTTGTTTTTCCTATTTCTTGTATCTTTCCTATTCATTGCATTTATTCCGTTAGCTTGCTTTTCCAAAAACTGCTGTTTTTCAGGTATGTTATTACAATTTATATCATCTCAAGTGAGCTTGCAGCCTGCTTTATACTTTTTCTTAATTGGAAAGACTGGTTAAAGATAAACATAAATAAGTTAATTCATGTAAGTTTTTGTTCCAAATGTTCTCTGCATTTTTGTTGCAATTTAGTGGTTAATCATATTTTTGCAACCCAGGTAATAATAGCATGTAGATTCCAAAATGAATAAAATATAAATATATGAGGGATAATATGGGCCAGTCATGATTTATAGATTTAGGCCAAGGAAGCCTAAATCTATACATTTAAGGAAAAAAGTATGCTAGGAGTAATGATTATTTCCCCTCCCTCCCTTGTGCACCTTAATTGTAAAGTCTTTAGTGGTTCACATTAAGGATTCCCATTCTTTCAGACCATGTAGCAAGATGACTCAGAGTGGTTATAGGTTAACTATTGAGATTTCTTTAAAAAGGTATCTTTTTCTAGGCATGAGTATTAGCTCTGATCCCAGAAAAGTATATGTTTGAAGTAAATATAAATTTATTTAAATTTCTTTAACTTTATTTTCCAAATGTTCTTTGGAAGCTGTTCAGAAGTTTATTTTCTTTCTCCTTAAAGTATATGCAATAATATAACTACAAATGCTGTAAAGTTTCCAAACAACCGTTGAGTTATATTATTTTTTTTAAAAAAAATATTCTGAGTCTTGTTTAATCAGTCTTATAAAAAGTAAATCCTTGAATGATGTATTTAAAACCATCTTAACAAAAAGAGGATTTTTAAATATAATAACAGATAACATTACTGGAACATTATCAGATATATAAGGTAAAGGTAAAGGTTCCCCTGCACATGCGTGCTAGTCGTTTCCGACTCTAGGGGCCGGTGCTCATCTCCGTTTCAAAGCCAAAGAGCCAGCGCTTGTCCGAGGACGTCTCCGTGGTCATGTGGCCGGCATGACTAGATGCCAAAGGCGCACAGAACGCTGTTACCTTCCCACCGTAGTGGTCCCTATTTTTCTACTTGCATTTTTACGTGCTTTCGAACTGCTAGGTTGGCAGAAGCTGGGACGAGTAACAGGCGCTCACTCTGTTACGCGGCACTCGGGATTCGACCCGCCAAACTGCCGACCTTCTGATCGACAAGCTCAGCGTCCTAACCCACTGAGCCACCGCGTCCCTATCAGATATATATGTGCATTCAATTAAAGATTAAAATACCTAAAAAATATTCCAGCTAGGAGGAACTCTGATTTGGAGCTGAGAAAAAAATTTCCTCACGGTGAAGGATTTAAAAGTCTCATATCTCATTAAACATTTAACATGTAAGTTTGTATGTGATTTCCACGTAGGGGAATTCATTCAGTTGGAACAATATTATGGTATAACAGGATCATCACTTGATTAAAATCTTCAAGTGAAATGAAGAAAAACATTCAAAATACCTATGTTAAAACATCTCAATGTTCCTTTAGTCACAGTAATTCAAACATATTAAAACATTCAATAATTAATAGTAAAAAGATGCCCTTCTAGGCCCTTTATTATTTTACTATAAATTTTAAGACTTGTTAATCAAAATTACTATATCCCTGTGCAGAGTGATTTTCAACTAATATATAGATGATGAATTCAGCTGCTAGCCAAAATTGTTTTTTGTGCAGAAGCATATGAATTTCTTGTTAAAAATAAAAAATCCAAGATTTTCATGCTTTAATTTGCCCAGTAAGTATGAAATGAAACTTGAAAAAAAATCAACAATCTAAAGCTGCGTGAGCTGCATTGGCTACCAGTTGTCTTCCGGGCGAGATTTAAGGTGCTGGTACTTACCTTTAAAGCCCTACATGGCTTAGGCCCGCGATATCTGCAGGACCGTCTGCTGCCGGGGACGACTTCCTATCGCCCAGTGCGCTCACACAGAGAGGGCCTCCTCAGGGTGCCGTCGGCCAGATAATGTCGGCTGGCGACCCCCAGGGGGAGGGCCTTCTCTGTGGGAGCGCCAGCCCTTTGGAATCAACTCCCCCTTGAGCTTCGGATGGCCCCGGACCTCCGGTCCTTTCGCCGCGACCTCAAGACGTTCTTTTTCCATCAGGCTGACCTGGATTGATGATGGGTTTTTAAAAGTTTTAATTTTAACTGTGTAATTAATATTTGGGGCTGTTATTTAATTTTCTCTTAACTTTTGTACTGCTGGTTTTTTATTGTTGTTAGCCGCCCTGAGTCCTCTGGGAGATAGGGCGGCATATAAGTCCCAAAATAAATAAATAAATAAATAAATAAATAAATAAATAAATAAATAAATAAATAAATAAATAAATAAATAAATGTAGTCTTTAAAAAACAACCAAATAAACAGAACAAACAGAAAGCTACAACCCCCTATTATTTCTGGATGAAATAAACTGAAAATAGAACTGAAGAAGCTTCTTGGATGAAAAGAGAAACATTTTAAAAAAGAAGAAGAAGAAAGACCAGTTGCATTTTGGAAAAAGCACCTTTGGGACCATTCCAACATATTTGTGCCAGATTAAAAGAAAATATCCTGGATTAGCTTCCAGTCCCAGTAAAGTATTATGATTTTTTTTGTCTTTTATCATTGGCACAGCTGATGGCTAAGTCTTCAAAGAACTATTTTTAAAAACTGGCGCCTCTTTCACATTGGTTCCTTTAAAATGAGGCATTCTGCATGATACCACGATGGACTTTATGATTGCAAATGCACAGTTTAGACTTCATGTTGCCTATCATCCACACATTGATTTCAACTCAGCTTAATCAGATCGGTTTATCTGATCTGAATTTATCCTTTATTTATTTGGAAGTAGTTTTTTGGAGGTGTGCTAAGGCCAGGACCTGTGTTAGTATTTTCAAACATATTGTGACTTTCTAAAGACATGACTGTCTTCTGTAGTATTGCACATTGTGGCATTCTAGTCGGTTGCTAGATTAAAGAGTTAACAAAAGTTATAACTTCTTTCTGCAAGCCATTTTGTCAGCATATTAATTGTATCCAGGCTTTCTAAATACTTTCAGAGTGCAATAGCTCTTGTAAGTCAGTTGGCAAATATATCAAGGGTCTCAAAATTGTATCTCAAAAAATGTATCAAATTAGCTAAGAACTATAACCAGATCTTTCCAAAAGAAAGCAGATGAAAAAAGGCATGGGAACATTGAGGAAAGCCCAGAGAAGCAATTCAACATATTCTGCAATCAGATTTTTTAAATCTACTTTTAATCCTACAGGAAGTATGCTGATTGTAGCTATAAGCAACCTTTTAAACCCATTTGTTGGCCCATTATCCAGGGGGACTTGACTACTAATGTCAAATGCATGTGGAATCTGATTAGCTGAGTTGTCTGTATGAAATCTATTTGTTCGAGGTAACTTTGTACATTAATGGGAACAAAGGACTGGAAGTGCATCCATCCATTGCTTTCCATCCATGGGCTGCCATTCTCTGATGTACCAGAAGGACAGATATAAATAGTTAATGACTCTGGTTTAACTCATTAGAGGGAATTCAAGGGATCAGGTTCATGGACTAAATCATATCTCTTTCTCAGTTCCCATATTTCTTTACCAGGTCTTGCAGATTAAAAGGGAAGTACAACTGTGAAGTTGATAGACTGAGTCTATATTCCAATAAAATAGTAAGCAATAAGTTAATACTGTGTTTCCCCGAAAACAAGACCTATCCCGAAAATAAGCCCTGGCTTGATTTTTATGTGTGCACCTAATAGAAGCCCTATCCCAAAAATAAGCCCTAGTTAAGACCCTGCCCACTCCGTCCCGTCTGATTGCATGAGGTATAAAAATCAAGCTAGGGTGTGGGTGGGGGGACTGGAGCTGCCCCCCACTTGCCTCAGGGCTGTCACAGCCAAGCCTCCCACGACCAGACACCTGCCTTGCCTCGCAATAACAGCAGCCCTGTCCAGCAGGAGCCTGCGTGGCTGCTGGCGCACTTCTGGTTGCTGGCAGTTGGTCGCGGCAGGACGCCACATGGTGTGTCACTTGTGCATGCCAAGCACAACACACCACATGTCATCTTGCCGCAAGCGGCAGCACCAGCACAACACACCACATGGTATCCTTACACAATCAGCGGCACTGGCATGATGCGCCACATGGCCTCCTGCCACGACCGGTGGCACCGGCACAATGTGCCACATGGCTTCCTGCTACAAGCAGCTTCAAGTGGCTGCAGAAGAAGTCAGGTGGAAGTGTGACAGATGTTGGGCGTGGGAGGCCTAGCTGCAGCGGTCCTGAACTAAGTGGGTAAGAATCCCCCCAAAATAAGACCTAGTGCCACTTTTGGAGGCAAAACAAGTATAAGACTGGGTCTTATTTTCAGGGGAAAATGGTAGTAGCATTGAGAGTAATGAAGCAATAGATTAGTGATAGCATTGAGGGTAATGCAGGCAAAGAATTCTCAGGCAAATAATAATTATGACCAAAGAGAATTAGGATACCAGAAATTGGGAATTAGGGTGGAGCAGTACATAAAGGCCACAATTCATGTATGTAACATCATTTAAAGAATGATTTCGTATTTCCTATCTGTCCCATTGTTATCTAAGAAGGAACATCATCCCCCAAATGTCTTCACACAGCAGAACTTTGTTGAGACAATTATTAGGATTCCTACATACCAACTTGTCCAGTTCAGTGCTCTAAAGCTACCTCCACTCCAGTGGCTGAACTCTTTCTCTTCCTCCTCCCTCCCCCTAAATAATCTTGCCTCTGGTCCATTTATTTCCCTTGCATTTTTCCTGTTTGCACACCATATCTAATCTTGGGTTTGGCAATAATAATATGCATTTTTTCCTCTTCCAACAAGCTGCAAAAGAGCATTAGACAGAAATAGGCCACATATATTTGGCTACTTCAAAGGGGCAATACAAACAAAACAACTTGTTCTACTCTAACCTTGAAGGGAAGAAGAGGTGAATTAAGAATATGAAAATAGCCCAACTATCATATCAGACTCAGATATGATGGCACCGAAGGAGATTATCAGGCACGAAAAAATAACAACATTGGGTCAAGAGTCAAAAATGACTGAACGACAAAACTGTAAGGTCATCCTCAATTTACAGTCACAGTTGGGGCTAGAATTTCCATTGATAAGCAAGGCACATGTTAAGTGAGTTGAACCCACTACCTTTTCTGCCACGGTAAGCAATCAGTGTACTTGTTAAATGAATCATATGGTTGTTAAGTGAATCTGGTTCCCACCCCCATTGACTTTGCTTGTTGGAAGCCATCTGGGAAGACCCAAGTGGTGATCATGTAGCTCTGGGATGCTGCAATCATCATAAATACATGCTTATTGCCAAGAGTCCGAATTTGAACATGTGATAGTGGGGAATGCTTTGATGGCCATAAGTGCAAGGACAAGCCATAAAAGCTACTTTTATCAGTGCCACTGTAACTTTGAATGATTGCTAAACAAATGTATGTTGAAGGCCACCTGTATCCTGCAGAAACAAAGCATTGATAGAGAAGAGGATGAACATTACAATTTTTCTTTTAAGCAGCTTCCAAAGCAAAAGAAGTGTGCCAGACTATGCCAAGATACAGTATTGTATCTTCCTATACAATACACCCTTGGATGTGGTAGCATTTCCCCATTCAAGAGTGGTGTGCATTCTGGTGGTTCTGTCAAACTCATAATTCTGCTTGAAGAACAGGTGACACTATGGCCAAGGGGATCTTTACAGTTGCACCCTTTCCTGGACTGGGTAGTTCTTCAGATAGTCACCCATCCCCTAGTCACAGTTTGACTATTATAATGTGCTGTATGTGGGCTGCTCTTGAAAAATAACCAGAAGTCTCAACTGATCCAGAATGCAGCAGTGCAAGCATTAATGTGCATGCCTGTATACAGATAGTCCTTGACTTACAACAGTATATGTAGTGACCATTCAAAGTTATAACAGCACTGGAAAAAGGTGACTTATAACCATTTTTCACACTTAAAACCGTTGCATCCCCATGGTCATGTGATCAAAATTCAGATGATTGCCAACTGGTACATATTTATTTATTTATTTATTTATTTATTTAATTTATATACCGCCCTTCTCCCGGAGGACTCAGGGCGGTGAACAGGGCAATACATAAAAACTAGATACAAAAATTAAAAATTATTAAAACGTGATTAAACAATGCCCATAAATTAATACAAATTAAAATTGAAGTTCATTTATAAAAATCCCACCCCGTCCCATCAGGCCAGGCCAGCTTGTTTAAAGAGATGGGTTTTAAGATCGCGCCGGAAGGAGCGGAGATCGGGCGCCATCCGGAGCTCGACCGGAAGATGGTTCCATAAATCCGGTGCACCCACAGAGAACGCCCTCCCCCTGGTTGCAGTATCCCGGGGTCATGTCATCATTTTTTGCGACCTTCTGACGAAGGTAAGTCAAAAATGGGGCAAAACTCTCTTAACAAATGTCTCACTTAGCAACATAAATTTTGAGCTCAATTGTGGTTATATGTCAAGAACCACCTATACCAGTGTGACACCTTTGCTTCATGAACTACCTTGCCTGCCAGTAAATTTCTGAGTGCAGTGGAAGGCATTGGTCATAGGCATAGGGCGGGGTTATTTGAGGAACCACCTATCTCTCATAATCTCAGCCAGGCTGGCAGTGCTATCTATTGGGCCAGCCTCATCTGTTTGCAATGCCTGCCCTCTGGAATGAGATCCCCATAAAATCTGTGTGGCTCCCATCCTGCTGGCATTCTGTAGAGCCCTAAGGACCTGAGTTTTCTCCAAGGCCTTTGATTATGTTGGATGGAGACCCTTGTTGGATGTGTTTTTGTTTTTGTGTGGAGTGACCAGATCTCATCTTGTTTTGTTTTGTACTGTATTTTTGTTCCTTACATTATGAGCATCCAGACTTGGACGGCACCCGAATTTAAATAAATGAATAAATAGCCATGGTTGAATCTTGGCACCAGCTTAGAGATCTACATATGAGGAAACCTGCTGCTTGCTAATATAGATGGTTTATCTACATCTGCTGGGGAATATGCAAAGTACTTCTTTATTATTGCATAAGCCTTGAAAACATGTAGATTTTAAATTCCCTGAAGGACAGGAATGGTTTACTTTGAAAGGATAGATTTGATATAAGCCTTCTATTAGGAAAACAGGCTTTTTAAAAAATTTAAAAGTGGAATTTTAATTGTGTGCTATATTTTATCTTGTAAAAATATCTCCATTTGGTCCTCTTTTTTATTAACACAAATGCATCAATTCCGCCTGTGGCTACATTGCTGAATAATATTGTAGATGAAGCAAACAGACAAACAGAGCACATCAGAGCCATTTTTATTGCTTGAAGCAGCCAGGGAAAAGCTGCACTCAAGCACTGCCATCATAAATTTTAAAGCAAAAGCATTAAAATACTTACTTGTCCCAGTTGTGCCTTAGAACTCTGGAGAAGGGCAATGTTAGCATATGTAGATAGGTCTGTCTTGAAAATGAGGCAGTGAAATACAGCAAAAGGTTTTTATTACCAACAAAGGCTTAGATGGTAGCCATTCTACAGCTGCTTTCCCTTCAGGTTTATAAAGCTAATGGAGAGTCCAGTACATGTTATAGATTCTTCATCTGGGACGCTTCCTAGGACGTAAAGAGCACATCACCTCAAAAGGACTATAAATTATGGTTTCAAAGAATAAAAGGTGCCTCAACCTGTTCTCCAGAAAATATGTATATCGTAATAACAATAAAAGAACAAAAGGCATATGAACAACATATATATCAACAGCAGTAATTGAGAGCGATCTAGGTGTTCTAGTGGACCACCACTTAAGTATGAGCCAGCAATGTGCTGCAGCTGCCAAAAAAACCAATGCAGTTCCCTCTGCATCAACAATGGGATAGCATCAAGATCACGAAAAATGATAGTACCCCTCTACAGTATACTGCAGTTGTAAGACCGCACTTGAATACCGTGTCCAGTTCTGTTTACCACAATACAAAAAAGCCTTTGAGTGTCTAGAAAGTTCTAAGAACAGCCACAAAGATGATTAGGGATTGGAGACTAAACCATACGATGAATGGTTGCAGGAATTGGGAATGACTAGTCTAACAAAGAGGAAGATTAGCATGTCTTCCTCTTGATAGCAATCTTCCAATATTTGAGGGGCTGTTCTCCAAAGCACCTGAGGACAAGACAAGAAGTAGGAGATGGCAGTTTAACAAACAGAGTTTGTAGATTCTCCTAGAATTAAGGAGAAATTTCCTATCAGTGAGAACAGTTAACCACGGGAACAGCTTACCTCCAGAAGTTGTGGATGCCCCATCACTGCAGTATTTTTACAAAGCGATTGGGCAGCCATTTGTCTGGAATGGCATAGATCTCCTGCTTGAACTGGGGATGGAGTAGAAGACTTCCAAGGTCCCTTCCAGCTCTATTATTCTGTAACTTCTGAAATACTATGATGTGTAGAGTAGCATCAAGAAAGAACTGTGCATATTACTAGTTGCTTGTGTTTGGACATGCTGGTGTTATTACAGCCTTATTAATTTGTGCCAAGCCCAAATACATCCCTTTCAAGGCAATTATTTGTTTCTTACATTTCCTCATCTCCTTTTAATCAACAGTATTTAAAACAGATGAATGATAGTTAACATCTCCTTTTACAGAGAAAATTGGGAAGGGTGGAGATCCCTTGAGGTAGAAGCCACCATGTTCCAAGGCCTGGAGATCAGTGGGAAGATTTGTTTTCCCTTCTCACTACCGTATTGCAAATCAGTATTCTTATACTTGTTTCACTAATGTGCCACAGAAGCTGGAGACACGCTGGGGAAAGTGAAGGCCCCCAGTACATTCAATTTGACTTCAAGCACCTTCAGAATATCAATAGAGGAGAACAGTAACTCCAGATGTTATGGTTGCTGCTATGAAGCCTTTGG
Organism: Vipera ursinii; assembly: GCF_947247035.1. Classification (NCBI taxonomy): domain Eukaryota; kingdom Metazoa; phylum Chordata; class Lepidosauria; order Squamata; family Viperidae; genus Vipera; species Vipera ursinii. Next base: position 189,304,893 of record NC_139516.1, read on the forward strand.
TGATGGATCTCCCTTTCCAACCCAAAAAATGTGAAGCATGTAATATTGTCTCAAATGTCCTTCCAGAACTAATAAGCAAAAGCAGATTTTAGGTCCTGGTTTCTTCAGTGAGGGAGGGGAAAAACAAGGACCTCTTAAGGCTGCTGGCTGGATTATATTCTGTGGCAGCCTTGAATTCTCTTACCTTAGCAGGGCAAAAAAGCTCTGCTAGCCACCTATTATAGCTTGAGGGTTGTTTTTTTTTTTTTTTAAAAAAAAGAAGGCCCTTTTAATCTTGAATACCTAAAAAAAAATGAATAAAATCTTGTTTCACTTTGCACTTTTAGTTACTGGTTCTTTCCCTGTCCCGCTTTTCAAGAAGTGAATGAAATGCACAGTGAGTTGCTGTACTGATCGGTTTACTCATTTTGCCCCATCATGAGACAATGCTATGTTTCACATTTGAGTCTGCTTTGACTCCTTTTCATGAATTTCCTTTGAGAGGTTCTCGTAATTAAACTTGGCGTCTATATTTGACACTCCCTATCAGGAGTTTGAGGACCAGAACGCCTGCTCAGGCTTTCAGTGGCAGAGAGAAACAATGTGGCTCCCATTATTTAGTCTTGCATAGCGTTTTTGAAGACTGGGTAGCTTATCCCCTGCTGATCATTTTTTAAAAATTCTATTTTTCCGCTCTGGGAATATATTTTACAGAGAGCTGGGAATACTAGTTAAAACCTATGTAATAGAGAGCATGATAAATGTTCTCAGTTTGTGAGTGGCCAAGAAACTGGAGTTTTTTCAGAAGCTTTCATGTATATTTTTGAGTAGCTGTGATTTTGAAGAAGTTAAATAGGTTAAGCTACTGCTTCGGATGAATATCAAGACCAGGATCTGTGCATATATTGTTGGTACATGGCTGTAACCAGAAATTTTGCCTGAATCAAAGCATTTATTCATTTTTAGTACTCAAATGGTCAATGGACTAGATTAATTACAAAACCATCTGGTTTCCAACAGTGCTCTCTCTAGATTGTTATAAATCAGCTTCTGAAATGGTGAAAAACACCATCAGTAAACCATCTCTGACATACTGATTTATCTATAATTATTATGTTAACATTCAAGCAAATTAACCATAATACTAGGTTGGATATAAAAATCCAACCTGTTTGCCTTATGTAATATAAGAATAATTGCTTTTCTTGATTGTATTTATATACTAATTAAAGTTCTTCTACTGCTGATTAGAAAGGGTTCTTAGTGATTTCCACTATCCCTTCCTTTTCAAAATAGTGCAGTAAGTATCTTCATAGAATTGGCATTAAAATATTTGTTGTACTAAAAGGGTTCCAAAAAGCATTTTAATAAAATTGCCCTGTTTGCACAAATAACTGCAAGGGAAAGAAAGGTAGGGAAAGAAAATAAAATATTGCTGTCCATAACAGTGAACTTTTGGTGTTTTCCCTCTGCTATTTCTATCTTTTCTTTCCAGCAAAGTATTTTTGACTGGTAGAATTAGGCGTGCCAGCCTGGCACTCTGTGTAAATGGGGTGTCTTGTGTTGATTAAAAAAGGAATCCGTGTACCCAAACAAAAAGACCTATGTTCTAATTCAGGGGTCCCCAACCCCCAGTCCATGGTCCAGTACTGGGCTGTAGCATGCCAGCAGCTGGTCTGCACAAACAAGCAAAGCCCCATCTGTGGGATGCATTCAGCACACAAAACCACGCACTCTCCGGTCCATGGAAAAACCTTTCTCCACAGAATCAGTCCCTAGTGCCCAAAAGGTTGGGGACCTCTGTTCTAATTCATCACATTCCTCACAACTGATGGTTGTTTTTAGTTTCATTCTCCTTCAGAGCATGAGGCACCAGCCTGCTCTTTCATAATCTTGAGAACGTTACTAGCTTGCAACAAGAATTTTCTCATTCTCAATAACTAAGTTTGTAAATGCAGTAATTATCTTAAAGTGTGGCATCCTTGGTTCTCTCTGAGTTTGATTGTTTGCTTGTAGATATTTTATCACTCAACTAGGTAACATCACATCTATTTTGATGGTGTTATCTAGTTCAGTAACGAAATGTCTGCAAGCAAACAACTAAGCTCACCAAGACCTCCACAGTTCAAATCTTCTGTTAGAATTATCTGAAGTTATGACATTCATAATAAAATATATGGCAACTGCATATTATTCCATGGTAATAGCAGAGATATTTTGGACATTATAACTTTGTCATTGGTAACGTGGTTGGAGCTTATAGGACTTCCTCCCCCCAACATTATAAAGTCACTGATATGCAGATATGGTTTATATGTAGAGTTTACATGAACATAGCATATTTGTAGTATTTACATTAAGGGAAATTAGTTTTGGTAAAGTGGCATAGAGTATATGTTCCATAACTAATACAAATTATTTGAGAATTAGGTAATAGTGTTAACATTTCTATTTATGATACTCAACATATTAGCAGACTTCAGAAGAATGTTATTTTGGCATAAATGTTCCATTAATAATTTTACAGCCAAGATCTGAAAGTCCTGCTGGTCTTCCACAAGGCCAGCAGGGGGCTCTGCTCCTCAGTTTATCCCACTGGCCTTCTAAAACAGGGGTCCTCAACCTTGGCAATTTTAAGACTTGTGGACCTCAACTCCCAGAATTCCTCAGTGAGCTGGCTGAGGAATTCTGGGAGTTGAAGTCCACAAGTCTTAAAGTTGCCAAGGTTGATGACCCCTGTTCTAAGAGATTTTTTTTATCAGCTGCTTACCTCTGGCACAAGGTTGGAAACACCTACCATTTTTTTTCTCCAGGAATGCCTCTGCAGTGTATATGAAGCTTAATGGGAAACCTGAAAATCAGTGGCTGAAATTTTGTTTTACAAGGTTGTTTGAATAGATGGAAACTAATCAAGAAAGACCCCTTCATGGATTACTGCCTTGTCGTGGCGAAGGGGCTTGCGTAATTCAATGAAGCTATGAGCTATGCCGTGCAGGGCCACCCAAAACGGACAGGTCATAGCAGAGAGTTCTGACAAAACGTGATCCACTGGAGAAGGAAATGGCAACCCACTCCAGTATCTTTGCCATGAAAACCCTATGGACAGTACCAAAAGGCAAAAAGATATGACACTGGAAGATGAGCCCCTCAGGTTGGAAGGCGTCCAATATGCTACTGGGGAAGAGCAGAGGGCTAGTACTAGTAGTGCCAGAAAGAATGAAGCAACTGGGCCAAAGCCGAAAGGACGCTCAGCTGTGGATATGTCTGGTGGTGAAAGGAAAGTCCGATGCTGTAAAGATTTTTTCTCCATAGGAACCTGGAATGTAAGATCCATGAATCAAGGCAAGCTGGACGTGGTGAAACAAGAGATGACAAGACTGAACATCGACATCTTAGGTATCAGCGAACTAAAATGGACAGGAATGGGTGAATTTAATTCAGATGACCATCAGGTATACTACTGCGGGCAAGAATCCCTCAGAAGAAATGGAGTAGCCTTCATAGTCAATAAAAGAGTAGGAAAAGCAATACTGGGATACAATCCTCAAAATGACAGAATGATCTCAGTTCGAATCCAAGGCAAACCATTCAATATCACAGTAGTCCAAGTCTATGCCCCAACCACCGGTGCTGAAGAGGATGAAATTGACCGGTTCTATGAAGCCCTACAGCACCTTATAGAACTAACACCAAAAAATGATGTCCTTATCATCATGGGGGATTGGAATGCTAAAGTAGGAAGCCAAAGGATAACTGGAATAACAGGCAAGTTTGGCCTTGGAGTACAAAATGAAGCAGGGCACAGGCTGATAGAATTTTGTCAAGAGAATACGATGGTCATAGCAAACACTCTTTTCCAACAACCCAAGAGACGGCTCTACACATGGACATCACCAGACGGTCAACACAGAAATCAGATTGACTATATGCTCTGCAGCCAAAGATGGAGAAGCTCTATACAGTCAGTAAAAACAAGACCAGGAGCTGACTGTGGCTCAGACCATGAGCTTCTCGTTGCAAAGTTTAGGCTTAAACTGAAGAAAGTAGGGAAAAGCACTAGGCCAGTCAGGTATGAATTAAATCATATCCCTGTTGAATATACAGTAGAGGTGACAAATAGATTTAAGGAATTAGATCTGATAGACAGGGTGCCTGAAGAACTATGGACAGAGGTTCGCAACATTGTACAAGAGGTAGCAACCAAAACCATCCCAAAGAAAAAGAAATGCAAGAAAGCAAAATGGCTGTCTGAGGAAGCTTTGCAAATAGCTGAGGAAAGGAGGGAAGCGAAAGGCAAGGGAGAAAAAGAAAGATACGCCCAACTGAATGCAGAATTCCAGAGAATAGCTAGAAGAGATAAGAATGCCTTCTTAAATGAACAGTGCAAAGAAATAGAAGAAAACAATAGAATAGGGAGGACCAGAGATCTTTTCAAGAAAATTGGAGAGATGAAGGGAACGTTCCATGCAAAAATGGGCATGATAAAGGACCAAAATGGCAGGGACCTAACAGAGGCAGAAGAGATTAAGAAGAAGTGGAAAAATTACACAGAAGAACTATACAAGAATGAGCTTAACGTCCCTGATAATCACAATGAGGTGGTCACTGACCTCGAGCCAGACATCCTAGAATGTGAAGTGAAGTGGGCCTTAGAAAAGCTGAGCAACAACAAAGCTAGTGGAGGTGACAGTATTCCAGCTGAGCTATTCAAAATCTTAAAAGACGATGCAGTAAAAGTGCTACACTCAATTTGCCAGCAAATTTGGAAAACTCAACAGTGGCCACAGGATTGGAAAAGATCAGTTTACATTCCAATTCCAAAGAAAGGCAGTGCCAAAGAATGTTCAAACTATCGTACCATTGCACTCATTTCTCATGCTAGTAAAGTTATGCTTAAAATCCTACATGCTAGACTTCAGCAGTATGTGGATCGAGAACTACCAGAAGTACAGGCAGGATTTCGAAGAGGCAGAGGAACTAGAGATCAAATTGTCAACATACGCTGGATCATGGAGAAAGCTAGAGAGTTCCAGAAAAACATCTACTTCTGCTTCATTGACTATGCTAAAGCCTTTGATTGTGTGGATCATAACAAACTGTGGCAAGTCCTTAAAGAGATGGGTGTACCAGACCATCTTATTTGTCTCTTGAGAAACCTATATGCGGGCCAAGAAGCAACAGTGAGAACTGGACACGGAACCACTGATTGGTTCAAAATTGGGAAAGGAGTCCGGCAAGGCTGTATACTGTCGCCTTGCATATTTAACTTATATGCAGAGCACATCATGAGAAAGGCAGGGCTAGATGAATCAAAAGTTGGAATTAAGATTGCCGGGAGAAATATCAACAACCTAAGATATGCAGATGATACCACTCTAATGGCAGAAAGTGAAGAACTTAAAGAGCCTCTTGTTGCAGGTGAAGAAGGAGAGTGCAAAAGTTGGGTTGAAACTAAACATTAAGAAAACCAAGATCATGGCATCCAGCCCTCTCAATTCCTGGCAAATAGATGGGGAAGAAATGGAGGTAGTGACAGATTTTATTTTCCTGGGCTCCAAGATCACTGCAGATGGGGACTGTAGTCAAGAAATTAAAAGACGCTTGCTCCTGGGGAGGAAAGCCATGGCAAATCTAGACAGCACACTAAAAAGCAGAGACGTCACCCTGTCAACAAAAGTGCGTATAGTCAAGGCTATGGTCTTCCCAGTTGCAATGTATGGCAGTGAAAGTTGGACCATAAGAAAGGCTGAGCGCCAAAGAATTGAGGCCTTTGAACTCTGGTGCTGGAGAAGACTCCTGTGAGTCCCTTGGACTGCAAGGCGATCAAACCGGTCAGTCCTAGAGAAGATCAACCCTGACTGCTCTTTAGAAGGCCAGATCCTGAAGCTAAAACTCAAATACTTTGGCCACCTAATGAGAAGGAAGGACTCACTGGAGAAGAGCCTAATGCTGGGAAAGATTGAGGGCAATAGAAGAAGGGGACGACAGAGAATGAGGTGGCTGGATGGAGTTACTGAAGCAGTAGGCGTGAGCTTAAATGGACTCCAGAAGATGGTAGAGGACAGGAAAGCCTGGAGGAACGTTGTCCATAGGGTTGCAACTAACAACAACAACAACAACAATCAAGATAGAAGCAACCTAGAACTAAGGAGAAATTTCCAACAGTGAGAACAAGGGTCTTCAAACTTGGCCCTTTTATGACTTGTGGACTTCAACTCCCAGAATTCCTCAGCCAAGCACGCTGGCTGAGGAATTCTGGGAGTTGAAGTCCACAAGTCATAAAAGGGCCACGTTTGAAGACCCCTGAGTGAGAATAATTAACCAGTGGATTGGCTTGCCTTCAGAAGTTGTAAGTGGAGGCTTTTAAGTAGAGACTGGACAGCCATTTGTCTGAAATGGTATAGAGTCTCCTGCTTGAGCAGTGGGTTGGATTAGAAGACCTCCAAGATGCCTTCCAACTCTGTTGTTCTATGTTCTGTGTTCTCCTGTTTGTTTGTTTATTTGAAATTACAATAGCCTAAGGAATTTAATGAAACGGAGCAAAGGAGTATTCTATTAGTACACTGGTATAATGGGTGCTATGTTAAGATTCCCAGTAGTGGCTCCTTCTCTTCTAAAGAAACCTAACATTAAATTTGGATTGCTTTTCATCTAAGTTCAATCAAAACTGGGACTTCCCCTTTGCCACTATTGGGGACATCTAATTTTATTGCCCCCCTCCTTTTATGATGAGAAGTAATAGCAATAGCCCTTATATACCACTTCACAGTGCTTTACAGCCCCGTCTAAGTGCTTTACAGAGTCAAGCATATTGCCCCCAACAATCTGGATCCTCATTTTATTGACCTTAGAAAGATGGAAGACTGGATCTACCATGAGCCGGTGAGAATCAAACTGCCGAACTGCTGGCAGTTGGCAGTTAGTAGAATTAGCCTGCAATACTGCATTCTAACCACTGTGCCACCTCAGCTATTTGCACCCTACAAAAGATAATAAGCTACAGGGCTTTTTTTCTCATAGAATGCTCAGAACAGCATTCCGGCACCTTTTTTTTTTTTTTGAAAAAAAAAGCTCTCTCTATTGGCTTTAGGAGTAGGCAATCTTGGCTCTTTTTTATGACTCGTGGACTTCAATTCCCAGAAATCCTGAGCCAGCCACGCTGAGGGGAAAGAGAGAGGTTTCCAAGCTGAGCCATGCTGGCTCAGGAATTCTGGGAGTTGAAGTTCTTGAGTCATAAAAGAACCAAGGTTGCCTACCCTGCACTAGAGGAGGACATTAAAATTATTTACAAGGTTACTTCTTTAGGAACTAAACTTTTAGAATCTAAAACAGCTAATTCAAAAAAGCCAACAAGAAAGAACCTCACATTTTTCATCTGCTTCTGTCTTTTGGAAGGTAAAATTAGATAACAAAATAATCTATTTCCTATGTTAACAACTCTACAATGAAATCAATAATGGTAACAGGAAAGAAATGAGAAACATTTTTCTCAATGTAATATGTCTAATTTAGCTGATGCTAGAAAAAAATAATATCTTTTGTACACTCTTGAAAACTATTTTGAATCTATAACCATCTATTACAACTAAACTAAATTAAACAATTCTTAAGAATGAAAATATTCTTAATTTGAACTTTACTTTTAGTGTTTGGACTGTTGTGTGTTTTGAAAAATAGATTATTTAGAATCTAGTTATGTTGCACTTCAGTCTTTAAATAATTAACCTAGTATATACATAACAATATATGATGTTTTCCATGGTGAACTTAACATCAATAACAACATTAATTAAAAAGGCTAAAATAATTTCTGGTGGTATTATCTGTACATTAAAATTTTGTTTAGTCACAATCTTTCACTTTTCACATTCTGGACAAGCAGAATCCTAGCAAAAGATGTTACATAGGTGAATAAGTGTGGTCAGTAGCATATGCCTTTTTAAAAATATCAAACATGCAAAGAAACAAAAATAAGTCCAAAATATCTGTATTACATCTAGAAATGCCAACTTTGCAACCAATATTTCTCATCCATAACTATGGCGCCCTAAGGATACCTGCATACATGCAAATGCTTCTCTGGGATCAGTAACACAGCAGGAATTGCCTTTTTCTTTCCAGTAACAGATTGCTGGGAAATACCAAACATGGCCTTGAGAATTCCAATGTTTGTTACAAATTTTTCTGGATGTGGTTGGAAAGAGGCTGTTTGGCGCCAGAGACCACGAGGAACACCGCTCTGGGTCGGGGTTCGGAGCAGCTCCGGGTGGGGGCTCAGCACGGGCAGCGATATGGCAACTGTGGGGAGGGGAATCCCCACGGCATGTTGCTTCGAGCCGCAGGGTTGGGGGTGCAAAGGACGGGCTGCGACGCCGTAGCAAGACACCAACATTGCTCCCAGTGACAGAACCTCTGAGTTCCAGGACCTTTTTATTTTTTTAGAAAAAAAGCACTGGTAAGCTATCTTATGCAAAGCTGCTGTGCAGGCTTTTGGCAGGTGGGATACCTTTCCATTCTGTTCCCACACAAGGGGTACACTCAAAGGGCAGCACCTGTGGCCTCACAAAGGTAGCAAAACCCATATTGAAAAAAATCTTCAAGGGACCTGGCCTGAAAGGGACATTTGGCAATTACTTACTGATTAGCCTGCATTTCTAAAAATAAAACATTGAAGTAAAAGTCAATTTTTGGTCCCAGGCCAGAAACCAAATACAAGATAGATTGATTTAGCAGCTTGGTTCACTACCTCATGCTGCAAAGTGTGGGATATTATTCTCCCACTAGTCTGTTTTTATTTGCCATATATTTTCTTAGGTTCTAGAATGGTGACTTGGGGAAAAGGAGAAGGAGAGAAGCGGGGAAATGCAAAAGCTGTTTGCTTTTGGCATTATTCAGACCCCCTCTTCTGTTTTTGTTAGCGGGGGCAAAAACTCCACCAGAGACCACAAGCCTTTGTGGAGAGAACAATAAATGGCACACCAGCAAATGGAGTTGAAAAGAATGCCAAGGTTGTCACTCCCCATCAGTGGTTTGGATGTATTTCCTCCTCTGAGAAACATTTTGAATGCTTGGGGCTAAATTGTGCACAGGCAACAGGTGGTTTGCTTTACCAAAGGGCATGTGTAATGCTTAAGTGAACAAGAGCCAAGTTCCAGCAGATGGGCTCTTGCTCACTCGGCTCCGTGGAAGGATATTTTTCATGTTATGTGTGGAAAAGAGCAGTAACCCTGGTTCACTGGAAGAGGTCTTGGTCACAAAAATAGCCATTAGCTAATGAGTCATCCCAATCAGAGCACAAACCATCTAGGCTCCTCCTGGAACATATGCTAAGATAGGCTTCATGCACATGAGAGCAGTTGGGAACTTAATCAGAGCAAGCATTATAGGAGGGGGAGAACCAATTGCTGATTTAAATTATTTGCATGGTAATCCTGTTGATTTCCCTGAACTTTCAGTGATGTATGTTTGGAACTGAAGACAGAGGCTCCTAATCCACTTGGAGATGGGGAGGCTAGCGATCTTCCTGCATCCGTTCCCTTGGTGGTGGCACTCCTGTTATTAATAAGCCTGTAATATCATAACCTGTTATTAATTTGCATTAAAAACAATGCAAATTTCTGGGAACTCATTAGTTTTCTACTTATTTTATCCCCCACAACAAACTTGTGAGGACCCAGGTCAACCCTGATGTGTTCCATGGACAAATGAGGATATGCTTTGGCATGTCCCAGGTTGTCATTAATCCCTACACTACTGGCTCCCCACTGCTGCTTTTTGAAAAAAAACAACAACACTTTTTATTCATTTCATGAAATGCCAAGTGTGAACGTGAGCCAGAAAAAGGGTCTGCTCCCCTTGATGACAAAGCTGGCAAACCACAGTCCAGACTAAGATGATGATGAACCCAGGGTTGCTAGAGAGCCTGGATACCTGGCTTGTGAAGCTTTGCTGTTTCTATGACCACAGAAGGACTATGGGCATGCAAACACTGATGCACATATCCATGCCTATCTGGGTTGAAAGCAAATGAACAAAGTTGATTAATAGGTTGGGGAGGATATAGAAGGACATCGGTTGAAGCAACATCAAATCAAAATCAATCTTTTTTATGGTTACAGGGCTTAAAATGGTGAGGTACAGTCAATTAAAAAAAATAGAAGGTACATCATAATCTAAAACAATTTTGAAACTAAAAAATATAAAACAAAAATAAATATAGTAAAAAGTATATATAGAAACAAAAGTAAAATGCTCCAAAAAGAGGGGTAGCAGCATTGAATGGATGTAGGGGACCATAAAGGTTAGTATGTGGCATATCTATCAAATTACAGAGCATTCTCTTAGGACAAACTAGCTGCTCATTTAGCCTGGTTTATGGCACAGGTTGCCATCCGACAGATTCTAAAGGCTGCTGTGCAGAACCTAGCGACGTTCCATGTTATAGCAGGATTAGCATCTGAAAGCAACAGGGAGGTATAGAATTGCTGTCTGTGCCCAGAGTATTGGTGCAGTAATGGTGAAGTGAAGCTAGTGCAGATGTTTCTGCAACACAGACACTGGGAAAGCATGTGCTCTGTAGTCTCTAAGTCCCAGGAGCCTTGTCTCTCTGGGTAGGGAATCTTCCTATATCAGCCTTCAAGGTCAGCTGAGGGGAGAGCATAGCATTGTGCCAGAGTAAAGGCCCTCTGGTGTTTAGATACTTTGAGATTACTTAAGTATGCCATGGAGAGCTGAGGAGGGGGCAGAATACTATTGGATTCACTGGCAATTAAGGTTGGAGATCTGATGGGCACTCTGTGTCTGCTATACCTTGTTAATGAGTACTTTGGCCTCATCATATCCCATTCTGAGTAGAAGGCTGGAGAAAAGCCCAAGAGCAAGATTTTAGTTGCCATGGCCTGTTTCCATGTGGACAGAAAATCATCACTCATAGTTAATGGGGCAAGTCTAAAGGGGCAAAAAGGCTAATTGAGCCAATAATACCTTCCACTTTCATGAGGTCTATTTCTAGTCTCATGGTGGCATTACAGACACATTTTGGGGATTGTGTTTGCGCAAAACTGGAAGGCACTGAAAGCTCCTCCAGAAGAAGAGGTGATCAGGAAAATAATGGAATGTGCGGAAATGAATAGATTAACAATGATAATTAAAGATAAGACAGAGTCAGAGTATTATGAAATTTGGGGAAAATTTTATGAGTGGGTGAAAAAGAGAATATGCTTAATAAACGGCTAACACTAATTTAGATGGAAGAAAAATTAGGAGATAAGGAGGGAGACCCAGGCGACACAGTATTGCATAACTGGAGGTAGTATAAAAATTTATAGAAGGTCAGATTTATAGAAATATTGATGTAATAGAAAATTAATGTTATCATACCTAATATAAATATTGAAAATCTAAGGAGAGGAGCTGCTCGTACATGACCCCTCAATTGTATCGGAAGAGGAATGGGAGGGAAGAAAGGAGAGGAGAGAGGGAAGAGAGTAGAGGAGGGGGAAGGAAGTAGGAAGGTTAGAGGAAAAGAGGAGGAGAAGTGGGGAGAAACGGGAGGGGAATGGTGAGGGAAAGAGGAGAGGAGAGGAAGAAGAGGGAAGTAGGAAAGAAAGGAAAAAGGGAGAAAGAAAGTAGAGAAGAGGAAAGAGAGAGAAGGAGGGTGGATACAGTGAAAGGGGAAATGGACGAGCAGCACCCAAACTTGCGTGTATGTATCTATGTATTGCGGTATATTTGTTGACTTGTTTGTGGAAGAAATGGAAAAATAAAAATGAATATAAACTAAAAAAAAAGACACATTTTGGGTCTTAACCGGCCGATCTTAGAAATTTGGATTTTAATTATGCAATTGGAGAAGAGCCCCTAAGGAAGAACTACCAGTATTGGCTTGGCCTTGAATAATTTGAATGCTGCACGTATACAGTGGCCACTTCTTATCTTAAGGAATTTAAGGATGGCTGATGAGCTCCTTTGTTTCAGAAGGAGCAATGCCGTCCCCATAGGCTTTCCTACTGCCTGCAGAATGAAGGACGACTCCCAAATATTTGAAACAGATCTGTTCGATCTTGTGCCCATCTATGCTGCATGAGTGTCTTGAAGAAACATGTGTCATATGCCTGTGTGCTGCACCCCAACTGATAAATCTAACTGAACAAGCCTGTATCCACAAATACAAATTAATTATGCAAATTATGCAAATAAATACAATTAATTATGCATGAATTAAAAAGAAGAAAATGATCACAGAAAAAAAAAGCATGCAATACAAAGATAAAAATTTAGGGATACTTATCTGACAAAATTAGTCAAGGTACTAGGTTATCCTTTAGCTGTTTTTGAACAAAGGTAACTTGGATCAAAAATGAGACGATCGAGAGCATCCCGTCATACAGCATCACATTCTGGTTTAGAAGCATCACTGCTTCAGACAGGAAGACGGTGCAGAGAGTGGTGAGGATGGCTGAAAAGATCATTGGCAGTTCCCTCCCTCCCATCCAGTATATAGGAAGAAGTATTGCTTGAGCAGGGTACGTAAGATTATTTGGGACACTACACATCCTCTTCACGACCTGTTTTCCTTGTTACCTTCTGGGAGGCTTTGTGGTATCTGTAGCAAAACATCCAGATTCTGCAATAGTTTCATTCCATACAGCATTAAACTTGTGAACTCTCAAGCTTCCTCCTTCTGTTATATATTCCAAATGGACAGTATTTAATATTTATTTCTTTATGTATATGTAGGGGTGTGGGTTCATACATATATTGTATATAGTATGTTTAGATGTGTGTCATGTATGTGTTTTACTTTGAGAGCGGGCAACTAAATTTTATTTTTGATGTGTGCTGTTGTGCCCACAGTAAAAAAAAATGACAATAATCTTATACATAGCAGTAAACGGCATCAGAACTCTATAGCTATATGTTAGCTATATACAATTAATCTATAGCTATATAATCAGTGGAACAACCTGCCCCCAGAAGTTGTGAATGCTCCAACACTGGAAGTTTTTAAGAAGAGACGGGACACCATTTGTCTAAAATGGTATAGGGTTTTCTGCCTTGAGCAGGGGGTTGGACTAGAAGACCTCCTACTCTATTATTATTGTTGTTGGTATTGTTTTAACACAGGAAAGAATCTTACATATTTATATAATCTACCATGTAACTTTCTCCTTTGGAGAAGTTTAGCTATCAAAAAGGTAAGAATAATAATCAGCCACAGAGAAATTATGCCTGTAAATTAGTGATTGTAATTCTTCTGTTCCTTGTGAAAATAATTTGATTGCAGGCTATTACAGCCAATAATGTTCAACTTCTAATTTTTGCAGAGCAAACTACTTGACATAGCCATGGCCTCCCTCATTATGTGACAGATTTATTGTATGACATCAGTGCAAAGAGGTGAGTCACTATCATTAAATTGCTGTTGCAACAGAGGAGCACAGCTGAAGCCAATCTGGTGCCCTTCAGATGTGCTTGAATTCTGGACCAATTCCCAGCCCAAATTTTAGTTATTGAAATCCAACACATCTGAAGGCACCACTTTGAGCAAAGCACACAAACAGAATTAGAGACAATGTCCAGACTCGGAGAATAACTTACTCAGCTATCTATATAAGCTATATTCCCAATTTATTGTATGTGCACATCTATGCAGTTATATACACCAGGGGTCCCCCAACCTTTTGGACACCAGGGACTGGTTTTGTGGAAGACAATTTTTCCATGGAGCAGGAGTGCACAACCTAGATCCTACACATGTGCAGTTTTGCTCGCTTACCACTCACCTCCGGCTATGAGGCCCGATCCCTAACAGGACCAGGACCAGGACCAGTCCACAGCCCAGGTGTATATATACAATTGGTCAGCTTTGTAAATGACAATCTATTGGTGCTAAAAGATTATAGCATATTTGTAAACTGAGAAAGAACTGAGAAAATGACTGAATAGTTGGCTTGATGGTGAATGTGGCTTGCTGCAGTTTAAACGCTTGTGGGAAGTGGCACATGGCCTTTGCTTCAGTGATTAAGCCAAGCCCTAAATTCCTCTAAGTCCCATTAGGGGGGAAAAACCTGAGTGTATTGGGCTTAGTTTCCAACATCTGTATATTTGCTTGCCAATTTTGAAGTTACAAAGTTCAGTTTCTGGAACAAGAATCAGTTGCTTGAGTTGAATCTACTTGCTGCTATAGTGTTTGTCCACTGCTATTGATGAGCACATAATTGGAACAAAAATCACTACCAGGAAGAGCTGCAAATAGTTTTGCAAATTGCATGGTACACTTAAATAATGTAGCATGCAAAAAAGGGTGTTGAAAGTCTTTCTTCTAAATACTAAATTCTAAATACTATAAGGCAGAGTTCCCCATCCTTGGCCACTTGAAGATATGCGGACTTCAACTGGCTGGGGAATTCTGGGAATTGAAGTCCGCACATCTTCAAGTGGCCAAGGTTAGGGAACACTTCTGTAAGGTAAACAAGAGCAGCACTGAGAAATAGGTTTCAATTGACACAATTTTTAACCTGTAATTAGCTGATAAGTGGCACTGCAGCACAAACATGTATTCTTGCCAGCATACACTCAGGTGTGATTTTGACTTACTCTTTTCCCATTATTTTCATGAAATAATAAATAATAAATAATAATAAACCTTTATTGTCAAAGTACAACATGTGTACATTGAGATTAGCTGAGCCTCCCCCCCCCCCCGTGCTCTCTCCCCCCAACACACAGTGACAACAAACCCTCCATCCTACCACACCATGTGAACCAACTACACTACACACCGGCCTCCCAAGTCAATTCTGCATAAGATTATGTCCCATTTAAAAGCCTAACAGCCCACGGATAAAAGCTATTTTTCAGTCTGTTGGTACGGCTGGCTATATTCCTATATCTCCTACCGGATGGTAGGAGAGTAGATACCGTCCAGGGTGTGAGTCATCCCTGAGAATCTTCCTCACTCTTCCAAGGCAACGAGCCCTGGCGATGTCATCCAGTGGTGTCAGGGAACAGCCCACAATGTCTTGTGCTGTGCTCACTACCCTCTGTAATACTCTCCTATCCGCGGCTGTCAGACCAGCATACCAAACCACAATACCATACGAGAGGACGCTCTCTATAGTAGACCGGTAAAAGAGGGTCATTAGCTGTTGTTCTACCCTGTTCTTCCGCAAGACCCTAAGAAAGTGAAGCCTCTGTTGGGCCTTTCTAGCCACCTGAGTTGTGTTAACTTTCCAGGTCAGATCTTCACAGAGGTAGACTCCCAGAAATTTAAAGGAGGAAACTCTCTCTACACAGTTCTCTCCGATGTGAAGTGGGGCAGGTTCCTCCATTTTTCTCTGGAAGTCTAACACCATCTCTTTCGTCTTGCCGATGTTTAGGTGCAAGTTGTTGTTACTACACCATATGGATAGTTTTTGTACCTCCGCCCTATATGCTGTCTCATCCCCACCTGTAATAAGACCCACCACAGTTTATTTATTTAATTGGATTTGTATACAGCCCTTTCCCGAAGGACTCAGGGTGGTTTACAGGGAATTAAAACAAGAAATACAAAAATTAAAAACAATTAAAAAGATTATAATAGTCCCTGAGAGAATAAAAACCCCAATTAAAATTAAAATTAAAGTTGTATCATCTGCAAACTTGATTATTGCAGTGGATGGGTCAGATGATACACAATCATAAGTGTATAAAGAGTACAGGTAGGGGCTAAGCACACAGCCCTGTGGCGTGCCGGTGCAAAGTTTCAGGGGGGTGGACAAAGCAGAGCCAACCCTCACTGTTTGTACCCGATCCCTAAGAAAGTCTTGAATCCAATCGCAGATGGCGGGGGAGAATTTCAAGTCAGTCAGCTTCTCAATGAGAATGCTCAGCAAAATGGTGATGAAAGCCGAGCTGTAGTCAACAAAAAGCATCCTGACGTAACTTCCAGGCTTCTAGAGATGACTTGCTACAGATCTAAATTCATATACAGATGGCTGTCCACAAGTCCTTTTGCACAATTCAACTGACTAAAAACCCCGTGGCACACCTAACTAAGCCCAAGAAATGCAAACAATAAGGAATAATAGTACAATTAATGGCCTAAAGGGATACACCCAACTCAAGTTTAACGGGCTGCTCGCTGGTCTTCAAGCAGCATTGCTAACTTGCACTGCAGTGTATTTATGATAGTCAAGGGATTCTGGAAGATTATGAAAAACACTCAGGAGCTGTGAGGATCTAATATATAATTAGCAGGAGAAAGAGGTGTAGTAAATGCAAAACACATAAATGGAAGATATATACATATTTTAAAAAAACTTTTTATTCTTTGGCTGGAGCAGTGAGAGAGATACCTTCTTCATATAAAGAACCGTAGGATGGGTTATTTGAATGTGGCTGTATTGTGCTGCTCTTCTTCTTCCCTGCGGGATTAAAATAACAATAAAAATGCTTGGAGCAAATACAATAAATCAAATCCAACATGTTTAATTATATTCCTTCTAAAAAGCTTCTCGCTCTAGGCTTCACTTTGTTTTGCTGTAATAGACTATGGCAACGGGATGGAAATAATTCAAGATTTTGTTTTAAAAAAGTGCATTGGCAATAGGAAAAGAAATTAAGTGCAAAGTAATTTTTATTAAAGATGATTTGAAGAGGTATCTGATGTGGTTTTTCTCTTCAGCCATCCCGCTAATGGTTGTTTTTCAGCTGTGCGAATAGAAATGACAGACAAAATATTTCCAGACTCTGACTTACCAGGAATGTGTCCGCAGTCTATATAAAATGTTGTCAAATGTTCCTTGCTTCTGTTCTGGGTTATTATAGAAACGCCAATAAATGTCAGAGAACACCTGCAGAAGAGTTGTCAAACTTGTGACTTTCTTGCAACAACCACCGGCTGCCTTCCAGATGTTTTGGTCTACATCTCCAAAAAGTCTATTGGCCATGCTGGCTGGGAGAGATGGGACATGAAGCTCCAAATCAGTGGAGCTTATTGAGGGCTTCTCTCTGTTGCTGAAAAATTTGGAAGCCAAGTTTATCAAGGCTCAAGGTTGACTCAGCCTTCCATCCTTCGAGGTAGGTAAAATGAGGACCCAGATTGTTGGGGGCAATTAAGCTGACTTTGTAATAATGCCGCTTGGGGGTGTGTGAAAGCCCTAATAAGCAGGCATATACATAGAATGAAGGCTACTGCTAAGCTTGTAAGCCGCCCTGAGTCTTCGGAGAAGGGCGGGATATAAATGGAATTAAAATAAAATAAAAATAAAAAATAAACCTAATATTACCTCAGGAAGCCTTCGAATAATGATGGGCCGAATGCAATTAATTTATAATACACCTTAAGTCATACCTGTTAGGCTTCTCATACCACCAAAAGAGGGTAAGGCTGTTTTGTTTAACTGAAGTACACTTGCTGTTGCTGGTAAGCTCAAAAGAGCCTTAAACCTTCTTATCTCAGAGATGCACTTTTAAAAAGTGAACTACAGGTAGTCCTTGATTTATGACCAATAACTTAGCAACTGTTCAGTTACAACAAACCTTCTCAGAGCTACTTGTGATAATGTTTTGAAGTTCTGACGACTGTCCCCTCAGGGTCACATTTTGGGTGCTTGGCACCCAGCCTGCATTTACAGCATCCGTAATGTCCTGCAGTCACATGACCACAATTTTTGCCGGAAACTGGGATTTGCCTCGTTTCCCTCCCCCAAAACAAAACAAACCACCCCTTGGATATAATAGGTTTGCTTCAAGACCATGGCATTCACCTGACCAGCACAAAAAAGATCACAACATTTGATGCAGTTACATGGCAATCTGTTTAACAACCATGAAGACATACTACCCTAATTCTGGGCTCAGTTATAGTCACAAATCGAGGACTACCTGCAATTGGTTGAGCTGCTAATAACTACCGGAGTTTCACCTCTGAGGAACACTGGATGAGCTGCTCAGAGATGGAAATGTTGTTTTGAATAGCTTTTATGTGATTCTTGGTTTTATTTTACTATGATTTGTTTTGTGTTTTGGCTTTTTTAAAACCATAATTGCTGAATTGTTCTGGATTTGAGAAACATACTTTGCTGGATATTATTCTGCAGCCCCAGCCCTTTGCAGTGAAATAAGTAAGTACAAGGGTCAAGTAGCCAGAGTTCCTTTTGAGAAAATCTTCTGGAATGAAGCCTTCCTAGTTCTACAGCAATATCTTTAAGAGGGCTAAGCTTAAAAAGTATACATCTCCCTGGTAGTTCAATAATTTGTTTTTGCTTTATGTGTCGGCATTAGTGGTTTTAATATATTTTATTCTCATTTATCTTTCCTGTGTTATTTATTAATGTATCCTAAATTGTTTGTAATGCTTAGCCTGCCTAGTTTAATTGATGGATGAAAACTCCCATTCATACATGGAATTAAAACTGAATGAAATAAAACCAACATGTGATCCTTATTAAAGCTATCCTCTAGCGTGAGAAGCTGTAGTCAGACAGGCAATCCCAGATTACCCTCTGTAACTATAGACTGACTTGAGCCATTATGTGGAATTTGTTGCATCTTTCTTCTTCCTCTTACCATAGTTAAGAACTTGAGTGTAATTTTGGAAGTAAATTACTTACCCAAACAGAGACATGAAAGCACTCAGGAAGCCTGCACCTTGGAATTCGTGATAAAACATGGCTCCTTAGATAGAGACAAAATCCAAAACAGCACTGCTGTTATGATGGTGATGAAAAAATAACTTTGCAAAGAATGCACACTTTTACAACTTTTGCAGTGCCCCTCTCTGTCACATGTCTGCCAATCTACAATCGGTTAGCAACCACAGTCTTGTGCCTGACCCATTTTTATCTCCTTTCGAGCTATCTCTTCCTGAGCTGCTTCTCTCCACAGAATAGCAGGTCTCTAAAAGTGGTAACTGCAAGTTGAGCTCTGTCATCTGATTAGAACTCTATGGTGGGCTGTGCTGCTACCTGACACTGACTGGACCCTTATCAGTTTCAGACTAAATGGTTTATTTTGGTTCCTAAGCAAAAATGTAACTAAATAAATAAATAAATAAATAAATGGCACACACGAACACATTGCTTTTAATATGTGTTCCCCATTGTGCCCCTTCTTACTCTCTTGTAATCCATTCTCATCCAATTAATGTAAATACAAACATCAATTCCCTTTTTGATAATTATCCCAGCATCTAGGTGAACATTCCCAAAGGGGGGGAGAGTCTATAAAGACTATAAGATTTGCCATGTTACTCAGTTTCTCTGTTTGCTGAGATCCAGAAACTTTCTTCTCAACCAACTGTTTGGAATTGTATCTTTTGGATGTAAAACAAAGACTGAAGCAAAATCATAAACATAAAGCTGTGGTCATGTCATTTTTATTTAACAACCATTTTGCTTAAGGACTCTGTTGCCAGTCCCAGATGGAATTACTAAATGAGAACTACCCATATCTCTTTCCGTTCCCAAAAAGCAGGGATGTCAAACTGGCAGCCTGCAGGCTGGATGCGTCACCTGCAGGCCATGCCCACCCCAGCACCGCAAAGGCAAAAAATGTCATGATACATCACAAAACATCATGTGATGTGATCGAGTTTGACACCCGTGACAAAACACCTGTTACTTCTATTCTTCTTTATCCATGCAGGAAATGTGTCAACTTCCCTAACCAGCTGGAAATGAAAATTATGGGAATATCATCTGGAGAATGGTGTTTTCTACCATAGAAGAGGTAGTAGCAAGAATGCGCAGCTTAAAATTTTTCACAGCACATGAAAAATGCACATTATCTTCTATAATGGGTATTCAGAATAGGTTTAAGGAATAGAAGAAAGAGCCAAAAAGAGACAACAGTCAGATAAAAGAACATTGAGTCTGAGTAAGAAATGTAATTTGAAAAAAAATAATTTTTTAGTTCTCCATTTTAGCTAATGCAGGGCAAAAATTGAACAATAGAAATTAGGTCATAAAAATCTAATTGGATGTACTATCACTGTGTACTATCACAATTAGTAAACTGTATCACACAATTGGTAAAACTATCATTTTAAATATTAGTCAAAAGCACAAACTTATTTTTACAGATCTGTAACTACTGATATAAGATAAATACAAAATGCAAAACAAAATAACAAGAAAGAGTTTCAAATATGCCAGAAACCCCCATGGGCTCTTATTCATTAGAGCCTCACTTGGAAATCACCTACCAAAACAAGATGGCAACAAAGGAGTTAGATCTAGATCTCTGGGCCAAATCATTAAGAACTTCCAGCTGGTGAATCAATCATTCACACTTTACTCAAGTAGAATGTACACAGAATGCTGTATATTTAAAAGATTTCCCATTCAATAGCATTTTGAACTGATTTTAGAAATATTTATTTATTTATTTATTTTTATTTTAATTCCATTTATATCCCGCCCTTCTCCGAAGACTCAGGGCGGCTTATGAAATAGACAATAAATTTAATAAATTGGTTTTTTTTTAAAAAAGACAAAATTAAAAAAAACATTCTCAGCCAGAGGAATAAGTTTTATCCTGAAATCAAAAGTCAAATTCAATGAATTAAAAAGTTTAAATTGCTATATTTTTTGCTGATTACACAAATCAGGAACTTCCTAATGAGTTTATAATCATGCAATTTATCTGCCCTGCTCACAGATTACTTGATACTTGACACCCATTTAGAATCATTTGATGTTCTGCCTTAATTTGGTAGTGCGGTACCAATGCTAAATTTCAGGTGACCAGTATGAATGAAGATGGAAGAATGCCCGAGCCAGAGCAATGACTACACTTAAGCGAGAACACATCTACTTTTGTGACTTATGGGGTTTGGGTTTTTTTTGGGGGGGGGGTGCTATTAGTGGGATCCCTTAAGTAGGGTATCAAAAAAAATATGGTCACAGCAGGGTGGCTTTGCTTTTGTGGCCACAAGGGATGTCTGGGTTTTATTCTCCCTGCCCCCACCTCCAATGCCACCATGCTACTGCTATTTACAAGGGACCAATAGTTGCATGTGGGGACGACAGAGAATGAGGTGGCTGGATGGAGTCATTGAAGCAGTAGGCATGAGCTTAGATGGACTCCAGAAGATGGTAGAGGACAGGAAGGCCTGGAGGAACATTGTCCATAGGGTCGCGATGGGTCGGACACGACTTCGCAACTAACAACAACAAATAGTTGCATGTAGCTAGCAAGAACACATGGAGCAAACTGGAAGCCTCTCCAAGTGTTAGCTCTTCTGCGGAAGACATCTTGTGTCAGCCATTCCTTGACAGTAATGATAACAGTTTCCCAATAACAAATATGGCATGCATACACTATAGGTAAATTGCTTTTTAAAAATTTTAATGGCACTTTATGCAAGTCAAATTCAGTGTGAATAAGGATATTTAGAAGTTGGCCCAGAAGCACACAGGATCAAATTCTCCATTTGGTTACATCATTACAGCTGTTTGGGGTAAATCTTTCCTCTGGATCAAATAACAGAGACCAATTTTAACCCAGCTGCTGAATCAATCTATATTTTCAAACTCTGTGAGCTCCAAATAAGTAATCCATATAAAATAATGGAATTCCTGAATGGAACTATTTTGAACAAACTAATGACTGAACAAACCCCGGTGTGTGTTAAAGTGATCATAAAATTTAGTGTAAGAATAACTTTTTGGCTCACTGAAAATATAGTATATTGGTCCCATTTTGCTCGCTTCTGTCTTACCTCAGCACACAGTGCTTGGGAACTGGAGTCTCTTTTCAATCATATCCACTTCACATCACCCAGAGTAAATGTAAGTAACTTAAAATGACCTTGGATTCGTTCTACTTTTTTCACCTTGGTCTTACATGTATAGCATGTTGAAACAAAATAGGACTGCTTCAGTACATGGTTGGCTAGCAACTGCTTTCATGCTGAAATTACTTCAGCAGTTCAGGGAATGGGAGATTAGAAAAAGATCCAGTGTCTCAGTGCAAATACTTGTAATAAACCAATAAAGCAACACAGAAGGAGATAATGGGTGCTAAGAAAATTTGTGCCCTATGAATCAATCGTCTTATTCAAAATGGATCTTCACACATTAGACATGTTCCAGAAACATGTCTTAAGGCAGAGGTCCCCAACCTTTTGAGCACCAGGGACCAGTTCCATGGAGAGAGGTTTTTCTGCGGACCGGAGGGGATGTGGTTTCATGTTCTGCCTGCATCCTGTCGATGGGGCTTTGCTTGTTTGTGCAGCCCAGTTTCTGGAATGCCGTGGCCTGGTGTTGGTCCACGGACCGGGAGTTAGGGACCCCTATCTTAAGGCATCAAAAATGGCAGAGATAAGCATAGTCTTTAATGGATGATAATGATGATGATAATGATGAGTGGAATTTAAGAAATGCTTATGTTTGATTGCATCACATCCCCAAGGAAAAGTGTTTATCATTAAGATAGGTGGTAGAGAGAGAGAGATCCCAGGTTTTTGTGGGAACCCTAGCCATGAATACCGTGACAATGCACAAGGGGACATACTGGAGCATCCCCTTGCAAAACTTATTTTTACCCTCCTGAGTTCCCTGTTGAAACAAGCCATCCTTAGCTAGCCTAGGGATAATGGTGAAGATAATTTTTATTTCTAGCACAACAGTACCCCCTTTATGGTAAGACCCCAACATCTTTTGTAACATGAGGTTTTCCATCTACCCTTATTACTTTTTTTAAAAAAATACTATTCATTAATTTGCTTTCATCATAGTTAATGGGCAACCATGGGAGCTGGGCCTGCTTTCATCAACTCTGTGCCTCTGCTTTCCACTGCTTGGATAAGCTTCTCCAACTTTTGCCCTTGATATCAATTGGTTTATAGCTCCCATTCCCACTAAGCATTAGATATGATGCTTGGGAATTCTAGGAGTTATAATCCCAAAGTGCCTGGAAGACTTGAGATTGTGGGAAAGGATGCTATATCAGAGTCCATGATTCCAGAAAACCCAAGCACAAGGAGTCTCCCTCTTAGTCCCAAATTTGGTGGAGAAGGGAGGGGGGGGAGATTAATGCCTTTATTTGATCAACACCTACCTGCAAGGATAGAACTAAGAGTAGAGAGCACATAGTTTAGTGGAATGACTTCTGCTGAACTGTAGATCTCCATTGCTTGATTCAAGAACCTGTAAGAAGAATGTCAATCTAACATAAATAAGACTTTAAAGCCCAAGATATAATTCCTACATTTTTAGGAATTTCAACACTCCTTCCCTAGCAAAAACAACATATTTGAAATAAACTCATCCTGTACTAGGTAAAGGTAAAGGTTCCCCCGCACATGCATGCTAGTTGTTTCCGACTCTAGGGGCCGGTGCTCATCTCCGTTTCAAAGCCGAAGAGCCAGCGCTTGTCCGAGGACGTTTCCGTGGTCATGTGGCTGGCATGACTAGACGCCAAAGGCGCACGGAATGCTGTTACCTTCCCACCGTAGTGGTCCCTATTTTTCTACTTGCATTTTTATGTGCTTTCGAACTGCTAGGTTGGCAGAAGCTGGGACGAGTAACAGGCGTTCACTCTGTTACGCAGCACTCGGGATTCGACCCGCCAAACTGCCGACCATCTGATCGACAAGCTCAGCGTCCTAACCCACTGAGATACCGCGATCCTAGTCATCCTGTACTACATATATTTAATTAAAAACAATAAAAACACGGCAGATGACAATGAGTTTTGCCTCATTTTACAATCTTTCTTGCCATAGTTGTTAAGTGAATCACTGCAGTTATTATTAAGTTAGTAACACAGTTATTAAGGGAATCTGCCTTCCCCATTTACTTTGCTTGTCAGAAGGTTGCAAAAGGTGAACATATGACTCTAGGATATTGCAACTGTCATAAATACATGCCGTCATTTATAGATTTAAAATAAGAAAACAATGAAAAGATCAAGTGCAGAAGTTGGACATCTTTCCAGCTGATTCTGTTCCACTATAAACAAAGCCATTATTAAGGCCCAAAGAGATTGACTTGATAGACTTACAGCTGACCAAGAGCAGACAGTTCCCTAGATCAACATATTTTGATGCTTCTAACCTCTTTGACTATGATTATTTTTCTATCTATTCAAAAGTTACAGGGTCTTCCAAGCAGCTGTTTGCATATTTGAAAATAAAGATAATTCACTCTTACAAAGCATGGGAAGGCTATTAAAAAAAATCTCTAAATGCTTCCAGCTAGCAATTTCAACTGTGATAAACAAAGTTACATGAAATAGTTGATGTCAAAGCAAGATCTGGAAGAAAATATTTGCTACCATTGCCTGAAAATGGGTCAGATCTACAGAACAACTCACAGATCACTGCAAATGACTTGCTCATCCTAAAAAAGCTGCTCACCACACAATGTTGCTTTTAAAATTACCTCTATTCGCTTGCAAAAGGAAACTTTTCCTCCAACCTCATTGTCTAAAATATGCAAAAGAAAAGTGTAATGAGCATTAAATATTTTGGAAGAAAGGGCTTTGGGCTGATGAAACAAACATTGAAATGTTCAGCCACAGCTATACAAGATCAATTTGGAGAAAAACAGGGAGATGAAATTCAAGGGGGGAAAAAAACCCTTAACAACAGTTAATTTTGAGGATGGTTCCATTTATGCTTTGGAGCCAGTGGCACAGGCAATATTGTGCAGATGGAAGGAAAAAGGGATAAAACTAAATATTAACATATCCTAGAAGCTAAGATATCCTCAGTGAAGAAACTGACCTGGAAAGAAATTGGACACTGCAGTAAGAGAAATCAATCAAGAAGCATTTAGTTACAAGAAAGGATAACATTTTGGAATGGTCTTTACAGTCCCTAGACCTGAATATTGCTGAATATCTGTGAAGAGACTTCAGAACATTTAGAGCTTGCTGACAGATTAAAAATATTTCAGAGATAGAAGGACTCTGCAAGAAAGAGTGAGTAAATATCTGAAAACTAGGATAGATTATTATCTCTCTGATAACTAAAAAGCATTCTTACCTACTGTACCTACAGAAAACACATAGAAGTTGTTACTTCTGCCAAAGGTATTACAAAGTCCATACCTCAAAAGTGTTCAACTCTCTGCATCATATTCACTGTTTTTGTTGTTTTTAATCTATACTCCACTACACACTTATGCTATATATTAAAATTTGCAGTAACCTTGTGTAACGTGTAAAGGTTGGTTCACCTTATCACATAAGGTTTCATTGACAAATACAATTTGACATGGGAAGGGTGGCTAAACCTTTGCATACCATTGTACGTTATATTCTAATTTTATTAGAGTGAATGTTTATTAGATATTTAAAGACAATGAAACAGGATATTTCATTTTATAAGCAATGGCACCTCTTTTCTGACCACCAGGCATTTCAATTTTTAGGCTTTTGGGTTGTTAAAATACTATACATTAAAACTGGTGGAAATCTACCACTGTATGTCTTAAGAAAATTTCATCACAATTTGAATGTAAAAGTCTTCACCCTGCAGAAGACGATGTGCCATTGATTGATATGATATACCAAAATAGCCTTTTGGTATCATGTTCAAGTCCAGTTTCTAATCTGTTTTAACCATTAGGAATTATTGTGGCTTTTTAGCAATAATGGAGCAGTTCTCCATGGATCCAAAATAATTTTTAAAAACTTGCATACTTATGGAATAGTCAAGGTTTCAGTCATTGCAAATTCCTCTGATTTTAGATATTTGTTCTAATGTCAGTCTGAGAAAATCCAACACAAAAGTGTGAAGATGTTGCAAAAAGCAAAAACAGATGGTTCACCAAAATAAGTCTTGCATTAAGTTTGTCTGCAAGCTATTTTTTGTAATTTCCAGATTTACAAGATTCTGTTATTGCAACCTTACAATAAAGTAGAGCTAGTTTTTCTGAATGCACTTCTTGTCTGGACTACCACTCAAAGTTGACAGGAGGGCACTAGATTGGGGAAGGCTGACTTCTTTGACCATATCTAATTCTCTTGTAAAATAGTCTGAGCTAATTGACCCACATTTTTACATCTTAGGGCAATTAAAGATTCACATCTTTATTTCAGTCCTAAATTTCCTCCCTAGTAGTTTCATCAAATGATCCTGAATTCTAGTATTTATGAAGAATAAAAACTTGATCTAAATTTTCCATACTTATAGGAATTCATAATCTACATTTATATCTTCCCTTCATTTACCTTTTTGAAAGCCTCACAAATTATATTTTTATGTAGGGAAGACTCAACTTAAGCAGGTTCTCCTCACAAACTAAAGATAAGCATTTCCATCACTGCATTTTATCCATCTGTCAGAGGGTGCTCCAGATAGCAGACTGCACACAGAAGGATCCAAGCTCAGTCTTTAGCAAGACTTATTAATAAGACTAGGGACACGGTGGCTCAGTGGGTTAGGACGCTGAGCTTGTCGATCAGAAGGTCGGCAGTTTGGCGGGTCGAATCCCGAGTGCTGCGTTACAGAGTGAGCACCTGTTACTCGTCCCAGCTTCTGCCAACCTAGCAGTTCGGAAGCACGTAAAAATGCAAGTAGAAAAATAAGGACCACTACAGTGGGAAGGTAACAGCGTTCTGTGCGACTTTGGTGTCTAGTCATGCTGGCCACATGACCACGGAGACGTCCTTGGACAAGCGCTGGCTCTTCAGCTTTGAAACAGAGATGAGCACCGGCCCCTAGAGTTGGAAACTACTAGCACGCATGTGCGGGGGAACCTTTACCTTTACCTTTATTAATAAGACTAAGTGATGGAGAAGTCAGCTATATAAATAAGGAGTGACAATTTTCAGGGTACCTAGTGAGCTTCATAGCAGAGGGAAGCATGGAACTGGGCCTTGAAACACATTAATAATTATTTCTTCTCTGATCACCAAGTTCTGTTCAAACACTCCTACCTCTAGGTGACCACAACTGATGGGAATAAATTTACAATTTATTGTTCTTGATTAGAATGGATATGACTGTTTTTTCTAGCCTTATGCCATTGGCCAACTTCACTGAAGGACATGGGATCAGAAGTTCAATACATCAGATGAATATTAGGTTGGAGAAAGAGCCAGACATGAAAATGATATAACTATTTGCTAAATTATATCTATTCCCTGTCCTATATCTAATTCAGCTTTAAGAATTAGTATGATTTCTTGCCATCATCAGGGTGGAATTTAATCTAGGAAAAAATGAGGAATAATCCAGAGCAGCCTTCTCTAGCTAAAGTCTTCTAGAAGTGTTGGGATCATTATTCCCAGAATTCCCAATCAGCAATCTTACCCAACTAAAGTGAAGTAAGTTAGGAAAAGTTTCAAAACTCAGTGTTAGAAAATGGATTTAACATTCCCAATCCACATTTACTAAACAAACTTTGTTGACAATGCTGTTTTTCGACATGAAACTAAGGAACAAACTTGCAAATATCAAACAGAGAGGGAGGAAAGAGATTAAGGTGAACTGAAAGGTGAGTGTTAATGACTGACCATGGAGCTAAAAGCTACCTTGTTGATTCAACAAAGTGGTAAAAAGCTGTAAGATGTAGCTGGCTTGAAGTCCGTGAGAAACATAAAAGTATGTTCAAGAAAACCGGCCTGTTTAGTTAACATCAAGATAAAGCATCACAGTCATAAAACAAAACTAGAAGAGAAGCTCATAAATGCTTTTGTGTCCAAGTTTGGCAGGAGCTGGCTGTTCTTTTAAGCTACAATTTAAGCATTAAAAGAAAACAGAAAAGTGGAGAAAACAGTACTTTATATTAATATAAATTTTCTAAAAACTTACTTGACTTGAAATATACACGTTGACGTCATTAGAATGAGCATAAGATAGAAAATAGGGTAGGTTAGCTGCATGTTCCCTTTCACAGAAAATGTCAACATGGTTGCCACTGCTTTCACTGAAATGACCGTCAGAGATGCTGAAGAAAAATAAAAAGAAGCCGATTTAATATTAGTAAACATAATTTTATCAACCAATTATGAGAAATTGGTAAGTATGTTCATTTAGTTCCAAAACATAACAACTACTACCCATGGCCTTCTACTGAAAACTTTTAAGAATTGATAACATGGAGATAGTAGTTAATTATTTATAAGCAGCCTCTTTTATCTAAGGTAGAAGAAAACTTATTATGGGGTTGCAGTAAAATTAGTATGTAGAACACCAATAGATATTGCCAATTTTGAGAAGTGGGTCAATTGAACTTATAAAGAGCATCGTGTTGATACACTATGATTACAATGTCTGGATCAATAAATCTTTGGATTTTGTATCTATCGAATAAATAGGTTTTCTTTGTATGATAAGCATATCAGCACTAGTCTTTCTTTTTCATCTAATTCCACCTCATTCATCTAAATAATATAATTCATCTAATCACACCACTGAATTCATTTGAAGAACAAAATGATCTTTTGTCAGGACACATAAAAGAAAACGTAATCTTGTTCATTCCTAATTCTCTGCTTGTGGTGACAAACTTATCCAGCCTTCCCACAGCCATAAATTGCACCACTAATATATGCAATATGTGCCTCTTTGTTAAGCCTACTTAGATATTAACTGAAAAATGGTATTTTTCCATAATACAGTACAACCGTTCTATGTGTGTATATAATTTGTGGTTGCGCTTTTATTCACAGGGGCAATTTCAGATGTTTGGCACCGTTCTGCAACTCTTTTGTCCAAGATGAGAACCAAGGTAAAATAACAGAGGGTAGACCTCAGCAAGTTAAAATGTTGGTATGTGGCTTTGTGGGACGAGAGTCAACTGATGTAATTTTTTCCCAATAAAACTTGCGGCTTCCATTCTGCTTGCTGACAGATATATTGCTAGAAGTGAAGATATTAAAAATGATGGTAGAGATGATGAGAACATTTCCACTGTTATCAAGCCTAGGGAATCCCTAAAAGCATCCATTATTTAAATGTAGCAATTATTTTTCTAATTAATATAGAACCAAAATAGGATGAATTGGGTTGTGCACTCTTGAAAACAACTTCTACTTAGCTACAGTGGCAGCAGTTGGAAAAAAGATTATTATCCATTTGAAAGCAAAAAAACCTTTCCTGTTCATTTGCCCTAGTTTGCTTCTTGACTCTAACCATATAAATCCCAGATTAAGCACGAAGCAAGGTGCTGTGCGATGAGTCATTTTGCAGAACTGCATTGCACAAACCATCTATAGATTTATCCAACTTCTTTTCTAGTTTCATTCTAGGAAAAATAAAAATTTCTTCATGCCTATGTAGTACAGACCTTATTAAGGCAAGTGGGTCAGATACAGAAAGCATTCTGATTTTCACCCATTCTCCTTACCC
Source organism: Vipera ursinii (assembly GCF_947247035.1). Lineage (NCBI taxonomy): Eukaryota > Metazoa > Chordata > Lepidosauria > Squamata > Viperidae > Vipera > Vipera ursinii. Next base: position 189,334,165 of record NC_139516.1, read on the forward strand.
ATGCAAATCAGTATGCTTGGAGCATGGAAGAGAACAGAAATAGAAAACCCTTTTATAAGCTTTCCGAAAATAGTTTTGTTACAAGCTATCTTTCCAAAGTCATTTGCTGGTTTAATGTCATTTTGGATGGGCTGGACCAGTACCGGTCTGTGGCATGCCAGCAACCGGTCTGTACAAACAAGTAAAGCCCCATCCGCGAGATGCAGGCAGCACACAAAACCACGCACCCTCCAGTCTGCGGAAAATCCTCTCTCCACAGAACCAGTCCCTGCTGCCCCAAAGATTGGGGACCTCTGGTCTAGATAGAATCCCTATGTAGCCCCAAGGGGACTAAGTCCAACCAGCCTTGAATTCCATGGATCCTTATCTAACTCCAAACAATGCTAGCTATTAATTGAGAAGATTCCTGTGCTCAGGATGTTTTGCAATACATTTGTTTAATTGGACCTTCACAGGTGGACCTGGTCTTTTGTGCCTGACTTTATTTCTAGAACAGGACAGGATTGTAACTCTTTATTATTCTCAGTCAGCAAAATTTCCTATTGCAAGACATGCAGTTGTTGTAAGAGATTTAAATGTCTTCAGATACATTTGGGAATGCTTGAAATATAGCATCATATGAATTGTATAGTATCTTAAAACCAAATTCAAAGAATCCAAATCCACCAGCAGAACAACTTGTGATCTCTTACAAAACATATTGGAATGTTGTGTGAAACAGAACCCATGGATTAAACTAAATGCAAGCAGATGACTGTAACATGCAAATGTGAATGATGTAAAATTGTTGCCCATTATTGGCCGTGGCAAACTGAGCCAAAAAAAGTACTCTTATGGGCTCTAGCAACTTTCTCCAAACTTGTGTTCTCCTAATGTATTGAACTACAGTTTTAGTAGTTTCTGGGTACCAATATCACACTGACCCATGAATAGTGGAAGCTGAATGGCAATACATCTGGCACCAGGGTGGGGAAAGCTGCTACAGCCCATTAGAACCGTTATCTACTTGGGCCCCATATGTGAAAACCAACTTTATCTCAAGACACACTGGGTGCATCTAGGTTCCCGAGTCCCAGTCAGTGCATCATTTTGAACTCAATCAGTGAACTTGACAGGGTATGTCATAAGAATCTTCCAGGGATCTAGTGAATTTTCTGCGAAATATAACCAACAAAATCATGTTTTACCTTGGGTGTGTCATAAAGAATACAAACAATTGCACAATCTTCAAATGTAAGTTTACTTTTACTCTGAATGGAAAATACACGTCCGTATGACAGCACACTATGTAGTGCTCATACGACCATATGGCCTCTACATGCTTTTGCTCAAAGGTGCTTAACAGACTCAAGGTGTTTGGTTTTTGTGTGTGTGTGATTTGTGGTTTGTTTCATCCAGTGCTGGTCAGAATTTCTTTTTGCTTTAACAAAACGTTACAAAAACTCTAATTCACTCTTCCTAAGAGCAAATGGAAAAGGTATAAACCTGAGAAACCTAGTCCAAAGCAAATCCACAACGCCCAGCTTTACACAGGTAATACTACACCTGCAACAAACACCTGGAAATTCTGATGCCACAGCATCAAAGATAAGCTAATGTAAGGCTCATGAATCCCATGTAAACAGAAATGGCCTCCAACACTGATCCACAAATGTGCAAGATCTAATAGATAAATACTGTTTAAGTTGTATCTATATGCCAGCTTTTCATAATATAGAAAACTGGTGAGACCAGTGTGGTAGGAGATGCTCACAAAAATAGCAAAACTGAAGGGTAGGGTAAAGCTTCTTATCAGAAAGCTGCCTTTAGCAGCCAGTATGATCTGTGAATAAGCACTATGGTTGATAGCTAGGTATAATAGAATAACAGAGTTAATAGGACCTTAGAGGTCATCTAGTTCAACCCCCTGTTCAAGCAAGAGACCCTATACCATTTCAGACAAATGGTTGTCCAATTTCTTCTTTAAAAACCTCCAGGGAACTTCCCTGTATACCATGTCTCACTGGCTGTAAAGAAAAATGTGAAGATTGTGATTTCTGAGGCAGTGAGCATAGCTCTCTGAGCCGATAAGAATAGACAGATTCCCTTCAGACAGCAAAAGGCCAATGCTACTATTTTCCTATTGGCCTTGGGGCTCGAGGGGAGGGACTGGTCCAAAGACACGGAGTGAGTTTTTATGATCAAGGAGGATTTGAACCTGGTCTCCCCAATTTCAGCCTTAACCACTACATTATGCCAGCTCTGAGCATAGGTACTTGTTGACTTATGGCCACTAAAGGGTTCAGGTTAGGGATCAGAATTTCTGTAACTAAGCAAGGTGGTTGTTAAGTGGGTCACGCCCCATTTTAATGACCTTTTTGCCATGGTTTTTAAGTGAATCACTGCAGTTGCTAAGCAAATCAGGCAATCATTAAGCTTCCCCCATTAACTTTGCTTATTGGTATCTGGCTGGGAAATTTATAAATGGCAACCCCACGACCCCAGGGTGCTGTAACTGTCATAAATACATGCTGATTGACAAGCGATGAAATGTTGATCATGTGACCCCAGGGATGCTGCGATATTTGTAAGTGCAAACACTAGCCATAAGATACTCTTTTCAGTGCCATTGTAACTTTGAAAGATTGCTAAACAAGTGGTGATAATTTGAGGACTGTGTGAATTTCTAAATGTTCTTATATAAGAACCTCTATCCTAGCATGGAGGACAAACAGAGCACAGGACCTTAGTTCTGGTTCCATACTAATTTATCACCAGCCACCAAAATGTGTGGAGAAAAAAACAGTGTGCTTATACTTAACAAAAAACAAAACAAAACACACAAGCTGAACCACATTCTTACCTAGTAGTGCTACCATTGCTAACAAAACCAAAATGTGCTTTGCTTCCTTTCTCTTGTAGAAATACAAAAGAATGCAGAAAGCGACTATTTCCACGATCTGAAAATAGAAAACATAGCAAGCTTAAATTGTTTAAAAAGGAAAAGTTTTCAATGAAGTCTTTAACACAGTCTAGTTGCTCTTTTAAGATAAGTAAGAAGAGCAACATCATCACATTTATCAAGTAATTATCTCCATAAACATTTCCAAAGGCAAAGATAAATTCCATTTTTCCTATGTTTCTTACCCTTTCATGTGCCTGGAAAGATTTAAACAAAGGAAGGAGAATTGGGGGGAGTTTTGCTGTAGTAATCTGGCAAACAAAGGCATCCAACTTTAATAATACTGAGACATAAATGTACACAATCATCTTGGTTAGGAAAGGAAATAAAGAAGGCCAACTAATCTAAGTGCAATGAGAGTACTCCTGTATAAGCAAGCTGTAGATTCTGATTCTTAAACTATGGCCTATGTTATTCATCATTCATATTATTCAGCTACCTTCTCCTTAAGCTCTAAAAAAACATAGAATAAATTTATAGTTCAGTTCAACACACCTGCAATGCATTTGTAACCATATGCTGGCTTTCAATCATTGCCTAGCCAACTACTTGTCAAAAGGTTGCATAAAAGAAAAATATACCAGCAGGGTTTAATCGTATGCTAAAGAGAGGCTGCTTTGAAAGACGTTTCACAGATGGGACTGCCTTAATATTACATATAACCTAGACCCGCAGTCTCAGAGCTAACAGCGACACCCCAACCTGTGTGACTTTCCTATTCAAAGTAGTTTTCATCTGGGCCATAGATTGCTCTGGAATTAGCTACTGAATTACAGCCTTCACCAATTTGATCTCCTCCAGCTAACTTGGTCTATAGCTCCCACGTCCATGGCCATCCTGGCTGAAACTTATGGGATTGGATGATGTACAAATCCAGAGGGTACCAAATTTGGGAAGACAGTTCTATAGAGGATCTTTAGAGCATTGGTGCTGGAATTCTGGAGTAACAAGGCTATACACTTATAAAACTATCTTATGGCATCCTTGATTAGAAAACTGGCTAATTCAGGTTTGCACATTTAGCATAAATCTGAGCAGCTGGGTAAGCAACTCTTTTAAGATCTCAGAAGTATATTTTTTATGTCTCTTGCCACTTGATTCTTTCACCTGGAGATGCCTGGAAATAAATCTGGAAACATCTGTATCTAAACCAGTGCTCCAAGTTAAGATTCTTTGTTCTTGGGCATTGTGCAAAGCAAGAAGAATATATGAGTATTCATTAAATGTCCAGCTTCTCCATGCTCTTACCTATGGCTCCAAACCATAGCCAATAAACTACTTGCCACTTCTAATGGACAGCTTGTTTACTTTTGATCCAGATGAGTTTCATATGAATTCTTATAAAACTGTCATAAATCTGTTCCATTTCATTTCTCAGATTAAAAATATGCATGAAAATTTAAACTATATGCTTTTTCTGCTAAAGTATGTATTTATTTGTATGTGTCTTTTGAGCCAAAAACTGCATTGAGAAAATTAGAGAAGTATATAATTCAAAGATAACTTGCTTTTGAACTACATATTAACATGTGAAATACAAATCAAGCAGTGTGGGATCCTTGGTGCTCTCTGAGTGTGGCTGTTTTCTTGCAGACATTTCATTATCAAACAAAGTAATGAAATCGTTATGAGTGCACTAATGGTCTTACCTAGTTTGGTAATGAAACGTCTGCAAGAAAAAGCCACACTCAGACAGCACCAAGGATCCCACAGTTCTCCTCTATCAGAAAATCATGTAGTCTTTTCTTTAAAAAAGATTGATTAGGTTTATCAGCATCCTGAGATACTTCTTACCTTAGGGTTTTCAAAATGTATTTTAATACTGGTGTTTAGAAAGGAAAAATCTGAATCAACTCAAGGGTTATAATCATTCACTGTCCTAATTTTCATAAAAGAGCTGCTACTTCTCCCTTCTTGTCCTTACCTTCCAATTAAATAAATCTACTTCATTTACAACTGAATCTATGTGAGAGTGATTCATTTATATACATTTGGTGCCATTTTAATACAAAAATCCATTTCTAGTATGACAAATGAGTGGGTAAGCAATCCCTATTTTTCTTTCGCCTCCCCGGTCTCAAGTAATTTTTCAGCTGAACTTCATACAGTTTGTCCCAGAGGAAACAGAAATATAAATTATACTTGCAAAGCAATTTCTCCCATAGCAAGATAATAGACATGGAGGGAAAACTTTTTTTTATTATTTTAAACAAAGACTAATTTCATGTACACCTTTCAGGTCTTAGATATGAAAGGCACCATTCTCAGTTACTTCTTTTCAGAACCATTTTTTCTAAACAAATCATGCTGTCACCATCATAGACAATGAAGATTGTTGTGCAATGTCCAGTTGTTTTTTATTACATGGGTGGCCATATAAATTAGATAGATATGATAGAGAGATAGATATGTTGTTAGCTGTGAAATCGTGTCCGACCCATCGCGACCCTATGCACAACGTTCCTCCAGGCCTTCCGCTCCTCTACCACCTTCTGGAGTCCATTAAAGCTCATGCCTACTGCTTCAGTGACTCCAACCAGCCACCTCATTCTCTGTTGTCCCCTTCTTCTATTGCCCTCAACCTTTCCCAGCATTAGGCTCTTCTCCAGTGAGTCCTTCCTTCTCATTAGGTGGCCAAAGTATTTGAGTTTCAACTTCAGGATCTGGCCTTCTAGAGCAGTCAGGGTTGATCTCCTCTAGGACTGACCGGTTTGATCGACTTGCAGTCCAAGGGACTCACAGGAGTCTTCCCCAGCACCATAGTTGAAAGGCTTCAATTCTTTGGCGCTCAGCCTTTCTTATGGTCCAACTTTCACTGCCATACATTGCAACTGGGAAGACCATAGCCTTGACTATGCACAATTTTGTTGACAGGGTGATGTCTCTGCTTTTTAGTGTGCTGTCTAGATTTGCCATGGCTTTCCTCCCCAGGAGCGTCTTTTAATTTCTTGGCTACAGTCCCCATCTGCAGTGATCTTGGAGCCCAGGAAAATAAAATCTGTCACTACCTCCATTTCTTCCCCATCTATTTGCCAGGAATTGAGAGGGCTGGATGCCATGATCTTGGTTTTCTTAACGTTAAGTTTCAACCCAACTTTTGCACTCTCCTTCTTCACTCGCAACAAGAGGCTCTTTAGTTCCTCTTCACTTTCTGCCATTAGAGTGGTATCATCTGCATATCTTAGGTTGTTAATATTTCTTCCGGCAATCTTAATTCCAACTTTTGATTCATCTTGCCCTGCCTTTCTCATGATGTGCTCTGCATATAAGTTAAATAAGTAGGGCGACAGTATACAGCCTTGCCAGACTCCTTTCCTAATTTTGAAACAATCATATAGGTTTCTCAAGAGACAAATAAGATGGTCTGGTACTCCCATCTCTTTAAGAACTTGCCACAGTTTGTTGTGATCCACACAATCAAAGGCTTTGGCATAGTCAATGAAGCAGAAGTAGATGTTTTTCTGGAACTCCCTAGCTTTCTCCATGATCCAACGTATGTTGGCAATTTGATCTCTAGTTCTTCTGCCTCTTCGAAATCCTGTCTGTACTTCTGGTAGTTCTCGATCCACATACTGCTGGAGTCTAGCTTGTAGGATTTTAAGCATAACTTTACTAGCATGTGAAATGCGTGCAATGGTGCGATAGTTTGAACATTCTTTGGCACTGCCTTTCTTTGGAATTGGAATGTAAACTGATATTTTCCAATCCTGTGGCCACTGTTGAGTTTTCCAAATCTGCTGGCAAATTGAGTCTAGCACTTTTACTGCATCGTCTTTTAAGATTTTGAATAGCTCAGCTGGAATACTGTCACCTCCACTAGCTTTGTTGTTGCTCAGTTTTTCTAAGGTCCACTACACTTCACATTCTAGGATGTCTGGCTTGAGGTCAGTGACCACCTCATTGTGGTTATCAGGGACGTTAAGCTCATTCTTGTATAGTTCTTCTGTGTAATTTTTCCACCTCTTCTTAATCTCTTCTGCCTCTGTTAGGTCCCTGCCATTTTGGTCCTTTATCATGCCCATTTTTGCATGGAACGTTCCCTTCATCTCTCCAATTTTCTTGAAGAGATCTCTGGTCCTCCCTATTCTATTGTTTTCTTCTATTTCTTTGCACTGTTCATTTAAGAAGGCATTCTTATCTCTTCTAGCTATTCTTTGGAATTCTGCATTCAATTGGGCGTATCTTTCTTTTTCTCCCTTGACTTTCGATTCCCTCCTTTCCTCAGCTATTTGTAAAGCTTCCTCAGACAGCCATTTTGCTTTCTTGCATTTCTTTTCCTTTGGGATGGTTTTGGTTGCTACCTCTTGTACAATGTTGCGAACCTCTGTCCATAGTTCTTCAGGCACTCTATCAGATCTAATTCCTTCAATCTGTCACCTCTACTGTATATTCAACCATGATATGATTTAATTCATACCTGAGTGGCCTAGTGCTTTTCCCTACTTTCTTCAGTTTAAGCCTAAACTTTGCAACGAGAAGCTCATGGTCTGAGCCACAGTCAGCTCCTGGTCTTGTTTTTACTGACTGTATAGAGCTTCTCCATCTTTGGCTGCAGAGCACATAGTCAATCTGATTTCTGTGTTGACTGTCTGGTGATGTCCATGTGTAGAGCCGTCTCTTGGGTTGTTGGAAAAGAGTGTTTGCTATGACCATCGTATTCTCTTGACAAAATTCTATCAGCCTGTACCCTGCTTCATTTTGTACTCCAAGGCCAAACTTGCCTGTTATTCTGGTTATCTTTTGGCTTCCTACTTTAGCATTCCAATCCCCCATGATGATAAGGATATCATTTTTTGGTGTTAGTTCTATAAGGTGCTGTAGGGTTTCATAGAACTGGTCAATTTCATACTCTTCAGCACTGGTGGTTGGGGCATAGACTTGGACTACTGTGATATTGAATGCTTTGCCTTGGATTCGAACTGAGATCATTCTGTCATTTTGGGGATTGTATCCCAGTATTGCTTTTCCGACTCTTTTATTGACTATGAAGGCTACTCCATTTCTTCTGAGGGATTCTTGCCTGCAGTAGTATACTTGATGGTCATCTGAATTAAATTCAACCATTCCTGTCCATTTTAGTTCGCTGATTCCTAAGATGTTGATGTTCAGTCTTGTCATCTCTTTTTTGACCACGTCCAGCTTGCCTTGATTCATGGATCTTACATTCTATGTTCCTATGGAGAAAAAATCTTTACAGCATCGGACTTTCACCACCAGATACATCCACAGCTGAGCGTCCTTTCGGCTTTCACCCAGTCGCTTCATTCTTTCTGGCACTACTAGTACTAGCCCTCTGCTCTTCCCCAGTAGCATGTTGGACGCATGTTTCATTATAAGGAGACGAGGAAGATTCCCTTACCAGCCTCCCAAACCCTCACTCCTAGTTTTCATTTTGCTCAACAGCCCTGAAAGCTTTTCTCTTCTGCAAGTAACAATGGTTACAAAAGTTCCCTCTTTTACTTTTCTGCAGAAGGACTGAGAGAACATTTACACAACAGATTCTATGATAAGTGCCTTAAAATAATTTTGGCTCATATATTAGATATATATGGTATAAATAAATAAGTGGCATTAACTGGACCAATGTAATTTGGTATAGACAATCTTTGGCTATTTCAGCTTCAACACTTGGGATTTTGTGATTCCCAACTCTAAGTCTAAACTTTCCTGGGTTGGTGTAAAGACTAGAAGGTGAAAAGTTTTGGAAAGTTTTCACTTACAATTCTGAAGAAACAAAGAGAACTGAACACTTTGGCTCCATGTTGTATTAAATATTTTGATCATATTTAATAAAGATTAGACTAAGGGCTTACTTGCTTCCTCTCTACTGTGCAAATGCTCTTTCTCCTTTCCAGATTTAACCATCATGCTACTCACCATGGTACATTTTCACTCACATTAATGTAATTCATAGAGATCATCAAACCAGAACCTACAGTTGGCATTTGTAGAACTTTTGCAAATGCCTTTATCCACTTCACACTTGCACTTACATGCAGCTCCTGAAACTTGCTTTTTTGTTCCCTTCTTGTGGACCTGGTATCATACTTGAGCTTACAGAAAATCAGCAGGAGAGCCTGCACCCCATTTTGAGATTGGAAACACATGGTAGTTATAGCATGAGTGATAAAATAAGTTTGGTGTTTTTTCTAAAAAAAAACACCATACTTCTCAGCAAAATGCAAATTAAAAAAACCCTTATATTTGGGAATTCATCGGATTGCCTGAAGAGTCTTTCACTATTCTCAATACTTGAGGATTTCAAATACCTAGTCACATGAATTGACACTAGTTTAGCAAACTGTGATCTATGGTATATGAAACCCAAACCTACAGTACATAAAGACATAAATATCATTTTTGTTACGCTAATCTTTATCTTTTTTTCTATCTTGGTGAATACAGACTAGCTTTTTTTTATGCTGCATTGTTTCTCACGGAGAACCACTCAAAAATTCTTTCCATCTCACCCAAGGAATATGCATAGAACAGCTGCTGAAGTGAGTAAATACAGATAGTCCTCAACGTATCGCCACAATTGAGCCCAAAATGTATGTTGCTAAGTGAGACATTTGTTATTTTTTTTATTTTAATTCCATTTATATCCCGCCCTTCTCCGAAGACTCAGGGCGGCTTACAAGCTTAGCAGTAGCCTTCATTCTATGTATATGCCTGCTTATTAGGGCTTTCACACACCCCCAAGCGGCATTATTACAAAGTCAGCTTAATTGCCCCCAACAATCTGGGTCCTCATTTTACCTCCCTCGGAAGGATGGAAGGCTGAGTCAACCTTGAGCCTGGTGGGATGCGAACCTGCACTAATTGCAGGCAGCTGGTGTTACTTAAGGAGGCATTAGCCCACTGCTCCACCAAGGCTCTCTGGGTTTTGCCCCTTTTTATGACCCTTCTTGCCACAGCTTTAAGTAAATCATTGCAATTGTCAAGTTAGTAACATGGTTGTTAAGTGAGTCTGGCTTCCACATTGACTTTGCTTGTCAGAAGGTCGCAAAAGATGATCACATGATCCCAGGACACTGCGACTGTCATAAATACGAGTCAGTTGCTAAGCATCTGAATTTTGATCACGTGACCATGGGGATGCTGCAATGAAAAATGGTCATAAGTTTCCTTTTTCAGTAATGTTGTAACTTTGAACAGTCACTAAATGAACTGTTGTAAGTCGAGGACTACCTGTACCAACATCCTTATTCTAGAGCAGGGGTAGGCAACCTCGGCTCTTTTATGACTCGTGGACTTCAACCCCAGAATTCCTGAGTCAGCATAGAGCTGTAAAAGAGCCGAGGTTGCCTACCCCTGTTCTAGAGAATGTGCTATAAGAAAAACAACTTTTGACCAGAATGCTCAAATTATCCTTTATATATCATTTAAGAATAGCAATCCTTACGCACCAAAATGGCACCATCCACAATCAAAGGCCCACAGGTGGGAGAGACAGAAGTGGGAGAGGAGAGGAAACAGGGTGGAATAATCAAGAAAAAAGACAAAACAGGCTAGAAGCCTGAACAGGAACAGACTACTGTACGGTATAAAAATTGGTTACAGGTTATGCTTCTATATACTGAAGAATATTCTACTCACCATATAAACCAAGAACTGCCAACTAACTAAATCGTTCTGTATCGTCCTTGCTGTGCCTTTTTGGATAATGTGGGGTGCAAAAGTCACCAACAGGAACATTCCCACAAGCATCACTGTTCCACCTTGAAACACATTTAAATAAACATTTTTTTTCTTTTACTGCATTTAAAAAAATGCACAAAAAATGAACAGATTTTTAAAAATGATAATACACATCGGTCCAATAGAAAATTGAATTGCTAATTGTATTTCCAACCCCCCTGGAAAAGGTTAAAACAAAATGGAATGTTAAATTGATACAAGCAACTTCAATGTATTATATATATAAATTAATAACTTTTTTATATTTTTATATATTTATTTATATCTTATTTTTATTTTATAGTTATATCTATCTTATTATATTTGCTGGTAAAGTGTGATGAAATCTATGCCAAAGGGGAAATCCATTTAGATCAACATTTTATTTCTGTGCGATACATAACTAGAAGACTCTTCCTTCAAGTAATCTTGATTTTTTTAAAAAATGGGGAAATCATTATTATGTAGCAACTTTGTAAGCGTTAATATAAAGGACCTAAAATGTTAAAAAAAAGTTATTACACGTACAGAAAGATAGCTTATTTTTATACAGAAGTCTTTCAATTTTTGATCACACTTCCATGAGATCTATAAGACATAATGCAAGCAACAGTAAATAAAATATTCAGTATTTCACTGGAGGAGTAGAATTTCAGCTGTTTAAATAATTTCAATCAACTTGTGTCAGATCTTCTTGTAGGAGGAATATTTAAGAAGTGGATAGGAATGAAAATAGGAGCCAGCAAGCCAACTCACTCTTTACTTTCTGTAATATCTCTCATCCTCCTCCATGGGTAGGAAGAAACTACCTGGCATTAAGCAATAGTTTTTTTCCTCCACTTTCTCTGCTTACATGTTGATCCAACAGCTGTGGATGGGAAATTATTGTATAATCCAGGGCTGTAGGCCAGACTGGAATGCTGAAACAAGTCTGGAAGAAGGCAACCACAATTTCCTTGCTCTTCTCAGTGTAAATACAGACAATCCTCGTTATTTACAGGTTCCATGTTTGCAAATTCTCTTTTTGTTAACATTTACTTGTAACCCTCAAATCAATACTCGAAAAATATCCCTGGGTTATTCATGGGCATGCAGAGTGGTGAAAATTTTGAGTGTAACAGAATAGCAGAATAACAGAGTTGGAAGGGACCTTGGAGGTCTTCTGGTCCAACCCCCTGCTCAAGCAGCAGACCCTATACAATTTGAGACAAGTGGCTGCCCAGTCTCTTCTTAAAAGCCTCCAGTGATGGAGCACCCACAACTTCTGAAGGCAAGCTGTTGTACTGGTTAATTGTTCTCATTGTTAGGAAATTTCTCCTTAGTTTTAAGTTGCTTCTCTCCTTGATTAGTTTCCATCCAAAGAGAGAGGCAACTTACAACTATGGAGAAACTAAGGAGTCATCATTCTGCATGTCTGCCTATCTCTGGTGATTTCTCTGGTTAAAATGTCCATCAAAATAAGTATGTGTGATTATGTGTGTGTGTGCGCGCATTTAAATGTTTAATGTTTTCTTTTCAAGATTTTATTTGCAAACAATATGTAAACATCAAAGAAGATTTCTTTAAACAGAAACACACATATCTTCTTCCCTTTGAGTTTAAAATCCCTTTGCTTCCATAATCAATCAATGCAGAATATCTGGGGTACAAAAGATTGCACAGAATATTAATGGAATTATTTAAAGGGGGAGAAACATGCAGAGCTGTGGCAGAATTCCATACAGTATTTATGTGCTTACGCAAATCTTCCTAATAATCATTCTCTTTGTCATGATATTGCTAATGTTAATGGAATGCAGAGGTTTTTAAGAAGCCTCTGTGGTACAGCTACTCACAGAAATAAATCAGCACAGAATGCTGCTTCAAACTATGAGAAGCACATAAGAGGAACTTGATCAGCTGAAAAATAAATTCTCTATACATCTCATGAATCAACTACGTATTCCAGGATTAGTGCAAACATTTACTGAGACTATTTTATAGGCTGTATTAACTGCTTGTTTATTCGTGTAGGGACTCAAAAACCAGCTTCCTCTAATAAGTTTCTTTAAAATCAACGAATATATAAATTCTTGCCTGTTATTTTAAATGTACGGATTTTAATATATGTCGTGGACTTTTTTATGTAGATGCTCCTGATTTTATAATATTGTATGAAGTGATCATCAACTGTAATATGTTATTGCATTAACTGTCATTTTATTCTATGTCTGTGCAATGCTTAATTACAACTGCATAATAAACAGAACAACTACTGCCAGGATTAGTAACATTTAGTTATGACCAACCTTGTTGAATTTAATGAAAAGTTTCTCCAGGAATTCTGCTTTCTACCCTAGTCAAGCTCCCAACATGGTCATAATCAGAACTAGGAAGCAATAAGTTACTGTAGAAGGTATCCAAAGTAGGGGACCTGGAGCAGAAGGCTCTCCTGGGGACCTCAGTGCAACAAGGAAGTAGGTAGAACTGGACAAAATTTAAATCTAAATTAAATCTATCTTATCAAACACTAAATAAGTGAAGATGTCATTCGATGTATCTTTAGCAGTTTGCCCCTTCTGTCTGACAAGTTACTATTTGACACCAACTTTTGGGAGAGGCTTTGAGGGCCATGTTCATGGTGTTCTTCGGGGTTAGCGTTATCAATCAGAATACCCCTTGTGCTATTTTCATCATGTTCTTCTTAACAACTTTTGTTGAAAAGGAAAAAGACTCAGCTACCAATTGGGAAACACAAAAGGGAGATGATTTTATCTAGCATAATGGGACATTCAAAGGAAGAAGCAGAGGAATTGCACTATCAATGCTTTCTTTGCAACCATCCTAATATCAGTTATTTTCTTACGGTGAATCTGGGGAATTTTGACACGCAGCCATTATGACTCATACTCATTAGGCATCAACTCTCCATGGTGGGTGTAAAATACACTATTTCTTGGTTTTGCTTAATTCTTGTAGACATGCCTCTGTATTATTTATTGTGCAAAAAATCTTGAACATATGCATACTTCCCAAGCCACATGAGCCATCCCTTTTAAAATAATTAGTTCACATCAGCAAAGTAATGAAGATATAAAATTTATGAATAAATCATATACTGTATATATTTCACATATAGCAGACAGAAAAATCTCTATTCATTATGGAGACTGTAATCAGATAACTTTTAATTAGCTTCTAAATCTGCTCCTGGAATTTGTTCCTAAAAAGGCAAATCAATCAGAGTATCCCACTTAGAAATATAAACAGATGCTACAAAAAGGATTATTGTAATAAAATTTGAGACTGGAAGTCATCTTTAATATGTTACGTTTGCAAGTAACTGCTGTAATCTCAGAGCCAAAAATAACATTAGTTTGTTAACATCTAAAGGAATAAAGATATTTGAAGTTAATAATTATTAATTTAATTATACATTAATAAGTTTATATTAATTAATATAAAATTGTTTGAGATGGTAAGAAAAGTTCAATTTATTGCAAATATTCACCAGCAAAAGTTTATTAAAATACTTTTGTAAGTGACCAAGTTAGTATAAAAAGTGGGGGAAAGGTCCATTTATATAATTTTTTTAATTGTGCTGAATTACAGTGAAGGTGATGTGTTTGCAAAGTTAATGTTTTCAGAATAAATAATACATCAACTAATAATTTGGCAATGATTGTTTACGGTACTTACCCAATATACTTTGAGATCTAAAATTCTCTTTTAAGAATAAGATAGCTATAACAGCACTACCTGGAGAAGAAATATTAATATTACATAAGATAATTTATTTTTAAAAATGTAGCCAGTCTTGATAAATGATTTGGACAGTGTAATAAGCAAAGCTAAGCAGATTAATGGAGAAATTTGGGACACCTAAAATAAATACCTAACATTGCTTGCCTAGGGGAAGTTTTGAAATTGTAAGACTCTATCAACTAAATCCTTTCAGCATTTGGCTAAGGCAACAGACATTCTAGTCTGTCTTAGCCATGGTAAATTGCTTACTATTCACAATTTTTAAGTTTGAAGAAATAGGACTATGTCTATAAAGTTTCTTAGGAAATAGGTCTCCTCCATTGTTTAGGAGCAGTGCAATGGGAATCAAGATGTTGGTCATGGCAGCATAATCAAGGCCTTGCCTTTCTGTACAGTGGGTCAATGTACTTTTAAAAAAGGGTGCTCAGTCACCTCTACCCTGCAGATGTTATTGTTTGGTAGGTTACGAAGGTAGTTTTAGTTAGGAATTTTTATGGCTGTAAATTGCCAAAAGCCCCATTGTAGCTGGTGGTGTACAAATTGTGAATTAAAGAAAGAAAACTTAACTGTAGCCTCTGAAGTGTTCCAACTACTGCCTTATTTGTTCACTGAATACCTGTGATTTAAGTCAAAGCTTTCTGGGGAGTGGAAACCACTGTGCAATTTTGCATAATTGTATGGCCGTCAATGCATAAAAGTTCTAATTAACTTTTTCTTAATGCCTACAAGTTCACAATATTTTGGCATCTATATCCCATGGGAAAACAATGATGGAATCTTGCCAATCTTGTAATATACATAGAATGAAGGCTATTGCTAAGCACATTGATTTGTGCTTTAGATTGTAAGCCGCCCTGAGTCTTCGGAGAAGGGTGGGATATAAATGGGATTTAAAAAAAAATGTTGGCCATTTCTAATAACCACTTTAATTCTTCTTCACTTTAGCTTTGCGGGTCTCTGCACACTGTGTTGCTGAGCTAGGAGGTAGATCACCACAGTTAGGTATTCAGTCCATTTGTAATTCTAACGCAGTTAAAGAGAGTAAAAATGAATAACCAGTGCAAAGATTTTGCCTGTACAAAGCAATAAACAACTTAAAAACAAGTGAAAAGAATTAATTATGTCCACTCAGATGGCTTCTTCAGAAAAACCCACGCCCTTTATCAAGCTCCTATTTTGATGCATTGCTCGTCTTCGCATCTATAATTTAAAGTGAGTCATGCTGAGAGTGCTGGATGAAAGTCAACTGACTGTGCTTGCCAAGGCAACATTTACACAGCATATTCCTTCTCTTACACATTAATCTGTTCGGGACCCATCACAGCTTCTTTCATTTCATCAGTTGCATATCACTATTGGGCTCATACCAGGCCACAGATTATAGTGTCGCAATAATATGACCTGCCTAACTCTGTGACTTACCTTCCTCTTCTACCCTACTTCTTGCAAATTATTCCAGCTACTGAAATTCAGCTCCCTTTTAAGTGTCCTGCAATTGGTGACAACCACCAGTGTATTAGATATCTCTTGATGAGGGCAATTTACAGCATTTGTATTTATATGCGTTGGGTAAACACTTAATGTAATTCTAATAAGAACAGGGAAGACAAGCTTATTATGTAAGAGTTCCCTGCATTTAGCACACATAGAAAAAAATAATACCACACCATTATAATGAACTGCTGCATTTTATTTGTGTAGTGTACAGCAGCCAAACTCTCAAATATTATAATTTGCATTATCCTAGGATTCTACTACCTAATTGTTATTTCAATCTGCTACAAACTCTCATCAGGCTTTATATTAACTCTTTGCCAAGCTTTGGGAGATTATTTCTCATGATTTCTAGCAAGAAGGCTTTAAATTTAGGCAATCTGCTTACTTCAACTATTCCTTTTTGAAAAAATATATCTAGCATATTTTATTTTGCCAATGATCCATAAAAATTGAAAACTGACCTGCTCTCAAGGGATTAAAAAGAGAAATAGCAACCTGCAAAAATGTATGTTTTTAATAGGAATTCTCCCTTCCCAGGAAATATAATTCCCCCACCTTTTAAGTAGTTTAAATATAGTTGCTGTAAAAAGTTACCGAGTTCTATATGTAGATTAAAAAATGTGATCCTTTTGGAGATACACTTAAAATATATATCTACTTAGACCATCACTTCATGTGAAACATTTAGGCTGACAGCTTTTGCAAGCAAAAAGTACTGGTATCCAAGCAACGTTAAACTACAGCAGAATGATTGAAAGGAGTGAATGTGGAGGAAAAACACTCCAGAATATAAATCACTGTTCCCTCCCAAGATCTACTTCACATCACAATTGCAGACTTGCATCTCAAATAGACCCCCTAAGCCTGCAGGGGTTGGAGAATGGGCAGAGTCTCAAATTGCCTCCATATTGAAAACTATGTAGTGGGGAAGAAGCTATGATGAGCTTTTTCTTGAAACATGAACAATCTATGTGGAAGAATTTGTATTCTGCTTTTGGAGAGTGGTTTACTATGCAAAAATGCCTCAGCAATATACAGTGGTAGAGTTATGATGTATCTTATCAACTAGGCCCAAATCTTTTCTAAAGACCACATGCTTCTAAAGATGTCTCCTAAAGTTTAACTGATATTATAGAACAAAAATTAAAGAGTTATCAGCAGGGCTTATATGATCCTTAGGGTATGACTGTATGAAACGTACACATGTCTGCAGTGACTGAATATCAAATTCCAGATGAAATAAGAGTCTACTACAACAAAGCAGTTATCTCTCCTCACATTTCCCAAACTAGGCAAAAAAAATTTTTTTCTGGGCAAGGCATAATATTTTGCCTTTGGCATTATTAGAAAGAACATATGTATTCTAAGATCCCATATAAGAAAATATGTTTGTCCCTATGGAACTAAGGGATAATGAAACTGATCAATGTGTCATTCGCTGTAGCATTTATAGGGATATTCAGCCTACTTACATCTAATCCCTTCTTCATTTGGAAGAACAAATAACTTTTATATGATTTAACTGTTTACAAAATTCTAAATCCATAACCCAAATTGACCAGACAACCCATCAATAAATTATCTTACCTCTTCAAGATCCAAACATCTGGAGAGACAGAAAGACTGGCATGTTTATAACTAAAATCATCCAACTGAGAACTTCTTACCTAGATCCTTGGGGTGAACTGCCAAGGAGATGATCTTATTTGATTAGTTTACTGAATATGTTTTTATATTCAGATATATTAATTTTACTCTAGT
Source organism: Vipera ursinii (assembly GCF_947247035.1). NCBI lineage: Eukaryota > Metazoa > Chordata > Lepidosauria > Squamata > Viperidae > Vipera > Vipera ursinii. Next base: position 189,351,788 of record NC_139516.1, read on the forward strand.
TTGATGACATATTATGATTTGATGTGGCCATTTAATTAATCAATAAACAATAAACGTAAACAATATAACCTAGATTATAGCAAAACAATGTGTGGTGGCAGTGAAAATTAGATCTCCCATAGTTAAAACTCAGTTTGTTGACCATCTTGATGTTGTGGGAAGAATCCAGAGAAAGAAATATTTTGGGGAATACCGGTACTAAAAAGGAAGAATATATTTCTCCAAAGGAATAATGAAGAACTTTTAAAAAGGCAGAAACTTCTCCCTCCCCACAGCCAGAAAACTCAGCAGAAACCAGCTTTTAGAAATGTAGATGTAATAAGAGCCTTGGTGGAGCAGTGGGCTAATGCCTCCTTAAGTAACACCAGCTGCCTGCAATTAGTGCAGGTTCGCATCCCACCAGGCTCAAGGTTGACTCAGCCTTCCATCCTTCCGAGGTAGGTAAAATGAGGACCCAGATTGTTGGGGGCAATAAGCTGACTTTGTAATAATGCCACTTAGGGGGGGGCGAAAGCCCTAATAAGCAGCACATTGGTTTGTGCTTAAATTGTAAGCTGCCCTGAGTCTTCGGAGAAGCGCGGGATATAAATGGGATTAAAATAAATAAATAAATAAATAATCCATTCAGGAAGGTTAGAGCCAGGAAGCTAGAAACTGATGAGATAAGGAAGACAAAGACCCCTAAAATTTACATACCCCACCCAAACTCTAAAAGACATGACCTTTGGGGACATAATAAGATTAATCCACCAATACCAAAAGGGCACACTCAGATTCAGGTCAAAGTACATGACACAGGAAATACAAAGCCTCAAACAGGAACAGGAAACAACTTTAAAAGCCCAAGTAGGTATAAAAACCCACCACTCTTAGCTACATGTGGTTAGTTTTCCCAGAGACATGCTTCTGTCTGTCTCTGCCCTTCAATAAACTACAACCTTCTTTCTAAAGGTAGTCTCCATTTTTTTTTTATTCCGAGCTTGGACTGGACCCTGATGAAGATTTTTCTTTCAACAATGTCATCTAATGTTTTATTTCATTTTAATCCTGCACCTCGGCTGTAAAAATGTATTTTGAAATTTAAGACCTGGAGTTTAACTAGCATCAGCCCTTATTTCAGTAGCATCCGAAGTTGTTTCAGCTTGCATGTAACCAGTCACATATACCAACCATGCACTGCTTCTGCTTTTACTGTTTCAGAACAAAGACAGTATTAAGCTTGACAGGAACAAGTTCACAACAGTAAGACATCTGCATGGAATTGTTTTTTCTAGGACTGTCATTTGTCTGAAAAGTTCTGAGAACTGTCATGTGTCTAAGTACATTAATAGCAAGTTTCAGTGCCAGATAAAATGAGACCAACTAGCATCCAGAGGAGGGGACTACGATGTCTGAGCAAAGCAGTTCTATGACATAGCCACATGCTTTCTAAAGAACCTTAAAATAATACTGTTTGGTACCAATGGAAGAGAATATTTATAGCTCAGGGTTGAACTATGGGGTCCCTGATACTGTCTGAGCTTGGCTATTTTCTTGTAAACATTTCATTACACAATTATGAAATGTTATCTGTGCTAGAAAATCCCATTCCCTTCTAGAATTGATGATGTTACCTAGGTGGGTAATGAAATGTCTTCGAGAAAACAACCAAGCTCAGAAGGCAGCAAGGGCCCCCAATATTATTTGGGTTCATCCCGACTAACACACATACAGTGAAGGATGGGAAGTCTCACCAATGACAGCCACACTTCCTAAAGGAGCAACCACCATAACTGGAGCAAATCCATAGGCTGCGAAGTTCCCAATTTCTCCAATTCCCATAAATATAATTCCACACCACCAGAGTTTGCTTCTGTAACAAGGTTTCTGAATGACTTGTTGGGTCAACCGAAGATGAGAATATTTCTGAAAGTCAGATATGAGAATGAAAGATATGGATTAAAAGATTAATGGTAAATGAGCATTAATATGATACTACACATATTTTTTCTACCTTTATGAAATAATACAACACTGTGGCTATTTAAAAAAGTATATTTCTGAAAGTCAGATATGAGAATGAAAGATATGGATTAATAGATTAATGGTAAGTGAACATAATATGGTACTACAAATATTTTTTCCACCTTTATGAAATAATACAACACTGGGGCTATTATATGAATCTTTGATCCCTAAATAAGAATTTATAGAAAAAAAACATCAGGCATCAAGAATTAGTATTCTGTGTAGGTAATTTGTAATGCATGGATATTTTGGACTTTCAAGCAAAAATATTTTAGAAACTTTGAATATTTAAGGTAGTCTCACATCAATGAGTCCTTCGGGAAAGGGCGGTATAGAAATGTAATAATAAAAAAAATCAATTACAAGAAAAGCATTTTGTTTCCAGAAATCAGAAAGGAAGCTTCGATCGTATGTTTGTCATTTGAATAAGGGGAACATGGAGAATATAACCATGGAGCTGAAGAATAAAATGATTTATCAAAAAAATTAAAGGGAATATTGGTTGTGTATGTCCATGACTGTCAACTGAGAAATGATCTTGAGCCAGTAGAAATTTTCATTAGCAAGAACAGAGCTGTTCACCTTTTCTCTCTCTCTCACTCCCAAATCCACTTCTAGGTTTTCAACTTTTTTGATCCTGTAAGTCATTTCATTCCTAAGATTTGTATCTTGAAGGTGATATAATATGTCCTTCAAGCTTCACAAGACTGGTGGCATACACATAATACAGAAGTGTCTATCAATTGTTAAATGGATTAATTGGCAAGATAAATTGACCAAATTATTCATACATGGTGGAAACGAAAAATACCATCGAGACCTTTCATTGATTCTCAGAATACAAATAATTTAGATTGCTTTAACATAAAGTTGTTCCTTTGATATATTTACTTTATTAAATTAATTAATGTATAACTTTCCAATCCAAAAGTTCATATTAATAGGGTGTAGCGCTATAAAACACATACATTAATTCTGAAAGATATGTTCAGTATAAAATAGCATTCTAATACGAGTTTAATTTTATTACAAATGATTTTTATAAGCAATTCACATTCTTATGGTATAATTCTACATTAAGATGTTTTTGCCCATGTACTGTCCACATATGTTTTGCATTGCACTTATGCATATATACGTAAATCAGAAAGAAATATAGCCCATGTTTTAAAAATTTATAAATAATATATGAATGCATACTGTAACTTCATTGAAACTACAATTTAACTCAATACTACCTTATCTCAGATCAACATTAAGTAATACTAGACTTAGTCAATCTGAGTGAAATTAGTTCCATTAAGGTGTCACACCAACTTTATCTATTATTTTAAAAAGTCTGCTTTAAGTGTGACTAAATTCCAATTTTATCTAATGCCTCTCAGTCTACATATAGTTCCACAGCTTGCAATACAATGAAGTTTTTCATACCTGCAAATTCAAGGAGATACTGATAAAAATGTTTCCTGTGATTGCCAATAGGATGCCAAAGAGCAAAGTCTGAAAAATACATACAATCTATCTACTGTCAGATAAAATTTTCAAAATTTCCAGCATATATACTTATATTCTTTTATAAAATCATTTGATTTTTAAATCTTTCTTAGATCACATTATTCTATAAATTGGCTTGGGAGGACTAACAAATGACATCAAGTTTTAAACATGCTCTGGGTTGGTACTAAAATATCCAGAGCTCTTAGACTATAAAATATATGTTGGGTGAGTGTGTACGGGTGGGTGGATATGGGTGTCTGTCTGTTGCATTTCCATGATGCAAAACAGAAATATGAATCGGATAATGAATATGAACCATAATCATCAGATTCTATTAGCAGCACAAACGATCAGTAGACGTTTTAACAGCCTTCTTTAGACCATCAGAAATGACTGGATCTCATCTCAACAGATGCAGTAACAACAAACCCCCCTCCCTCCACTCCCCGCTTAAAGATAATAATTACAATGGAACGTAATAAAAGTATTTTTTTAAACCATGCTTAAACAGGAATGTTAAAACAATAAACAACAGAAGGTTACACTCAGTTCCCTAAAAAGTCTTTTCCAGCTCTATGGAAGACTATACTTTGCTATGGAACACATCTGACAAATTTAAATCCAGTTATAGTAGGAAAGCATTATAAACATATGTCTTATTCCTCATTCATAATGGCAATTGTTCATTTAACACCAAAGCTCATACTAAAAAGTAATTTTTAAAACCATGCTTAAATTAGAATATGAAAACAACAACGGATAGATTTTCCCTATGATAATTTACCCAGACATTGATTAAAAATGGACATTCTCCAGTTCAGGAGCTCCCAAAAGGACTCCTCCCTGTTTACCTTTAAGATTTTTGGCAACTGTGGGATTAAAAAGCATGTTGGTAAATTGTCATTTTCATGTAACATTTTATTTTATTAACATATGCTTGTTGTTTTTCTACGAAGGGTGATGCTTAATCCCCAACAGACATGCTTAGCAACAGAAGCAAACTCTTTTCTGTTCCTTGAATTATAATGGTGCCTGGATTTAAAACAAGAACCCAGACATGTTCAAAATATGGGGTGGGGAAGTGGGGCGAAGAAGAGGATCTGACTGGTAAACTATGCTGTGTTTATTTGAGCATATAGCAATGGTCCTAAATCACAAGAGAAGAAATGTGAACTAGGCACATCATCACCAAAGAGCACAGTATAAAGTTACCCCATTTTAATCCCCAGTTTAAGATTCCAGCAGTGCAGTGCAGCAGTGAGTAGGAACCTTATTTATACTCAGAAACGGCGAATCCTTCAAGGGAGCAGATTCTTGATGTCCGCATCCATGCAGTTTCCAGCTGCTTTACAGCTTATCCTGACTTTTTGCAACCAGGGCGACTATAACTGTTCCAAGCGGAGCCCTCTGCTTAGGCCAGGGGTAGGCAACCTCGGCTCTTTTATGACTCATGGACTTCAACTCCCAGAATTCCTGAGCCAGGCTCAGGAATTCTGGAAGTTGAAGTCTATGAGTCATAAAAGAGCCGAGGTTGCCTACCTCTGGCTTAGGCTGTTCTCACCTTACTTGAAGAAACCCCGGGAGATTTTAATGGGTCTTACTTCAGAGCAGATCTCTAAGCAACGTTTCTAACCTTAGCTACTGTAAGACGTAGCTTACAGTAGCTTAGGGGTGGGTTTCAACTCCAAAAATTCCCCAGCAAGCAGGTTCCCCAGTATGCTGCCTAAAGAATTCTGGGAGTTGAAGTCCATCCGTCTTAGGGTTGCTGAGGGTGAGATATGCTGCTCTAAATTAAGCTCCTTTGAGAGGAGGGAAGAAGCCCTCGGAACCAGCCTCTCTTCTCCTTACCTGTTCATTTGCAAAATACCAGCCTTGGGAAAGAAACTCACGTCTGCTCGCCCTTCCTCCCAAGGTGGTGTTTTGCAGTAAGTGAGACGATCCCATAGTCTCTACTTCGTCCCCCGCTTCTCCGGACTCTTTAGCTGCACCGACGCCCCAAGCCACGCTGGGAGGCGAAGAAACCGGTTTGCAAGCTCAGGTGAACTTCCTGGGGCCGGAGCGCTAGGCGATGGGACGGGCCCTTGCCTTCCTGGGCCGGATGTTTTCACAGCAAGTGTTTGTACGTGGGGTGGGGTTGACCCAAAAGAGAATCGGGGACTAGAAGGGGCGTGAATCGGGAAGAAAGCAGAATGCCAGCAAAGCGAGACAAGACGCTTTGCTGCAGCGGAAAATGTTTGTTTTGGCAGCCGAACTTTACTAATCTTTGAATAGCTGCAGCATAGGACGAAACTATCTGACTTCTGACAAATACCGGTCAATGTCCTTAAAAATATCCACGCCAGAAAGACCCTAATCATAACTCTTTCCTGGTTTGGGCACTGTTGAAAGCAAGATGCTGAGAAAATGAACTCATTTTAGATGGCTGTAGGAAGGTGTGGTAGTCCCAAGGGGTTATATGCTTTCTGCCAAAGCCCTTTAAAAGGGAAGTAACGCTTCAAACGCAGGTTGGAAAAATGGGAACACCTTCCCATACGAATTAGTTCAATGGCTCTGCAGTATTGTCAGAGATACATATCCTCTCCATGACCAGTTTTCTTTGTTATCTTCTGGAAGATGGCTTTGTGGTATCTGTAGCAGAACAACTAATAGCTTTGTACCGGATAATATTTTATTCTCAACACTCTTCTCTCTCTCTCTCTCTCTCTCTCTCTCTCTCTCTCTCTCTCTCTCTCTCTCTCTCTCTCTCTCTCTCTCTCTCTCTCTCTCTCTCTCTCTCTCTCTCTCTCTCACACACACACACACACACACACACAGAAGTATATATGTATGAGTGCATATATGGGTATATATGTGTGTGTATGCATGTAAATGTGTATGTGTGTGTATTGTTTTGAGAGTGGGCATTAGAATTTCATTTTAATGTGTGCCATTGTGTACACAGAATAGTGACAATAAAGCGTATCTTGTGCTGGTGAATGGTGACCTCACACATGGCCATTGATATCTCTGGATGTGGAAATGCAACAGCCAGCCTTGCCTCTTGCTGCAGTGCATGGTACAGCTATTTAGAATAGAGTAGAGTAGAACTGAATTGAATTCCAGGGTTTCTGCTCAGTCTGGCTGTGTCAGAGAATCTGACCTAAACCACCATGTGGTCTGACTGGTCTTGGTTTAGTATACTATGCTGAACACAGGGAAGATTGGGCAAGTTGTTCAACCCAGCCCACAATTTATGAAACTATGATTAAATTGTGTCTTGGTGTCATCCAATGCCAGAAGGCTTGATACAGTAGGAATCACTGCAGACACGTGGTGATTCCTGAATGGCTACATATGGAATTTCTTCAGATAACGTTGTCCATTGGCCTGTGGTCAAGGAGGATAGGAGCAGATGCTTAATAAATAGCTGTGGGCCTGCAGAATGAAAGAGGTAGTTCTGTCATTAGGAAATTAGCTATAATTAGGAAACAAGGATTTGTTTGAGGAAAAAAATGCCAGTAACGTTTAGAAAAGAATGCCATTTCTTAGGGCCTGATGCTTTAATATTGTCAATCTCCCATGGCTACAAAGTGGCTGCCCTTTGCTTACATTGGGGCACAGGGAGACCATATTGTCAGGCAAAACTCTTTGATTGAATAATGAGATTGGCAGCCAATCTTTGCTCTCCTACAGGCTCAATTATTATTACTGGGCAAGAGTCCCAGAAAAAAACAAGCCATCCAGCCATAATAGCAGCAGTGTCTTTTAATGCATCTCAGCTCATTGACTGTGAGAAAAAAAAATCATGGCTCCTTTGGCAGGAAACACTTGTATTACTACTGAGAAATATTTATAACCATAATTAGAAAGGGAAGCATGAGGAAAGAGAGCAAATGCAAGGAAATGCAGTTGAGTTATGCGCGGGATAGCAAGGTCTTTCTCCCATGAATACTTGAATGCATGTAATAAGTGCAAAAAATTGTGATGGCTGGAGAGCAGAATGGGAACTGGAGTAAACTTCTAAAAGAAAGTTGAATAAATGTTTTTAAGTGAAAGATGATTCAAAGCAAACCAAAAAGGGGCTCATTTAGACTATGTCAATATATATCAACTTGAAATACCTGTTTGGTCAGATTCTTCATGGTTCATATTTTATTACCGCTGCAGAGGTTACAAGTAGGAAAACTCTGCACACAAATATTATAGCTATTTGCTGTCTAAACTGTGTAAAGCTGTGTCAAATTGCAAACCAATCGAGACAGCCTCATTTGTAAATGGAATATATTTTGCATTACCTTACAAAAAGGTTGACAATAAATGAGAAGAGACAGCAAAAATCCACACTAGTATCACAACAGCCACTTCTTTCCATGTTTGTGTTCTCTGCATTTGTCCAGTATATTTGAAACACATTCTCTTCATGTCTTGAATGATGAAGCTATTATGACAGAGATTAAGGTTGGTAGTAAAGATTTTTCACATTCTGAATAATGCAAAGCAATAAAACATCAAGTGATTAAAGCTGTAATCCTGCATATATTTATCTGGGGAAACCCCCCCATCAAGTTTATTAAGTTACATTTATACATTTTTATTTTATTATTTTTATGAATAACTCAAGATGGTGAACATACCTAATATTCCTTCCTTCTCCTATTTTCCCCCCAACAACAACCCTGTGGATTGAATTGGGCTGAGAGACAGTGACCGGTCCAAAGTCACTCAGCCAACTTTCAGGCCTCAGGCGGGACTAAAACTCACAGTTTCTAGCCTGGTGCTTTAACCACTAGATCAGGGATGTCAAACTCAATTTCATTGAGGGCCGCATCAGCATTGCGGTTACCCTCGGGGCCAGGTGGGTATGGCCAGGGTGGGCGTGGCCTACTGGGTGGGCATGGCTAGAGTGCATATGGCCTACTGGGTGGGCATGGCCAGCTCTACATCATTCGCATCAAGGATGCCTATGAGGGCCTGGGCAGGAGTGGGACAGATCTGAGGGTCTCTGGCAGAAGGAGGGTCTCTGGGCCACAGCGAAGGCAGTGGGGGCCATTTCCTCACTGTTTCCAGGATGGCTTTGCGGGCCACATGAAACTACTTTGTGGGCCGGATCCGGCACCCAGGCTCTGTGTTTGACATGTCTGCACTAGACCAATCTGGTTCTAAAATAAAATATAAAATTCTCCTGAATAAAACTGCAGTTCTGTGTAGAATTGCATGGAGGTAACCTCCCACTGAACTGAGGGGAGTTTTCCCCCCGTAATAGGCATGCAATCACTTTTTTCAAATGTGTATGTTACCTGCGAAGCTGAACAGTTATTATGTGGGTTTTATTATTCCTATAGTATACTACAGCATCCAAAGTATACACCATGCATACTTCTTCACTTAAGAGCTGGCCAAACATAGCTATGTAAAGTGAGCAGCTTGTTTACAATGAACCACTGTACTAGTAGGGACTCCATGCTATCAAATTAGAGAGAAATCAGTATTATAGTAAACAGAGGTCAAAGATCAAACCCACAATTTCATATAAAATTCCAGTCCATGTACACAAAATATTACAGTTTTTAAAAGGTCTAAGTCACAAGACCATCAACAATTCTTAAAGATAATCAAAAGCAGGACAGAGTAAAGGAAGTAAAATTTAAATGTAATTTTAATCCAGAATTTAATGCAAGGAACAATCATATAATGGACCTCTTTTAAACCTTGACAGCTGACTGTCAAACAAGCTCTTTTGTTAAATGGCTAACTCTTTTCTTATTCAAACAATGTCTTTAGAATGTCAGTTGTGATAATATTAACATATCCGCAAACTTTTGATCTCCTTATCTGGTGATGTGAGACTGGGTTCTTGTTTGTTTGTTTGTATATATATATATATATATATATATATATATATATATATATATATATATATATATATATATATATATGTGTGTGTGTGTGTGTGGAGAGAGCTACCAATTACATATAAGCTGTAATATTGTCTTTGGTCTTTTTCTCATATGAAAAATCAAGGGCTAATTGATCTGTAACTACAAAGCCACTGTCATTTTGCTTGGCTATGCTGTATCTCATACTACAAGTAGAGAAATATAAATTATATACCAAACAAGTCTTTGAACACTGAAACTAGATATCAAAGAAAAGATTAGACTTAAAGGAAGATTTTTCACATTGACTTCTCTATGTGGTAGACATGTTTATTAATAAACAAATTCTGGGGCTTTGATCTGATCTGAAATTATGCCAATCCTAAACTCTGTCTTTACATAATGTATGTCATGATGCAGCTGGCACAAATTACGTAATTCATGCCATTTGCTTGATGATGTCATGACACACAGGACAACATCATAATTTCTTCTGTTTGCCTCTTGTTCACATGTAACATGAAGCCTTAATGTGATTTGTTTGTACTGGACTTAGCATTATGTTCAAATTCATATGGTAGGCAATACTGATTTGCTCAACAAAGTGATTAAGAAACCTGGAATAGCATTATGTATGAATGGAGTCATTGGTTCCTGAATTTTGTTAAGATATCTGTTTAATAAGCATTCCTGGCAGAAGAGAGATTTTGAAACACATTTAATACAATTTGGTGCAATTTTATTCTCTTTATTCTGATTCATTTTAAACAGGCACTATCTTGTAACCATGAAATATTCAGGAAAAAAATCCATTGGAGCAGACCTACCTCATCTGTTTTATATTTTATATCTTATTATTGGTCAAGTGTGTATGGGATCCAGGACTATTCATTCAATCCTAAATTGAAGTTGTAGAATCACATAATTTAAACATTGTAAGGGATCTGGAAGATACCTGGTTCAACTTTCTGTCCAGAGTGGGATCCCACTATTACAGCATCCAAGAGATAGTTTAAATTCCTTCAGTGAGGGAGATTCACCATTTCCTGAAGCAGGCTGATCCATTATTGAACTAGAACTAAGGAGAAATTTCCTGACAGTGAGAACTAAGGAGAAATTTCCTGACAGTGAGAACAATCAACCAGTAGAACGGCTTGCCTTCAGAGGTTGTGGGTGCTCCATCACTGGAGGCTTTTAAGAAGAGTCTGGACAGCGACCTGTCAAAATTGTAGGGTCTCCTGCTTGAGCAGGGGGTTGGACTAGAAGGCCTCCAAGGTCCCTTCCAGCTCTGATATTCTATGCTATTCTATGAACAACTCTCAATTGTTAGGAAGTTCATCCTGATGTCCAAACAAAATCTACTTCCTTGTAATTAAAATCCAATTTCTTTTCTGGAAGAACTCTACAATTGTGACCTGTCTTCTCCATGACATCACTTCAGGTACTTGAACATGCTATCATGTCTCCCACAGTTTTATTCACACTAAATATACCCAGCGCCTCAAAGCATTCCTTCCAGGTCCCTTACGCTCCTCGTTCTTCTTCTCTGGACATGGTCCACTTTGCTAATGTTCTTCCTGAAATACAGTGCCTAGAATTGGACACAATACTCTAGGTGGAGTTTAAATAATGCGGTACAAAGAGGAATGGTAATGTTTATTGATCTTGACTGCAGCTGTAAGAAAAAAAGTGGATGCTGTCCTAGGCTGCATCATATTATTGGCTCATGTTCAACTTATGATACACTCACATCCTATTTGCATGTCCAGGAAGGTTCCATCCCACATCTGTTGCCTTTTTCCTATCCAAAGTAGCATTTACCATTTGTTACTGTTGAAATCCATCTTCCTGGTTTCTGCCAATGTTTCAGCTTGTCAAGATTCTCTGACTCTAATGCTGCCTTCTGAAGTCTTTGCCATCTCCCAATGTTCCTGTCATCTGCATGTTTGCATATCATATTTTCTAAATCCACATCCAAGTCATTTTTAAATATGTTGAACATAAGCCTTGCATAACAAATTCTTCTTAACTTTGTTACTTATTATTCGTTTTATCATTTTAGTTGCATGTTCCCATGAAAGTTTTGTGGACAAGTACAATGTTTGTTTTTTATACAAATCATATGAGTTCGTTTCAGCGGTAATCTGAAATGATATAGATTGGCCCCAGGTTTGAAAAGGCTGGCATTCAGCTCCAGATAATTTGACATCCTTGTTCGGTGCAGTAATCACTGTGTTTGCTCTCAGAAAAATAAATCCACTATATAATTTGTCCCTTGACTTTCAGTACCAACAAATGCAGTAAATGGCATTTTTATAAAGGGAAGGATTGTTGATCATGGCAAATTGTCATGATTATAGCTGAAGCATCTAGCAATGCTTAGCAATATTTCATTGCAGAGATATACATGTAGTCTTTAACTTACAACAACAATTGGGACCAGAATTTTGGTTGCTAAACAAAGCAGTTGTTAAGTGAGTCATGTCCAATTTTATGACCTTTTTGTCACAGTTGTTAAGTGAATCACTGCAGTTGTTTAATTAATCATGTCCTCCTTAAGCAAATCTGACTTCCTCCATTGATTTTGCTTGTCAGGAGCCAGCAGGGAAGATCTCAGATGGCACACATGATTCCAGGATGCTAGCAACCATCATAAATACATGCCAAGTACCTGAATTTTGATTGTGGGGATGCTGTAACCATTGTAAGTTCAAAGACTAGTCATAGGTCAACTTTTTCAGGGCCGTTAAAATTTCAAGCAGTGGCATTTGAATTCAGAGAAGATTTGACTAGGTGGTGCCATCTAGAGAGTATATATGCTAAGAAAGTGAATTGAAATGAGATAATTCTGCAGAAGCATCTTGAAGAAGATAGAGTGATGGACAAGCTATTTTCGGGAAATTTATGTTTCAACCCTAATCTGTTCCACAAGGTATTCTAAATTATCTATCATTTCGCTGGTTTTTTAAAAATCAAAATACATTAAGGTCAACTAAATTGTACTTGTAGTAATAATAGACAAAGACTCAGAGTTGAAAGATGTCTTAAAGGTCATCTAGATCAACCTACTACTCAGCACAGGAATCACTAGAGTAATGTTTCTCAACACTGGCAACCTTAAAATGGTGGCTGAGGAATTTTTAGTCATTCCTGCATGTATTTTGAATTTTTTTAAAAAAAAACATGAAATAATAGATGTTAGAGTAAAAAAGGGGAGCCTTTGAAACCTATCCAAACATTTTAATAAATCTAATTCCCAAATGCCAATTGATGCAAGCTTGCAGTACGTGACTAAAATAATAAAAGTTGACAATGAGATTTAAAGCAATAACATTAATCTTCTAAGAAAGGAATCTCCCTATGAGGTACATTTTTGGAGGTGGGCATGGGCAGCTGTTTCCATTCCCCACTGCTGTTTCCTGCCCCATAGACAGGATTACCTCCACCTCAAATTAATTTCAGCTTGGGGGGTGCCACTGCACTGTTTTTTCCTTTTTTGAATTGAAGAATGAGATAAGTTGAATCCAATGAATTTAGTATCTGTACACTTAAGAAGTTTTTTAGACTAAACCCTTGGCAGGTCAATCAAGAAAGATCAGAAAATAATGCAGATGGAGATTATCTATGCAGCAAATTATTGAGACATAGTGCTCAAAAAAACCTATTTTACTTCACCAGTCAGGTCGTATCCACACACATTTCTAATTAAAGTTTTAGCTTTTTTTGTTATGATTGTAAAAACAATTAAATTTGCTCCTTGGTGTGATCCTCTGCCATTGTTATTCCAATCTCCTAAGATTCCTAGACAAGGCCTGCATCTTCTATTGCAAACATCTAGTCTACAAAGCATATCTCCCTAAACAGAATCCTTGCACGCAGAATACTGGGATGCTAAAAATAGCTTAGTTTTTGCAGAAGAAAGCCAGATGCCAAGCATGCAAATATAAGCCATATTATCTACCCTGGTGGTTTTCCAACAAAATTCCCTCAGGGACCTTTCCTGCATTGATTTTTTTTCCCTTTACTAAGTCACCACCCATACATTTGCCACTGAATTCCTGTGTGCTGTGGGGATTCTCAGATGTCCTCTACAATGAATCTCAATTTGCACTGTGCAAAGAACAGCCATGTTGTGTCCATCTCTTTGAAACACAAACCTGCAACTGGGTTTTACATAAATGCAAGAAGCTGGGTAGGAGAGGAGCTATATGTGATGCTGGGGTAGCATTCGAGAGAATAGTAACTTAGTTGCCAGGCTAGAAGTCCAGGGTAAGAGAAAAAAAACAGAATGAAGTCATATTTAACAGAACGATTTTAGAAAGGATTGCATTCACCAGTTCAACAGTCCCTCCAAACAGCTTTTTGTAATAGTCAAGCTGGGATGTAAGGATGGTACGTGTGTAATTGTCATCAATGATCATAGCGGGTACACATGTTGTTGATTGTGGAAATCCTAACTAGTTGAGATCAGGGCCAGTTTAAGAATTTGGGATCCAAAGCAACAGATGGTTTGGAAGACAACTCATCCCACCATCATACTCAGCTCCAGAGTAACATTGCAGATGGATTCCAGCCAAACAAGAGGTTAAAATTATGGAATCATAATGGAATACCCACAGAGTTTGAACTAGAATTTAAAGACATAGCTGGAAGAAACATATTGGGGATAAAATTTTAGAGCTTCTAATTTAAAAAACAAATTTTTCTTCTTTAGAAGAATAAATAGTTTATTTTTGAAATTGTTTTCCTTGCTTTCTGCTTTTTACAGCTCTGTAAAACTGCTGTCACAATTGCCTCTAACCGTCTCTTCTACAAAGCAGAACAAGAAAATCCACTCCCTGCTTTCAAAAACGGTATCTTAGGGCAGGGCTTTTCAACCAGTGGTACAGGTACCACCTGTGGTACATTGGCACCTGACAGGTGGTACACGACCATCCTAGAAAAGTGGTAGCAGGGGAGGGGAATGAGCTGAATGAGTGGCAGCACCGCACAAGCCTGAGTGAGAGACAGCTGGAACTGCAGGGCTGTCAGAGCTCAGCGGAAGCACCAGGATCAGCACTTCTTCAGGGCTGTCAGGGCTCAGTGAAAGCGCCAGGATCAGCACCAAGTTCCAGCTGGAGCTCGGCGCTGATCCTGGTGCTTCTGAGCCCAGAAGAAGTGCCGATCAGCTGGAATGTTGCAGCATCTCCAGGATCTTGTGATTTACATTCAGATGCTTGACAACTGATTCATACTTATGATGGTCACAGTGTCCCAGGCTCATGTGAAGTGACCAAAACCTGCTGCAACCACCCAGCAGATGGGGGGAGGGAATAAAAACCAAACACCCCCACCCCACCCCCACTGCCAATCCTCAACAGAAATGAACAACAATGAAAATCTCACAACAATGAAAACCTCAGACAGGAGGAAGAACGCCGCCGGGTAGGCAGGCAGATGTTTTGCTCGGCTGTGGCTTGGGGGGCACTTTTTTCAGTGCCATTGTAACTTTGAACAGTCCTAAGTGAACTGTTGTAAGTCAAGGACTACCTGTACTTCATCACTTTTTTCCTTTTTGGAGGGGTTATCATGTTTTGACACCTTGTTAGGCAACTGGTGGTACTCAGATGTTGCCATATCCTAAAAGTGGTACAATGGGTGAAAAGGTTGAAAAGCCCTCTCTTAGGGAGCTCCTTCTTATGCTCTGTTTCCTGTTCTTTGACAAGTGAGGACCTGACCTCTTTGTTATGTATATGGGTAATGTTTCCGCAGTAGTGAGCCACTGAAACCACCAGGTGGCATGATACCCTGTCCGGATTGGCAGGGTAGTTCTTGGTGGGAAATCCAGATAAGGGGATTGGTCCTAGGTATACCTGGCTAGGTATATAAGTGGGGCTAATAGCCCTTTGTCTTCAGCCATGTGTTAACTTCAATAAAGGTCTATTATGCTGAGCTCTGTTGTCCGGATTTGTCCATGCGGTCCAGAACCCACTACATAATAGTGGCGACGAAGGTGGGATTTTGCTTCATACAGATCTGAAGTCACTTGGAAAGGAGGAAAGGCAAATCTTTCCCGAAAAACCTTCCAAGAAAAGCAATATTCACGGACTGGGCGCACCATGGCGAAGTTCGGACACGTCAGCGAATTCCTTTTTAACATCGACGAACCTGAGTGGTGAGAAGCGCACCTGGGACGGATCGAAGGGTTCCTGCTGATCAACAAGATCATGGAAGCCCGGATGAAAGCAGCAGCCCTGCTGTGCCTCAGTGGCCAGGATGTATACGATCTAGCCGTTGGATTGTGCGCACTGACGCCCATCGCATCCATCCCGTATGATGAACTCACAGATAAGTTAGTGGAACATTTCATGCCGTCCAGGGCTCCAATTTTTTGGCGCTTCCAATTTTCCCAGTGCATCCAGCTTCCGGGCGAGACAACATCACACCACGTGACGGCTCTGAGACAAGCTGCCCGTTTGTGTAAGTTCCCTGATCTTGAAGATAGAATTTGAGACTAGGTGGTATTCGGGCTTAGAGACCATCAGTGCTGACAAAAATCCTCGCAAAACCGCCGATGAATCTGTGTGAAGTCCTAGACGAGGTAATGGCTCACGAGGCAGCCAATGGCACCAGCAAGCCCACACACCGTCTGGGCAGCAGCCCAGGAGGGACAATTCATGAATGTGTCACGAACAGCGGATACGGAGAAACGGACGGAGAGGCAGAGATAGATGTGGTCCAGCAAAGACCCGGAAAACAGCCAATGCGGTGGGACAACGACGGAAGCCATAGGAAATACACATCAGTCAGCAAAAACACAGCTTGCAGCTGCAGCTGCAGAGAACCAAGAGCAACCAACTACGCCAGCCAAAAATGTGCCAGCTGCAAAGGAAACCATCCAAGGGCAACCTGCAGATTCAGATCTGCGAAATGTCGCTCCTGCGGCAAGACGGGGCACATCGCAGCCGTCTGCCGGAACTGCAATCGGGACAGCCTGAATGAATTACAAGCCATTGCATCGGCACACGAAGGTACTGGGTCCCCGCAGCGCATATCACCGAAATCTGGGGGGAGCAGGCGGACTGGGTCCCCGCAGCGCTTATCACCGAAAGCTGGGGGGAGCAGGCGGACCATGTCTCATACGGAGATACACCAGTTGCTCAAGCCTAAAATTACGATACAGGTCCATCTGCAAGGGGTACCTTGCACGATGGAGCTTGACTCTGGTTCTTCAGTCTCAATAATTTCATATGAGACATTTAAAGGAATTTGCGACCAGAGCAAGTGGAGAATTCCTTTAAAACCCACCACATTGCTGCTGTCTGACTTTCAGCATTCTCCCATTAAAATCAGGGTAAAGGCCACCGTGATTGTGGGGTTCAAGGATTTCTAGGGTCCTTTGGACGTCCTAGTGACCGATGGGCGGAAGACTAGTCTAGTGGGGATGGACTGGTTCGATGCCCTGGGCATTTGGTTGGGGGGGGGGGTACATAACATCCAATCCAAAAGTCTCGAATCCATCTGCAAAACTTTTGCAGACGTATTTGATGACAAGCTGGGTAAATACAGCCCCCCCCCATTAAATTTAAGCTAAACCCAGGGGTTTTACCTATTCGCATCAAGCCCCGGAGAGTCCCTTTCGCTCTCAAGCAAAAGATTGAGAGGGAATTGGATAAGTTGGTAGAACAAGGGTTATTAGAGCCCGTGGAAGGGGGAGAATGGGAGAGCCCTATAGTGACCCCACTTAAGGCTAATGGGGAAGTAAGAATTTGTGCAGATTATAAGGCCACAGTAAACCGGGCTTTGAATCCGCACGCTTACCCGGTCCCGACACTCCAGCATGTCCTTGCTGCAATACAGGGCAGCACCATCTTTGCAAAGCTCGATCTTGCGCAGGCGTACCAAGCAGCTAACAGTTTCCAAGGAAACAGCTGATGCCCAGACAATAGTGACATATAGGGGAGCTTTCAGAGTTAACCGTTTGCAGTTTGGCATCTCTGTAGCTCCAGGGATTTTTCAAGAAGTGATGGAGAGGACGCTGAAAGGCATACCTGGTGTATGTCCTTATTTCGATGATGTTCTTATTGCTGGAGAATCTGAAGAGATCTTGGCTGACAAGTTGCAGGCTGTTTTAAGCAGGTTTCGCTCTGCTGGGCTCAAACTTAAAAAAAGTAAGTGCAGTATTGGAGTGGCATCCACTGAATTTTTAGGGTTCAGGATTGATGCCAAAGGAATTCACCCTACTGATTCCAAGGTTAAAGCAATCAAATTGGTTCCAACCCCAAATAACAAGGCTGAATTGCAAGCTTTCCTGGGGTTACTTAATTTCTATCATGCATTTTTGCCCCACAAGGCAGCAATTGCAGAGCATTTACACAGATTATTAGATAAGAAAACCCCATGGAATTGGACCAAGGTCCATGAACAGAGTTTTAGAAACCTCAAACAACTATTGTCCAGTGACTCAACCATCACACATTTTATAGAAAACAAGCCCATCTGCATCGCGTGTGATGCATCCCCTTATGGAGTGGGCACTGTATTGAGTCACATAGAGGGAAATGGAGAGCAAAGGCCTATTGCATATTACTCCCGAACACTGTCAAAGCAGAAAGGAATTATGCACAAATTGACAAGGAAGCCTTGGCAATTGTGATGGGAGTCAAGAAATTTCACAACTATCTGTATGGCAGGGAGTTCGCCATTTTTACTCACCACAAACCATTATTGGGGTTGTTCACAACTGACAAACAAACACTTCAAATTCTATCCCCAAGGATGCTAAGATGGTCCATATTCCTATCTGCATACACATGCAAACTGGTCTACAAACTAGGCAAGGACATGGGCCACGCTGATGCATTAAGCAGATTACTGCTAAGAATCACTGAACCTGACCCAGCACCTGCGGAGCAGATCCTATCCATCCAAGATCTACCGGATTGCCCCCTCCAGGCGAAGGACATTGCTGCTGGCACCACAGCAGACAAGGTACTGTGCAGGGTCCAAATGTGGGTAGTATCTGGGTGGCAGGAAAAGAGCCCGGCTCCAGAGTTTCAGGCATATTTCATGAGAAGGCATGAGTTGTCTTCTCACAAAGGATGCCTTTTGTGGGGTAGCAGAGTCATTATTCTGGAGAAGCTTCATGAGAGGGTTTTGCAGTCGCTTCACGAGGATCACCCCGGCATAGTTAGGATGAAGGCACTAGCTAGGAGTTACGTACGGTGGCCTGGTCTCGATAAGGCCATAGAGGAGCAAGTAGCGGGGTGCTACATATGTAAAAGGTCGAGGCCAGAACAGCCGCAGGCCCCCACACACCAATGGGAAGCAACACACACCCTGTGGTCCAGGGTGCACATTGATTATGCAGGGCCTTTCCAGGGACAACTGTTTTTGGTGGTGGTTGACAGTCACTCTAAATGGTTGGAAGTAGTTCCAGTTTCTAGCATGACTACTGCAAAGACTGTTCAGGTGCTCCGGGGACTATTTGTCACTCATGGGTTGCCTGATGTGTTGGTCTCTGACAATGGCCCACAATTTACATCTGCTGATTTCCAGGCATTCACCAGGGCCAACTTAATTAGGCACGTCACATCTGTGCCTTTCCACCCGTCATCTAACGGTCTTGCAGAACGAATAGTGAGAATGACTAAGGACGCATTGAGGTGCATCATCAGTGGAGACTGGCACCAAAGGTTGGCTCAATTCCTTCTGGCACAACACACCACACCATGCACAGCAACTGGCAAGAGTCCTGCAGACCTACGTTGGGGTCGTCGCCTAATTACCAAGTTGGACAGATTACACCCCGACAGAGTGGCAGCCCAATCAGATCAACCCCAACCTGACACCACTAGAGAACTTCACATTGCAAAAAAGGTTTGGGCCCGGAACTATGGGTCAGGCCATGCCTGGATTCAGGAGGTGGTGGTTGACAAAACGGGGCCTGTATCATACATTGTAGAGGTGGAGGAGGGCCGCCAGGTCAGAAGACACAGAGACCAGTTGAGGAAGCGGAGTCCCGAAAAACCACAAGTTTTGGAGTCAGATCAACCTGCCTCTTCGGAGTTGGGGGAAGGGGATAACCGATCTGACACCGGACAGTTACCCAGTAAGGTTGGCTGGGCTGAGAAATATCAGGCCGGGGAACCCTATGACATTGGGGTGGATTGGGCTTGGAATCAGGACTCAGATGCAGACATGGGCGACATGGGCACAGAGCAAACCCTGAAACGGTCAGCCAGAACCCATAGGCCACCGGCATACCTGAAAGATTTTGTGGGGGTTTGACGTTTTTCAAATAACTGGATTCACACATTGGAGGTTCTCATCATGTTTTTTTATTGGTTATTGTTAGTATGGGGAAAGGGGTGTTATGTATATAGGGGATGTTTCCGCAGTAGTGAGCCACTGAAACCACCAGGTGGCATGGCACCCTGTCCGGATTGGCAGGGTAGTCCTTGGCGGGAAATCCAGATAAGGGCATTGGTCCTAGGTATACCTGGCTAGGTATATAAGTGGGGCTAATAGCCCTTTGTCTTCAGCCATGTGTTAACTTCAATAAAGGTCTATTATGCTGAGCCCTGTTGTCCGGAGTCGTCCATGCGGTCCAGAACCCACTACATAATACTCTTCATCCTTAACTTTTCAGCTTTCAGAAGAACCTTTGGTGAAGAATCTTTTGGATCCAATAAAGGAGAATATTTGTATCTCCCTCACAAGCACTAGTTTGGGTAATGAAACATCTGCAAGAAAACAATTAAGCTTAGAGAGCACCAAGGACCCCTAATCTTTTGGAAAGGCCTAAAGTTGTTGTCCTCTATAGCATCACTCTTTCTACACAATCCTGTACACATTATCAAGCATGGCAGTTGCTGAGCATCCTGGGATTTGAAGTTGGTGTGCACATCTGGAAGCCACCAAAGTTGAGAAATGCTGAAATAAAAAGCTGCTTTCTAAAGGGAGACACTACCTGAATAGAAACACACTTTGCTTAATTCAAAAGGACACATGCAGAGCACAAACACACACGTATCTCACACAAGGTTTTGGTTAAAAATGTTACTGAAGCAGTTTTGAAAACGATCAGTATATAAAATATATTTTCCAGAAATGTCATGTGAAATTTGCCTGCTTTCCGTGGGGAGGTCATTTTTTTGTGTGTTGTGAATTCGATTCTATGTTTAGAATATACGGGACATTCCTTATCATATTTATTATGTTTTCAACATATTCTAGCAATTTGAAAGTTGAAAGGTCAGCACCTTGTCATCAGGAACTGATCTTTCTTTTTGAAAATAACATTTTTGCTATGTGTATTAAAGGTTATTTTATATACAGTATTTAAAGATTGTCTTCTGTTTCTTTTTCTGCAGGGATCAACTGTGCTGGAAAGAAAAAAGAGCACCCCAACTTGAAATCAAGCTGTACTAGACAAAGAAGCTGATTAATGCTGGAAGAGATTTATGGGGATTTCAATCAGGGAGGCTTATGGGTGTAACACATGAAGATGACTTGACTTGGTGGTTTGGATAATCTTGTTCCATGTCCAGTTTTCACACATATGGAATAAATGGAATCCAC
Organism: Vipera ursinii; assembly: GCF_947247035.1. Taxonomy (NCBI): domain Eukaryota; kingdom Metazoa; phylum Chordata; class Lepidosauria; order Squamata; family Viperidae; genus Vipera; species Vipera ursinii. The sequence continues at coordinate 189,372,709 of NC_139516.1, forward strand.
CCCTATTTAAAGTCCCCCAGGCTTTCTTCTACTTTGTAATTTACTCTTAAAAGATTCTTGTTTCTAAGGGACTATAATCCCACCGCATATGTATGACATGGGGGGGTAGGCAATGCCATTTTCCAGCTGATTGAAAATAGTTTGGGATTTCTGAACTACATGCAGTAATACTGTACATGATGAATTCCCATAAATCCAACTCAAAAGTGATGAATATTACTATCTGTACAGAGGATAGAGATTCAACCAGGTTTTAAGATCTGCCGATGTGTCATGCAAGAATCTGTCTCAAAATTCCTTTTCATTTGCATAAAAATTTTAAAGCAGTGATTATAGAATAACCTTATCAATCTTTTTTCACCTTGGTGCCTTCCCATGCTGGTTAAGAGCCATACAAATGGTCTTCAACTTACAACCATTCATTTAATGACCATTCAAAGTTACAATAGTACTGGAAAAAGGGCATTATGACCATTTTACCCTTGACTGTTGCAACATCCTCATGGTCACATGATCAAAATTTGGACACTTGGCAACTGGCATGTATTTATGACAATTGTAGTTTCCCAAAGTCACATTTTGTGACCATCTGACAAAGACTATGGGGAAGCCAGATTCACTTAACAACCATGCTACTAATTTAACAGCTGCAGTGATTCAGTTAACAAGTGTGACAAGAACGGTAAAAGTAAAAAAAAAATCATTTAACAATAGTCTTGCTTAGCAATGAAAATTTTGGGCTCGAGTGTGGTTGTAAATCAGGGTCTACCTGTAGTCTAAATAAGACTGGGGGAGGGTCTTTACATGAGAAATGAGGAAGTTATTATTTTATTATGCAGCTTTCTTCTACCCCAACACCAGTACTAGAAATGGATACCAAACTGGATATGCACATTACTTAAAGCAGAGGTGGGCCATTTTTTAGTGGCTAGAGGCTACATTTCATGTTTGGGGAGAGTCTTTGGGCCATCTTGAGTTGTGCAGTGATGCAAAATAGGCAGGGCTGTGTCCGAATTATCAGATTTTTAAAAAATATTTCTGTGCAGAGGAGAATTTGAAACAAAATGAAAGCTATTTGGAGGGATTTTCATTAGTTCTTTCTACATGGCTTGTTCTGCTGCAAGATATTGTAGTTCATAGAGGTGAGGAGCAAGTGTGCTGTAGCAACCACAGTGGTGGTCCCTGAAAACCTCTAGGATGAAGGCTACGTTTAGACTTAGCCAATACCTTAAAGGGACAAGGATTGATTCATGTGGCAGCAATTGCTCCTCTGAACTGCTTAGAAAAATGCTTCTGTTAAATCAGGAGATTGCAACTTTTGGTTGGCAGAGGAAAAGGGAGACATGTTGGGGAGTCAAGGACTGTGGAGGGTGGATGTTACTGCAAAGAATATGGGTCTATTCCCCTTGTGTTGACAGAACCTATCAACAATTAAAACAAACATTTTCTGAAGGATGTCCATCCTTGCCTGTTATAGGGGGGTGGGAAAGATTTTGTAAGTTTTCTAGAATGGTAAACATACTTCATCAGAAGAGATCTTGGGGAACTCAAGGGTTATGTACTCCATTACTGCTCCATTAATTTCAGCAGAAGGCAAATTCCATGCTGAAGCCTAAACAAGAGTTAGCTGAACTAAAATGGAATCCATGTACTTTTTGCGACTGTACTCTCTTTGTACATGTGTGTGTTTAAATGTAAACTAAGAAACAGCTGCCACTTCATAACAGTTGCTCCTATGCCAAATATGGTAATCTTGACATTGTAAAAGCCCAGGGCTCCCTGTGCCATAATTTTACTAGTGAGAGCAGAAATGCTTCTGGCTGCTCCCCCGGAGTCCTGTTCACCAATCCCAGGCCTTGAAATGCTTTGCATTTACAGATAATTGGCTTGGATGTTACTGTATGCCTCTCCTTCTGTAATTTATTGTTCCCTCCCACCATCCATAGATATTTTCCATGGCATCCTAGCACTGCCAGAGCATAAGAGATGATATTACAGTTGTAAGAAAAAGGAAGGGTGATAGTCTTTGAAGTGGCTTTTGATGAGATTCTGCTTGATGAGATTGTGCATGACGCTAACCACAAAGGAAAACTAAGCTTTTTATTGAGCAGAGAGAGTGATTTTAAGTCAGAAGCAGCAGCAGGAACAGAAAGATGTCATTAAAAATGTGAAGTGCTGGTCCAAGTCCAAACAGAATAAAGGCTTTTGCTCTGCATTTCAAGTTGTTTAGAATTATTTAGGGAGAACATCAATTCAACCTCCCCTCCCCGAGTCCACCTCCTTGAAAGCAAACATGTCTTATAATTTTTTAGTTTAAAAAATTAACTTATTTAACTATTGATTCTCCTATGTGTCACCAGTTTTAAAAACAAACTCATCTTCCAATCTAGCCTCTGTCAATATATATTCTGCATATAGGTTGAATAAAGAGAGAGTGTACATGCTTGTTTTACTCCTTTGCCAATCTGGTATGGGGCATGTTTCCATTTGGACTGTGTTGTTCTGGAATGGGGCATGTTTCCATTTGGACTGTGTATGTTTCCCATGAGGCCACTAAGATGTTCTGGGATCCCCATTTTTCTAAGACATTCCATAGCTTGGCATAATGAGCACAATCAAGAGCCTTGCTATGGTTAATGAAGCACATATTGACTTCTTGTTGGTATTCTTTGCTTTCTCAATTACCCAGCACGCATCAGCAATCCTTCCTCTTATTTCTTGAATACATGGCATCTTCCTTTCACAGAGAACTGTAATCTACATTGGATGATCTTAAGCATTATTTTGCTAATATGTGAAAATAAAAAAAAACTGCAATCATTTGCTAATGTTAATTGGATACCTGCATATTAATGGTTTTAAAATTGATTAATATTATTTACTTTGAAGTCAATCTCCATATTTATTTTTCTCTATTTCTATCCCCTGTCAAAAGTCTAATCTATGTAAGGATTTAGGGTAGGGTAGGATAGATGGAATGGAATGGAATGGAATGGAATGGAATAGAATAGAATAGAATAGAATAGAATAGAATAGAATAGAATAGAATAGAATAGAATAGAATAGAATAGAATAGAATAGAATAGAATAGAATAGAATAGAATAGAATAGAATAGAATCATAGAGCTGGAAAGTATCTTGGAGATCTTCTAGTCCAACCCACATCCCAAGACATTATACTATCCCAGACAAACAGTTGGTCAATTCTTTCTTGAAGATGTCCAGTGATGGAGCACCCACAACTTTGGAAGGCTGTTCTCACTGTCAGGAAATTTCTCCTTAGTTCCAGGTTGCTTCTCTCTTTAGTGAGCTTCTTGTTTTACCCTACAGGGTGGGATAAAATTTCTATTTGTATTTTCTATGGAAGCCCACATATTGACAGTACTGAAGTAATGAACAACCATAGTGCCACCCTAATAAATATTCTAGTCATTGTACGTTTTACTTTACATATAATTTCAATTTTAAGTCTCATTTTTGCAAACAACCTACTTGACTACATTTGTTTGTGTTTAAAACTGTGAATAGTTTTCTCGTTTTCCCCCCAACAAAGCTGGTGGGAGCAAAGGAATATGATTGGTCTCCCTTGGTATGTATTAGACATAATTCAGAACACATATAAGAAATCTCTCGTTACCCAATTTTGACCGTGCATAAGAGCCCTATTTAAACTGTAAATTGACAGCCCTTCTATATACCCTTCTATATGCAATATTATTTCTTTTCACAGAAGCCAGATGGTGCGGAGCAGATGATTTTTTTTGCTACTAAAGTGGGACTGAATTTTAAACAGCTTAGCTCAGTGTCCTCTTCCTGCCGTACAGAGCATGCCTTTTATCCTTTTTAAAGGATTTTATTAAAGTTCATTGTAAAATAAAATACAAACAGAAACAAAAATCAAGAAAGTTAAAGAAAAAAGAAGAGCGGTGCAACAAAAAGGAAGAGGAAGGAAGAGAAAGTTGACTACTACTAGTGACTATTTTTTCCAGTGCAGAAGAATACAGGAAAAAAGTTACAGCCTCAACCTTTTGTTTTACATTTCAAGCCATTTCTATAATAACAAAGTCATTCTAGTCATCAGAACCTAAAATCAGTTTCACTGCTTTGCGATTTCAAGTACAAAGTCCAGAAGCAATAGGTAGATAGGTTGTCTTGAACCAAAACAGTCCATTTTGCCATCTTCACCAGCTCCATCACCTTTACCATCCATTCTTCCCTGGTGAGAATTAGTCTGTCCTTCCATCTTTGTGCATATAAGATTCTTGCTGCTGTCAACAAATATAGTAACAACATTCCAAATTTTCTTTTAAGCTCTTTATCCATCAAACCTAACAGGAAAACCTTTGCTTTCAGTTTTATGTGAGGGCATGCATTTTATCCTTGAATAAATGCCCAGATACTTCTCAGATCCCAGAGCCGAAGCAACCATCACCTGGAGACCCCAGCCTCCTTGTTTTAATCACTGGCCCCGCTTCTGCCAAAGCGGTTCCAGAAATGGGTTGCTTTCTTTACATTTGCCTCACTGATTCAAACAACATTTCAAAGAGAAAGCAAACAGCCAAGGCTACTGTTACCAAGGAGTTGTGCCAATGCACTCTTGGTGTGTAATTTCCCCTTATAGTTTCTACTGATATTTTCCTGACATTTTGGCTTGGGAAGCCATTTTGTCCTCAGAAAAAAAGGAGCAAAAAACGCAGCCTTAAATATCACAGAGAATCAGAGCTTTGAGAATAATCAGTGTCCACCAATGATTAGCCTCAAAGTGGATTATATGTCTTCTTGATTAGATCGAATGTAGCAATACTGCACAAATATGTATTTAATGCAGAGGCTCACAAGGGAATTTACAAATTCAATGTCCTGGTGGGGAAAAAAATAAACCCTGCCCTGCTCTACAACTGACAGGATAGTTCAGGTCATGATTATCTATTTTTATTACCATATTTGTTCCTTATAATGTTTATTTCCATCATAACTATTTGTACCTATTTTTCCTTTCTTGGTTTAGATTTAGTTGCATTTTAGGCAATCAGTTTGTAGCCAAGAATTTATCAGATATTTTCTTGCATTACACACTGTCATTACTGTATGATCTATCAAGTTTGCTTGGTTTGGAATCCAGCATCAAAATAATTGAGTTTTTTCTGCTCTTTATTTTGAAACCTGTGATCTGAAGGACTTTTGGTTATTTTGTTTTTACCTCAACTTCCATGTTTGTGAATGTTGTGTTCAGCTGTAAGATTAAGTCAATATTCACCTGGTTCCCAAAGCTGTTTCTCATGATTTTTCCCTCCAAACTTTCTTTCCTTGAATATTTTTTTTGGAACTTGCTTTGTTGAATATACAGAATGAAGGTTTTTAGACAGAGTAGAGTGATAACTGAATCCAAATCTGGCCTCACAGCTGGTATGATCTCCCTTCTTGCATTTTTAATACTGAAGCACCTGGTACATGTCAGTTGTTACTTTTCAGGTCAGTGGTTGGAATGATCAGACAGACTGAGCAGCCCCAGGATTTATCAAATCTTGCAATTCTAAGAGCAAATAAGCCTCTTTTTGGTCTTCCTGTGAACATCAAAAGAATATATGATGCAATTTATTTAATATATATAATGACCAAGTCAAATTAATTCCGGTACGTGAGCTGCTGTCACAGAGAAGAGGGAGTCCATTTATTCTCGAAAGCAGTCAAAGATGGGACAAGAAGTAATGGATGGAACATCCAACCTAGAATTAAGGAGAATTTCCTGATTATGAGAACAATTAATCAGTGAAATGACTTGCCTCTTGGAGCTGTGGGTGTTCCATTGCTGGAGATTTTCAAGAAGAGACAGGGCAATTATTTGTCCAAAATAGTATAAAGTCTCCTGCTTGAAATAGGGTGTGGACTAGAAGATCTCCTAGGTCTTTTCTGATCCTATTGTTTTATGGTCTACGCTTTCAAGATGACTTGAAATGTCTTTTGTCTTTTTTATATTCTACTTTCACATGATCTGTCTGTGATTAAACTAGAACAGATGTGCCTTGTATTGCCCTTGGTCTTCAAAGGTTAATGATAAGTGCACACACATTAGTTTTCCTCATCTCCCTAATTTGTATTCATTTTGCCCTTGCTGTATGTTCACCAGCAATCAAAATTTTCTCATTTATGGCAACCCTTGTTTTGCCATTTCCAGAAGTTCTTTACACTTATTTTGCAAATGCTAGCTTCTCAAAAAATCACCTTTTTCCATTACTCTCTGTAGGGGAATTTGGAAGAGAATATTATAGTCCAATACTGTATAAATATTTTTCTCTTTATAATTTACATTCCTGCTTATGCATATTAAAAACAGATTAAAATATGTAAAGTTTGGATTTGAATAGGTATATAATTGAATGCTCCCCAATTCCAAAGTAGTTCTTCTTTGTTGACACACAGTGCTTAACTATGATATATGCATGTTACACTTTTGCAGAAGATTCTTCAGTTGAAATGCCTGGACAGGAATACAAATATGACATACATGTGAATGAACCATGCATGGTAATACTACAGTACAGCAGCCCAGAAAAACATTGACTCTGCAATGAATATAGCGCTACAGCAGGCCGGACATTGTCTTTTAGGGAAGGAAGCCAGTGAATTCTGCTTGGAGGCATTTCCCTTGAGAACCAACATCTGGCCATGATGAAGCATTTCAAAACATCTATATAGGTATCAAGCTTCCTTTGGCTCATTCACAAATATGTTCTAATGTCCACAGTGCCAACACATTTGTTGCTGTTTTAATGTTTTCTTAGGGCTGATTGGCATTATCTTCTTTAGGTTTTGTTTAAGTCTTCTGTTTTCCTGTTGTAGAATTCAGCCCAGTTCTCACCACAATATTCTCAGCAGGCTGAAGAAGCACTCTTTGTGCTGCTCTTTTCTCTCGCTGTGGGTTTCTGAAGGAAAGGAGTTTGCCCTGTGTTCATTAGCAGCAGCAACATTTGTTCAAATCAGCCCAATCTCATTTACTTCAGTAGCAACACTTTTGTTAAATCTTCAGGGAGACCAGGTGCTTTCAAAATATAGTTATTGGCATATCCCAACTCTCTTAGTTAAAAGCGTTTTTTTTTTCAAACTTGGCCCTTTTATGACTTGTGGACTTCAACTCCCAGAATTCCTCAGCCAGTGACGTTGGCTGAGGAATTCTGGGAGTTGAAGTCCACAAGTCATAAAAGGGCCAAGTTTGAAGACCCTGGGGTTAAAAGCATAGAAAAATGACAGAGGTTACCTTATCCATCTCCTGGCACTCTTACACTTTCAGTGCTAAAATCTCCATTGTGAATGGTAACATTAATATACAGTTTTAACATTAATATACAGTTTTAATATACAGTTTTAATTAATATACAGTTTTAAGATGCCTTCCATTTGTTCTTTATTTTAAACTGTTTAGTTTGCTTTGGTATTTCTTTTGTTAACCCCCCCTAATTACTGTATGAAACAAAAGGAAGATATTCACTGAATAAATGAATGAATAACATCCCTGATTGAGGTGAAGTCTGTAGCTAATCTCAGTTGAATATGCTTCATTGCAACTCTTTTGTGGGCCTTTTTATTATTATCATTTTTATACAACTACAAAAGGGAAGAAAAACAAATGCTCTTCAAATAAAACAAAGATGTAAGGACAAATAAAAGAAGGAAACAAACAAAACTTAAAAGTTCAATAATTATAGCTAAGTGAAAATTACTACAAGCCAGTTTTTAAACAGCAATTTGAACTTTAGCCATATGAAATGGTATTGTTCAGGTTTTTTTATGCCAATAAAAAGTGAATTCAAAGGCTGCAAGCTGATATGTTTTATTAAGCCAAGCTTTGAAATCTCACATACAAGTCTTTTTTTATATAAAAAATATAATATTTTAGCAACAATCCATGAACTGTAAATCTTGATTTCTTCATAAGTAGATTAATTTCAAATTTTGGAGTATACTTCAGCAGTAATATCTTTAAAACTTAAATATTCTTCCACAAATAGAAATATCCACCCAACACAAAACCACCAAATGTTTACTAAAGTCTCTTCAGTTGATTGCATCATTATCAGGCAGACAAATGATGCTTTTTCACTATCCATTGAGAGGTCCTGTTAACTCATTTTTAAAAAATTAAACTCAAATTAAGATCATTGATGATGCTTGAAATATTAGACCATTGTTTTTGTAAACTGAGAGCCTCTAATTTTTTATTTCAAAGTTCTTGTCAATTAACAGTATTTATTTTAGTAAAGTTTATAAATTATCAATAAAATTTAATTGTATCCTGGAGAATTTGATCAAGTACCTTCAAAACCATAAGACTTTCAGATGCTGCCTGTGCACCTGGTTCGAAGAATACAACAAATGGTTCACCTGAAGATATTCCCTTTCAACGCTTTTGCAGTCCTTCATCTTCAGCAAGTGAAGATTGACAGGACAACCAGAAATGTGGAGGCATTGAAACAGAGCTTGCTTCTATTATACTTTTTTTTTAATTCTTGTCTGTGCAGAATAAATATCTGCTCAAGATTTCTTCCCCTTTGTGATTTGAACTCTGCTGCAAGCAATAATGTGGAGAATAGGACCAAGACCAGTGCTTTTTTTGTAAAAGAAAAAGGTGCCGGAACTCACACATGTCATACAACCTGCCTTGCCTACCCTACAAGGTTCCATCCAAAAAAGGTACCGGAACTCCATTCTGCGTGTTCTATGACAAAAAAAGCCCTGACCAAGACTATCAATCAGTGTTAAAGCTATTGGAGAAGAAGAATCTGGTCTTTGGGGCCCTTGGCGTTCTCAGAGCTTGATTGTTTTCTTGCAGATGTTTAATTACCTAACCCGATAGCATCATCAGTGCTAGAAGGGAGCAGGGTTTGCTCTATCTATAAGAGGCTTGCCCTGTCAGTGCTGGTGAATCTACTCTAATGGTCACAATTTCAAAAGAGGCAGAGAAAGATGTTTTCTCATTAGACATTCATTAAAGAGTCATATTTAAATCACAGATTCATTCCATTATAATTAACTCAATTCTCCTTTAGAAATCTCTTGTGGAGGCATAAAGGACATTCACATAGCAGAGATCCATGGGCAGCTTGAAAATCATTTTAATGTTATCAAAAAAAAAACCCTTGTTCAAGCATTGCCTAAGAATACTTTCTTTCCTGGTGTAATCAATATATAAAAACTGTTGATTGAAAGTTCACTGAAAACTATTATGTATTATTTTTTAAAAAATCTTATGAATTTTTTGGTCACAACAGATTGAGGTATTGTAACCTGACAATGGGACATCTTCCAATTTTTAGTAAGCACTGAACCACATTTACAGCTGCAGTGGGATTTTTAGAAAAATCTCAGAATGTAAAGACAATGCAATGACTATTCAGTCCAGGAGTGATGGAAAATGCAAACTTTTTGCCTACATTGGTGTAATTACAGTACTTTCCACAATGAAGAGGGAAGCTATATTTTAATAAAGATCTGAATGAAAACTTTTTTCACTACTCCTCCCACCTCTAGTGATAAATGAATTACCTAACCAACCATAAGGGCAACACGAGGAACACGGTTAATGCCGATGCCTCGTTGGCAGAGGAGTTGAATATCTTCTTCGCTTGCTACAAGGTAAAAAGACTAGACCCCGTAGCCTCTGCTGGTCGGCCTTCTGATTCTCAGCCACTCACCCTGTATGAACATCAAGTGAAAGCTGTATTGAAGGCTGTGAATCCCAGCAAAGCTGCAGGCCCAGATGGGGTGCTAGGGATAGTGGTAAAGAATTGTGCCGATCAATTAACATGGGTCCTGACAAGGATCTTTAACATCTCCTTGCAAACGGCCTGTGTACCATCATGCTTGAAAGCAGCCACCATTGTCCCAGTCCCAAAGAAAACAGCAATTAATTGCCTAAACGACTACAGACCTATCACATTAACCTCTGTAGTGATGAAATTCTGTGAAAAACTGGTTCTCCAATGTCTTAGGACATGGCTCCCACCGGACTTTGACAAACATCAGTTTGCCTACAGGGGGAATAGGTCAACAGACGATGTCATAGCTACTGCTTTACATTCTGTAGCGAGCTATCTGGAGAAACCTGGAAGCTATGTCAGGATGCTTTTCATTGACTATAGCTCAGCTTTCAGCACTATTCTTTCAAGCATCCTTATTGAAAAGCTGACTGACTTGAATTCCGCCCCCCTCCATCTGTGATTGGATCAAAGACTTTCTGAGGGACTGGCTACAAACAGTGAAGGTTGATTTGATTTGAATTGTTCAATGAATGATCATATAGATTCAACATATTGTCTGTTTTAGATTGTGCCTTTCCCAAACTTTAGAACTGATTCCTGAATGTTTCTCTGGAGGAAAGGCAACTTGTATTATAATCAGGGTTGGAGCGATGAGGCCAAAAGGTCTCTTGAACTGCACCTTCTATGATCTGAGATCCATAACCTCTTCAGCATCAGGATACCACTATGGCATTACGTAGGCTGGGATCTACATAATATCATGCTTCTTGCATAATAACTCATCCACCTCAATTAAAAGCTTCTGTGTTATCAGCAAAGAAAGCTCAACAGTTTCTCCTAATCAGTGGTTTTATTTCTAGAATATTTTAAGAGAATATTTCTTATAGTAGTTTCTACTGCTATTAACATTGATTTAGGGATAGATATTTTCACAATATTTTGAAAATTCTTGCCTAGGGATAAACAAGGGATTAAATTCCTGGAAAGAGAAGAAGAAAGCAGAGGGCTAGCAGAGGGCTAGCAAGGACTTTGGTCTCATTCCTAGACAAATAATAAACATATCCATATCAAGCCCACATCTATTATTTCTTTGAGCAGCAATGAGAGGTTTGAGCAGACCTCTCCAGCAGTGCATATTAGGGAATGTATGTGTCTGTGATTCAGGAATGGTTGCATAGGTGTTCTGTTTATATTTCTGCAAATGTAATGTTCTGGCACTCAAACAGCAAAGCACAGAACAGGAAGTCAGATCAACCAATCAGCAACAGGGTGCACACTTCCACACAACACACAATTGGAATTTGGGAATTGTGAGTGTCAGCCCATCTGCAGCCATTTGCAACCTACATTTACCCTTACACCCCTTCGCAGCATAGTATGTGGCAATGGCTATGGGCATTTATGGGCAACTCTATATCTTGCCTTCAGTGTAACTTCACTGAATAATCCCAAGGTATAATCATAATTAACATGGGTGGTAAATGTGGCCTTGTCCAGAAGAAGACCTAGTAGTAAAAACTGTCCTTCTGAGGCTTATGTACAATTGTGCTTCCATTCCAGCTGCTGTTAGATCAATGTTTTTCAAACTTGGCAACTTTAAGATATATGGACTTCAGATCCCAGAAATATGGATGGCTGGGGAATTCTGGGAGTTGAAATCCACAGATCTTAAAGTTGCCAAGTTTGAAAAACACTGTGTTACACTATTTGTTGCATTCGTTAAAATGGAATGACATGGTTGCTTTTAAGTTTTTAGAACAGATTTCAAGTCACCCCCAAGATGGGTTGAGGTAATGCCCCCCAGAATTCCTAACCAGCATGCTGCATTGAGACAGACTTCTTTATCAGTCATAGAATTAAATGCTGTGATCAGTTTGCCAGGACAGTTATGGCAGAACCTGTCCTTACTGGTATTCAGGAACATATATTTTAGGAATAAAAAAATAAAATGAGCTGGTAGTGGCAAAGACCACTTCCCAAGATGCAATAATGGAAAATTCTCTTCAAGAATTGGTGTTTAGACCTCGCAAAAATGCACAGCAAATTGCACTGTGATTTATTTGTCAAAGTCTTTATAGGCTGGGCGTTACTTTACCCCACAGCTGGAGTCAATTTTTAATATTTAAAAGTGGAAAGAAAGCAAAACCTAAACACATACAGATTTGTCTGTTTTAGATTGTGCCTTTCCCAAACAGTACTGTTTAGAACTGAATCCTGAATGCTTCTCTGGAGGAAGAGGAACTTATATTATAATCAGGCCTGAACTGATGAGGCTGCACCTTCTATGATCCGAGATCCATAACTTCTTCAGCATCAGGATGCCACTATGTCATTATTTTTTCCCTTTTTCCAATAAGGAACATATATCAGATACATTTGTCTTTGTTGTCTTGTCTTTTCTGTGGCAACCCCTGAATACACTAAATGTGGTACAATGAACTGTGTTTAAAATTCAGCAGTTGACTGAACAAATGCCAAGGAAATAGATTAAAAGAGAAAGAGAGAGGTGGCATTGCTGATTTACATCAGTCTTGAATCACACACAATTAGGGCAATTGCTACAACATTGTACGACAAGAAACTTTTCCAATGGCCTTCAATTTTATTTGCTTAGCCAGAAGATGCAAACAGTGTAACGGCCCCACTGAGAAAGAGACCCAACCTCAAGGCACATCTTGCAATCAAAATAAAAGAAATAATCTGTCTTTGGCAGTTTATTTCCAGCTGCTTTGAGAAGCGTTCAAGATCAATTTGAGAACTAGGCATTGACTTGTATGGGCATCCTTTACTATTTAGTCTAGATCACTCTCTTCACTTTTCAATTCCAAACCAATTCATTGTTTAAGTGTACTTGTGGTCATACCACTGACAAATAACACACTGTGGGAAAAGGCATTTTCTTTTGTTTAAGGTAACAACTTAAAGCCATAGAAATAAAGAATGTGAATTTGAAGTTATTTAATTAGTCCAACCCTTTGCTCAATGCAATTTTAGCATCCCTGATGGACTTTCCCCCCCCCTCATAAGCATCTGTTACATGCATTCTGATTGGATAGAAAAGGTATGGGAAGTTGTACCCTATGCCAGTGTTTCCCAACCTTGGCCACTTTAAGATGGGTAGACGTCTACTCCCAAAATTCCCCAGCCAGCCAAATAGCAAACTACTAATTAATTTTATTTTTATACTTTGTAAGATATATACTGCTGAATTCCAATAAGGACAGGTTATTCCATAACTCTGTGGGCAAACTGATCAGGGTGCTCAACTCCATGACTTATAAGCAAGTTTTCTTCAAACCAGCATGCGTCAGTCAGTTGGAGAAATCCAGATAAATGTGACCACCTTCACACATGTTCCTATAAATCTGTTGGCTGGGTTTAAGCCAAATTTTGAGATCATAATTTATTGAACAAGCCACATTGGTCTAGCTCACATATAATATTAAGCTGTAATAGATAGGTTTACATGTCACACTGACAAAACCCATTATGAGTGTATGATGTGTGAAACCAGCTCCTGGGCTAAAAGTATTTGACCACATATTTTGTCTGCTGCAGCCTGACTTCATTCGCAGTAGACTTCCCTCAAGGAGATACTGAGCTGCTAGGCTCCTCTCACTAATTTTCAAGTGGTGAGTCACTTGCCTAAAAGAAACAAGTGGCATCTTCATCTCATGCACAAATTTATCATTCCAGACCTTGTCTCTGAATCCTTGTTTATACATGCAGCAGATAAAACAGACTGAGTGATAGCTTCCCATGGTGATAGATGAGGCTGTTTTCCTGTCTTTCTGTAAAGATTTAAAAAAGAAAAAGAAAAGAAAAGGGATTCATTTTCTCTTTTCTCTTTCAATTAAAACCAATACTTTCCTTGCATTTAACCAACTTGCCCAGTAGGGGATGGACTAATTTAGAAAATTTTCTTAGAAGTACTGAACATTATATGAAGGGAGGGGTGCTGACATCCTTCACTTGTTATATTAATGACACATTCAACACTGCTGATGCATTCAGCTTTTGTTCAGATCAGGACTTAAATATAAAATGTGCAGGTTGGGCCACAAGGGTTAGGATTATGGTTGACAGAACCCATCCTAAAACTGCAATTGCCATTTCTAATGTGACAGAAGAATGCATGAAAATAAAGAAGCAAGAATCATATGGACTGCGTTCAATAATTAAATGACATTTTAACCGCATTATGTGTAATCCATTTTTTGTTTTGAACTTTTGCTGTAATGCCCCCCCCCTTGCAAGTTGCTGATCCATGCTTTAGCTAGGCCTTCAATGATGCCACCTTGGAGAGTTTTATCTCTTCAATTTGAATTCGTCCACTTTGCAACAAGACACAACATGTAGGGAACTGGGGGTTTTATCCCCTTCAGCTTACCACTCAAACCAGCTGGCTTTCATGTCAAAGGAGGGACTAGAACTCACTGTCTCCTGGTGATTGGCCCGAAGTCAACCAGCCAGCATTCATTCTAATGTGGGAATAGAACTCATCATCTCCTGGTGATTAGCCCAAAGTCACACAGCTGGCATTCATGCCTAAGGACAGACTAAAACTCACTGTAAATTAGTCCATCTCTTAATGGGCAAGTTGGTTAACCAGTAGACCAAACTGGCTGACTGCTTTGCGTGCTCCTGCAGCCTCTCACAATCAAAACAGCAGGTGGCCCCTAGTCATGGAGGGATTCTCATCTCCAAAGGAAGCCTTGCAAACCCTCTGAGGGAGGGACATACTAGTACTTATTATTGTCATAGAAATAATACCAGGCAAGGAAGTCAAGAAACATCACCATCTTTCTCAGGCTTCCTCTTTCCCAGCCTGATGCTCTGTTTGGTACAAGACTCGTGCCAGATGACAGCCGCTTCCAGCTCTGCGGAGATGCTCCGTGTTTTAGTAAACTGCATATGGAAACATGAACACACTTGGGAAAACAAAGGCATGTGCCTTTGCATGGCATATCACACTTCATGGCCAATTTCAGCCTCAGAGCTCTATTGTTCTGCTGGTGATTGGCACCAGTTCCTCGAAAGGCTGCCATGGGTGTGTTTACCAACACGGCTCTATTCTTTAACATACACCATATGTTGGAATTACAAAGATGAAGGAGAAGGCTCCTATTTGGTAATGCTGATTGGAGTTTTTCTCTTTTCCCTTTCCCTTTTTTAGTTTTTATATTATCTTCCCCCAGTAGAGTCAAAATGGATACCAAATGAAGCCCAGCATTGGCCTTACATATATCTTGCTCAAGCAGAAGGGAGCCATGGAAAGCCTTTCTTTCCCTCAGTGGAAGACAGTTCAAGAGGGTCTTGATTTTGCTCCCAGGCTGCTGTGTCATCTGTGCCTTAATCCTTGGCTTTGAAAACAATTGCCAGACACATTCACGACAGCTGTGCTAAACTGTGTGGGAATGTTCCTGATTGTGCTAGATAATAGAAGAAGAAAAAAGTTGTTCTGTCCTGATTGTTCCAAAGTAAAATTATCAGCAATTGTAGCTATGATATACAGGTAGTCCTCAACTGATGACTGGTTGCTTAGTGACCATTCAAAATTACAAGAGACCTACCTTCAGAGTACTTATGACTCAGAATCAAAGTTACGACAGTTGGACCCCCCCCTGTGGTCATATGCCTGAACTTTGGGCGGAACATGGATACATTTATGGCCATTTGTAGTGTCACATGGTCACGTGACCTTGTTTTATTATGGTTTGGCTGAAAACTGGAACGTACTTCCAGTTTTCAGCAAAAGTTTGCTTAACAACCACTACCCCAAAAAAAATCCTACAAGCAAGCTGATCATGTGATAGATCCATTTTATGACATGATTTGTGATCATAACAGGTAAGTTCCATTGTGACTGTATATTGAAGACTGCTTGCATTGCAAGGAAACTTTATGTTCTCTGCAGTATAGGTCAGAGTTAGCCCAAAATCCACTTTCATTTCCAAGAAGAAAAAGCCATTTGAATATATATTTAGTGTGTGGGGGAGGGGCTGGGGGAGGGGACAGGATCTAATTTTCAAGTTCGGGCTAGGTTCTGCTGAGGTCCAGTAAGGGAGTAAGTGATTATATCTGTGTTGGTTTGCATGATGTACCTCCTGAATGAAAAACAAACCTAAAATGCCTCCTTCTTTCTGATTAACATTTTCATTTTCTCTTGAAATTATACTAGCGATTTATTGATTTGTATCCCATCTTTATTCTTTTTACAAATAACTGAAGATGGTGAATACATCCAACATACCTTGGAAAGAGAGCGACTAACTCAGCCTTCCATCCTTTCAAGGTAGGTAAAATGAGGACCCAGATTGTTGGGAGCAGTATGCTGACTCTATAAACTGCTTAGAGAGGGCTGTAAGGCACTATGAATCGCTATATAAGTCTAAGTCATAGGTCTGCAACCCGCGGCTCCGGAGCTGCATGCGGCTCTTTCAGCCGCCTCCTGCGGCTCCCGGTCCTCTGACATGTGCAGTCCAAAAAAAAAAAGTGGGACTAAAAAAGTTCAACCAATCAATTCAAATATGCAGGGTAGGTGCATATCTCGCCTTGGCTCCACTCTTCAGTCGAACCCTATTCTGCACATGCGTGCATGTACGCGCATGTGAACACATTTTTTGCGGCTCCCAGTTTTTCCTTTTGTGAGGGAACCGGTTCCGAGTGGCTCTTTCACTGTTTCAGGTTGCTGACCCCTGCACTAGACCAAACTGGTTCTGAAAATAAACTTTGTTTTAGTTTTGTTTGTTTCTGTAACAAACTTTGATTTTTCCCATTGTTTAGTACTGTCCTGTCTCCAATCTTTGCTTTGTAGTGAAGGTTGTTGAGAGTGTGGTGGCACATCAGTTCCCACAATTCCTGGATGAAGCGGATTATTTGGACCCCTACCAATCGGGTTTCAGGCCCGGGTACAGCACGGAGACGGCATTGGTCGCTCTGGTGAATGATCTCTGGAGGGCTCGGGATAGGGGATATTCCTCTGTCCTAGTCCTATTAGACCTCTCGGCGGCTTTCGATACCATCAACCATGGTATCTTGCTGCGGCGTCTCAGGGGATTGGGAGTGGGAGGCACAGTCCTTCAGTGGTTCTCTTCCTATCTCCTGGGACGCTCGCAGTCGGTGTTGGCAGGGGGGCAGAGATCGGCCCCTAGGTCTCTCATTTGTGGAGTTCCTCAGGGGTCGGTTCTCTCGCCTCTCCTGTTCAACATCTACATGAAACCGCTGGGTGAGATCATTCGTGGTTTTGGAGTTGGGTATCATCAATACGCCGATGATACCCAACTTTTCTTTTCGACCCCAAACCACCCCAGTGATGCCCTCGCTGTGATGTCCCGTTGCCTGGAGGCGGTTCGGGTCTGGATGGGGAGGAACAGACTTCAACTCAACCCTGACAAGACTGAGTGGCTGTACATTCCGGCATCCCGGGACATTCAAAATGTTCCATCTCTTTCTATGGGGGGTGAGCTTTTACCCCCCGTGGATAGGGCTCGCAACTTGGGAGTCCTCCTAGATTCACGGCTTACTCTGGAAGATCATATAGTGGCCGTGACTAGGGGGGCTTTCGCCCAGGTTTGCCTGGTGCGCCAGTTGCGGCCCTATCTGGACCGGGATGCTTTGTGTACGGTCACTCATGCGCTCGTGACCTCTCGCCTTGACTACTGTAATGCTCTCTACATGGGGCTTCCCTTGAAGACCACTCGGAGGCTCCAACTGGTACAGAATGCGGCCGCGAGAGTTGTCCTGGGAGTTTCCCGGTACTCCCATGTTACACCTTTGCTCCGCGAGCTGCATTGGCTACCAGTTGTCTTCCGGGTGAGGTTCAAGGTCCTAGTTATGATCTTTAAGTCCTTACATGGCATGGGTCCGGGTTACCTCGGGGACCACCTGCTGCCGGCGTCAACTTCCCTCCGCCCAGTACGTGCCCACAGAGAGGGCCTCCTCAGGGTGCCTCCGGTCAGGGAATGTCGACTGGTGGCCCCCAGGGGGAGGGCCTTCTCTGTGGGCGCTCCGGCATTATGGAACCACCTGCCGGTTGAGCTCCGGATGGCATCTGACCTCTGATCCTTCCGTCGCGGGTTGAAGACCCACTTATTTGAATTAGCTGGTCTGGCCTGATGGGGGAATATGGGTTTTTAAATTGATTTTTAGTATTTATTAATTGTTGTTTTAACTGGGCACTGGTTTAATTTCCTTTTAACTTTTGTATTGTTATTTATATATGCCCTGTGAACCGCCCTGAGTCCCTAGGGAGAAGGGCGGTATAGAAATCAAATAAAACCTAAAAACCTAAACCTAATAGTGAGAAATATAGTTATTGCATTGAGTAAAAGACATCCCAAGCAAACAACCAAGCTCAGAGAATCTCAAGGACTCCATGGGGGTGGGGGGGACAATTTTAAGCAAATGAATTATATTTATGAGAAGTCATTGATGGATTTACAAGAAATATTCAGACTAAGAATTTTGGCTTACATTCAAGATAGAGGTTATATTGTGGATCACATTTTAATGTGCATCAGATTCTTAAAATCAGCTGCTCTATCCTGATACAGTGAATTGCAACATAAACACTTTTAGCATGAGAAAGATATGCATTTTGATCACCAGGGCGGCTCACAACAATAAAAATTAAAAAAGAACAAACATAGAATAAAAAATTTTAAAAAATTAAACTAGTAAATACAATGATAAAATGACAATTTAAAACCCAGTAAAACCTAATTAAAATACGTAGTCAGTCCAGACCCGCTTGTTGAAACAACCAAATCTTCAGGTCACTGCAGAAGGACCGAAGGTCAGGGGCCGTCCACAGATCCAGAGGTAGTTCGTTCCAAAGGGTCGGCATGCCCACAGAGAAGGCTCTCCCCCTGGGTGCCGCCAGCCGGCATTGCCTGGCAGACGGCACCCTGAGGAGGCCAACTCTGTGGGAGCGAACGGGGCGATGGGAGGTTGACAATGGCAGCAGGTGGTCTCACAAATACTCCGGGCCAAAGCCATGTAGGGCTTTAAAGGTTATTACCAGCACCTTGAAACGCACTCGTAGAGCAACCGGAAGCCAATGCAGCTTGCGCAGGAGTGATGTAACATGGGAGTACCGAGATACTCCCATAAGCACCCACGTTGCCGCATATTGCACCAGTTGAAGCCTCTGGGTGCTCTCCAAGGGCAGCCCCATGTAAAGAGCATTGCAATAATCCAGACGAGAGGTGCATGCATAGGGCATCTCAGTCCAAAAAGGGGCACAATTGGCGCACTAAGCAAACCTGTGTGAAGGCCCCCCTGGTCACGGCCGTTAAATGAGCTTCCAGGTTGAGCTGTGAATCAAGGAGGACACCCAAGTTGCTTGCCCTTTCTGAGGGGGGCAATACCTCCCTCCATTAAAAGACATGGAACTTGTTGGACAACACGAGATACCGGTATCCACAGCCACTCGGTCTTGGAGGGGTTGAGCCTGAGCCTGTTCCTTCCCATCCAGACCCGTACCACCTCCAGGCACTGGGACATCATGTCAAGGGCATCACTGGGTTGGCTTTGGGTGGAGATGAACAACTGGGTATCATCCGCATATTGGTGATACCTCACCCCAAAGCCGCAAATGATCTCACCCAGCGGCTTCATATAGATGTTAAATAGGAGGGGGGAGAGAACCAACCCCTGGGGCACCCCACAAGTGGGCCTCAGGGTAGATCTCTGTCCCCCTGCCAATACAAACTGCGAATGGCCTGAGAGATAGGAGGAGAACCACCATAAAACAGTGCCTCCCACTCCCAGCCCCCCGAGCCATCGCAGCAGGATACCATGGTCGATGGTATCAAAAGCCGCTGAGAGGTCAAGTAGGACCAGGACAGAGGAACAACCCCTGTCATGGGCCCACCAGAGGTCATCCACCAGTGTGACCAATGTCATTTCCGTGCTGTAACCGGGCCTGAAACCGGACTGGTATGGGTCCAGATAGTCCGCTTCCTCCAGGAATTGCGGGAACTGATGTGCCACCACACTCTCAACAACCTTCACTACAAAGCAAAGGTTGGAGACAGGACGATAGTTATTCAACAAATCCAGGTCCAGGGCAGGCTTCTTGAGGAGGAGCCTTACCACTGCCTCTTTCAAGGCAGAGGGGAAGACACCCTCTATCAAAGAAGCGTTGACAACTGCCTGGAGCCAGCTCCCTGTCACCTCCCAGGTGGCCAAAACCAACCAGGAGGGAGATGGGTTGAGTAAACAAGTGGTAGTGCTCAGTTTACCCATGATCCTGTCCACATCATCCAGAGTCACAGGGTCAAACTCACCCCAAATGGTATCCGGGACCTGCCCTCTCCACTTCGCCGGATTCCGCCCAGTCGGAGTCCAAGCCTGTCTGGATCTGAGTGATTTTATCCTGCAGATACTGTACAAATTCATCAGTCCTACCTTGCAAGGGGTCATCCCTCGGTCCCTGGTTAAGCAGGGAGCGGGTCACTCTAAACAAGGCGGCTGGGTGGTTATCTGCGGATGCAATGAGAGCAGAAAAGTAAACATGCTTTGCCGTTTCCATCGCCACTAGGTAAGACTTCAAATAAGTTTTTAGCCATGTTCGATCAGATTCGGATCCGCTGGATCTCCAACAGCTCTCTAGGCATCTTTTCCGGCGCTTCATCTCCCGGAGCCCCTCGGTAAACCAGGGAGCCACCTGGGATCTGCGCCGGGTCAGAGGCCGCAAAGGCACAACTTGATTCAGGGCCCCGGCAGCCGCCCTCTTCCAGGCTTCTACTAGGGCCTCGGCCGAGTCGTGGGCAAGGGAGGCAGGAATTATCCCAAGCTCCGTCTGGAACCTTACAGGTTCCATCAGGTGCCTGGGGCGGAACCACCTGGTTGGCTCTGCCTCCCAGTGGCAGGGGGTGGCGAACTGAAAGTAGCCAGAGAAGAAAATGATCGGACCATGACTGGGGTTGGATGGTTAAGTCCCCCCTACCAAGATCATTAATCCACTGCCCAGAGATAAAAACCAGGTTGAGTGTGTGCCCTCCACTATGGATCGGGTCCTGAATTATTTGAGTCAGGTCCATGGCCGTCATGGAAGCCATGAACTCCCGGGCCAACTCAGACGCCTCACCCACGGAAGGTAGATTGAAGTCCCCCAGAACTATAAGCCTGGGGAACTCAATTGCCAACCCAGACAAGACGTGATTGATTGATTGATTTTTTTAAAAATTTTCTTTAAATATCCAAGATCACCCTACTCTCACAGAAGTAAAAATTGTAGAACCAAGCACAACAGTAATGTAACTAAAAGCAGAATTAAAAATCCATAATCATGTAGTTCTAGAAATTTAGTAAATTGGAAAGGATCTTGGAAATGACTTAGTCTGTCTGCTCATTTCAGTGCAGGAAAGTGGCACATACAGCATATAACAACAACAACAACAGCAGCAGCAGCAACAACAACAACAATAACAACAACAACAACAACAACAACAACAACAACAACAACAATAATAATAATAATAATAATAATAATAATAATAATAATAATAATAATAATAATAATAATAATAATAAAGTTGGAAGGGACCTTGGAGGTCATCTAGTCCAACCCCCTGCTCAGGCAGGAAACCTTATACCATTTCAGGCAAATGGCTGTCCAGTCTCTTCTTAAAAACCTCCAGTGTTGGAGCATTCACCACCTCTGGAGGCAGGTTGTTCCACTGGTTAATTGTTCTAACTGTCAGGAAGTTTCTCCTTAGTTCTAGGTTGCTTCTCTCCTTGACTAGTTTCCATCCGTTGCTTCTTGTCCTGCTTTCAGGTGCTTTGGAGAATAGCTTGACTCCCTCTTCTTTGTGGTAGCCCCTGAGATATTGGAACACTGCTATCATGTCACCCCTCACCCTTCTCTTCATTAAACTACACATACCTAATTCCAGCAACCGTTCCCTATATGTTTTAGCCTCCAGCCCCCTAATCATCTTGGTTGCTCTTCTCTGTACCCTTTCTAGAGTCTCGACATCTTTTTTACATCGTGGTGACCAAAACTGGATGCAGTATTCCAGGTGTGGCCTTACCAAAGCATTGTAAAGTGGTATTAGTACTTCACTTGAACTTGATTCTATCCCTCTGTTAATGCAGCCTAGGACTGTGCTGGCTTTTTTGGCAGCTGCAGCACACTGCTGGCTCATATTGAAGTGATTGTCTACTAAGACTCCGAGATCCGTCTCACAGTTACTACTATTGAGCAAGGTACCACCTATACTATACCTATGCATTTGATTTTTCCTGCCTAAATGTAGAACCTTACTTTTTTCACCATTGAATTTCATTTTGTTAGATAGTGCCCAGTGTTCGAGTCTGTCCAGATCCTTCTGTATCTTAAGCCTAACTTCCGGAGTATTGGCTATTCCTGCCAGCTTGGTGTCGTCTGCAAATTTGATGAGTTCCCCATCTATCCCCATCTCAGAGATGTGAGTTTTCAGTTTCTATTTATTGCCATTTTTCTATCAGCATAAGGATGCAAAAATGTTGCAAAAGGTTTATGTGTATGAATTTGAAATCCTCTAGCCCCACATCTTCTCTAACATGTATATTTCAAGAGTGCAAATCCTTTGGACAATCACAGGAAAAGTTGCTACAGGTGGAAAGTTGTGGTTGCTCCATCACTGGAGGTTCTTAACTCCATAGAATGTAGAACATAGAAGAGATCAGATAGTCATTTGCTGTAATGGTAGAGGGTCTCCTGCTTGAACAGGGGGTTGG
This sequence comes from Vipera ursinii, assembly GCF_947247035.1. Lineage (NCBI taxonomy): Eukaryota > Metazoa > Chordata > Lepidosauria > Squamata > Viperidae > Vipera > Vipera ursinii. Next base: position 189,395,193 of record NC_139516.1, read on the forward strand.
ACTAGAAGACCTCCAAGGCCCCTTCCAAATCTGTTATGTTGTAAGTCTACTGTCCTTGGCCCCTTTCCAAAGATATATAGGCTCCTTGTCAGTTGCCTTAAGAAAAGGCATAGTGATACAAGGAAGAGAAGTGAATTTTGTGAGATTCTGATGGGAAATCTGCATTTATTTCTTTTAGAAAAACCACAGAATCCCCAGAATTGTTCAGCTGGTGCGTATTATGCAAACGAAGATATTTACATATGTTTCCCTGTCTAAAGCTGGATAGCTTGCTGGGAGTTCATTATCCGAGTTATTTTGACAAGCCTTGGGGCAGAGGTAACAGAGATTCCTAGAGTACTGGTTTTATTAACATCTATGAGGCTGGATCCTGAACCAATGGAAGTGACTGAATGTCTGAAAGAAACATGAGTTTGGGAGATTGGCTTTTTCCCATTACATTTTCTCATATGGTTATCTGTATTGCATAATGTATCTTGTTCAAAGGCAAGATGCACACAATTGCCAGTTGCTTTGCTTAGTTAGGGTGAGATTGTTACCACCCTTTTGCTTCTTTGATCACAGAACCACATGGCACTGGGAATAACCTATCAACTTGGAAGATGACCATGTTATTTTCCTACCACTGCCAATGTCATGCTGATTGGACTCTTCACTGATTATCACCTTGCTGTGATGAATTTGAGTTTTGTTTGTGATATTTATTCCTTTGCATCTCCCATGGCAAACTCTGGTAGCTCTCATTAACTAAATTGTCTTTTGTCTTATTTTGCATGGTTTGGGACCATTCTCCACTTTTGTAATATCAGCTGGGCTAGCCTAGACATTAACCATTTGCCCACCATCGCAGTAGGCTTAATGGATAAAACAGTCAAACAAGCCTTGTAGAGTCTTGGATAGCACAAAATGTACTGTGCTAAAACCAGGTTGGGGAATTTATGGCTCAGCATGCAGTGGGAGTTCAACCTTCTTCTTATCCTGTTATCCTCTTATCTTGTTTTCTTATCCAGGCTATCAAACCAACCAAGTTTATTTGGGGGGGGGATTGTCTGTACTGTGAACTTAGGGATTGTGTTTTATTAACCTGGATTTGTGTTTCAAAGGGTTGTGCTTTTGACTTTTCTGACAAAAAAAGAGAGAGAGATTCCTTCTGAGTGTGCCCTATGTCCTATGCTACCTAGTGACCAAAGTATATGATGTTATCCACCCACCTGGGGATCTCAACTGAGTAAATTATAGGTCCTGCCCCAGCTGCCCCATGGCCATTCTTTTTTTTAAAATCCATTTCAATTACTATTTACACAAGTTGTCTTTAGTCAATCTTTTTTGCAGTGCAAACACTGAGTCATGCTGCAACTGTTTTCCTCCTGTCCTTTTTGGTCAATTTGCCTGCCTCCATCTAGAAAGATTTCCTTAAAAGATAGGCAGGGAATGAAGAAGAATGATATTTAACCTTTTCTACCTTTCTTTGACTAATGGTTAACTTGATTTTGAGTCTTAAAAAGTCTGCTAGGATGTATAGCTTAGAAAGCATGCAAATGCCCTCCACTATCTTCATCAGTGAGGTATCTGCTTAGGAGGAGGAGGAGCTCAGCTCTTCACACTTTCTCTTTGCTCTCATTTTCTTTACGCTTATTGCATTGTGCTAGACTTTGTTATTCAACTGTAATAGTTATCTCTGCTCCACATCCATCTCTTTGACAATTTTACTAACCTGATCTGAATGTCTTAAAATATTATGAATAATGGTGACTTTACTCATACTCGTTTAAAGGAACAATGGGATATATTGAACAAGAACCAACCTACATGAAAATGACATTTATCAGAAAAGATACACATATATTCCCTGGATTAGTTTTTTGCCTTTTTTGCCTGGGAAGAAGAACGAAGCTGAAGAACGAAGCTGAAGCCACCAGCCTGAGGATGACGGATGAGATTTCATCGAAACGTTGCTATATATATGTATATGTGTATAGGTATAGGTATAGGTATAGGTATAGGTATTGGTATAGGTATAGGTAAAGGTAAAGGTAAAGGTTCCCCTGCACATGCGTGCTAGTCATTTCTGACTCTAGGGGCCGGTGCTCATCTCCGTTTCAAAGCCGAAGAGCCAGCGCTTGTCCGAGGATGTGTCCGTGGTCATGTGGCTGGCATGACTAGACGCCAAAGGTGCACGGAACGCTGTTACCTTCCCACTGTAGTGGTCACTTTTTTCTACTTGCATTTTTACGTGCTTTCGAACTGCTAGGTTGGCAGAAGCTGGGATGAGTAACAGGTGCTCACTCTGCTACGCGGCACTCAGGATTCGACCCGCCAAACTGCCGACCTTCTGATCGACAAGCTCAGCGTCCTAACCCACTGAGCGTGTGTGTGTGTGTATATATATATATATATGGCACTTCTATTAATGCAGTCCTGCCCTTTAGTGCTTTATCTGACACTACAAAGTATCCTTTTGAAACAATTGATAAAACAGTTGTATATTTTCTGGTTATAAATATTTATCATACTCTTATTCTTTGAATTACCTATTTCGTCTATTGCAGAATGTTATAGCTTTGCGTTAATATTGTAGAATGTGTGTAACATTAAAAACACAATACTATAACTCCCCCTTAGCAATCTTGGACTGAAATGCAAAGCAGTGTTATAGTTTGTAAGTGCTTTGTTGAGTAAGTGTTGACCCCTGCTGACTACCTGGACTACATGGCTTTTGATTCCATCGAACATGGTATTCTGCTGCGACAGCTCGAGGGGTTGGGACTTTGTATTGACAGGGGGGCAGAGATCTACCCTGAGGCCCTTTCTTGCAGGATACCTCAGGGGTCGGTTCTCTCCCCCCTCCTGTTTAACATCTATATGAAGCCGCTGGGTGAGATCATCCGTGGCTTGGGGTGAGGTATCACCAATATGCGGATGATACCCAGTTGTTCTTCTCCACCCCGAGCCAACCCAGTGATGCCCTTGACGTGATGTCCCGGTGCCTGGAGACGGTGCGGGTCTGGATGGGAAGGAACAGACTCAGGCTGAACCCCTCCAAGACCAAGTGGCTGTGGATACTGGCATCTCATATTGTCCAACATGTTCCATCTCTTTTGATGGGGGGAGGTACTGCCCCCCTCAGAAAGGGCCCACAACTTGGGTGTCCTCCTGGATTCACGGCTTAACTTGGAAGACCATCTAACTGCTGTGACCAGGGGGGGCTTTTGCACAGGTTCACCTGGTGCGCCAGTTGCGCCCCTTTTTGGACCGTGATGCCCTATGCATGGTCACCCACACTCTTGTCACTTCTCGCCTGGATTACTGTAATGCTCCCTACATGGGGCTGCCCTTGAAGTGCACCCGGAGGCTTCAGTTGGTGCAAAATGAGGCCGCGCAGGTGCTTATGGGAGGATCTTGATACTCCCATGTTACACCACTCCTGCGCAAACTGCATTGGCTTCTGGTTGCCCTCTGGGTGCGATTCAAGGTGCTGGTAATTACCTTTAAAGCCCTACATGGCTTAGGCCCAGGGTATTTGCAAGACCACCTGCTGCCATTGTCAACCTCCCTTCGCCTGGTTCGCTCCCACAGAGTTGGCCTCTTCAGGGTTTCGTCGGCTAAGCAATGCCAGCTGGCAACCCCCAGGGGGAGAGCCTTCTCTGTGGGCGCACCGACCCTCTGGAATGAACTGCCTCTGGAGCTGCGGACTGCCCCTGACCTTCGGTCCTTCCGCCGTGACCTGAAGACATGGATGTTTCAACAAGCGGGCCTGGACTGACTATGATTTTAAATTTGGTTTTATTTGGTTAAATTGTCATTTATTTATTATATCCATTGTTTAATTCTTTTTAAAATTTTGTACTTTATGTTTTTTAATTTTTTTATTGTTGTGAGCGGCCCTGAGTCCTTGGGGAGAAAGGCGGCATATAAATTCAATAAATCTAAATCTAAATTCCTAAAGGTTTTTTTGTCAAGATTTTCAGAAGTGGCTTACCATTGCCTCTTTCCTAGGGCTGAGAGAGAATGACTGGCTCATGGTCACGCAGCTGGCTTTCAAGCTGAAGCAGGACTAAAATTTGGAGTCCCTCAGTTTCTACTATGGTGTCTTAATCACTACACCACATTGGTTTGCTGAAAGATAGAGTAAACAGATAAATTCATATTTTAATAAAAGAAATAAGATGTTGTCAATTTGCATTTGCATCGTCAATTTGCATTTGTACTACATTGATTGTCTAATTCAGCTTTCCCAAACCAGTGTCCAACAGATGTGGTAAATTCCAGTTCCAATGCTGGAACAGGAGTTGAAACCTAACTTATCTGAAAGGGAAGTTTAGATAAAGCTGGTCTATTTGGTTTATTAACAGTCGCTATTTTGCACACTGCAAAATTAAATCCTGTGGTACTATATACCCAATCATAAGAAAAGTATCCTTGGAAAAAGAAAGCATGCATGGATATAGGAAATTGTTTTTTCTCCCTTGAAATTTTAGAAGTGGAAAAAACAACCCTGTTTAATAGAGACTTTTGCATTGTTCCCATTTCACAAAACCTAAAAATTTTAACCTAAATCAACTTGACAGTGTCCTTTTAAGTTTTTCATGATGTGGATTCTTTGAGTTATTGTTCACTTGTCTGCTTTTCATTTATATATATTTTCTTTCAATGCAACAACAGGCTGGTTTACTTTTAATATCACTGTAGCACGCAAGCAATAAAAAGAATGACATGTCTTTCAAATGTATGAGTTTTTTAATCTATTAAAAAAGCCCCAAAAGTAGGAGGAATTCTTCAATCTAAAGTGTGCTTTTGGTTTTATTCTGAACAAATGGATATTGGGCCATAATTAGAATGGACCCATTGAAACCAATAGGACATAGAGCAAGATTACTTTAAAATCACTTGTTTTAATCAATGCCATTGTTCTGCCACACTCTCTTACACACACACCAGCCTTAAGAAGGATTCAGAATAACTGAAATAGGCAAAGAAGGGCAATCATTTTAGGGTGCATCAGTTTCATTTTGTCCTGCTGGTCAGGCTTCATCTCATCTATATTTAGGCACCATGCTTTAGGAAGTACTAAAACTCTCTATAATAGGTTCAAAAGAGGTGATGAAGATAATAAGGTGCTTATAAACGAGGACCTGTGAGAGGCTTTGAGGGAATGGGATACATTTAATTTTGAAAGATGACAACTGAGGAGGATATGAATATTTTTTTAATTTTAATTCCATTTATATCCTGCCCTTCTCCGAAGACTCAGGGCAGCTTTACAAACTTAGCAGTAGCCTTCATTCTATGTATATGCCTGCTTATTAGGGCTTTCACACACCCCAAGCGGCATTATTACAAAGTCAGCTTATTGCCCCCAACAATCTGGGTCCTCATTTTACCTACCTCGGAAGGATGGAAGGCTGAGTCAACCTTGAGCCTGGTGGGATGCGAACCTGCACTAATTGCAGGCAGCTGGTGTTACTTAAGGAGGCATCAGCCCACTGCTCCACCAAGGCTCTTGAATACTTGAAGGGCTGGGAAACTCAAGAAGGCCATTGTCTATTTTATAATTCTCTATCAAATAACTGGTTTTTTACTGCAAAGCAAATTTTCTCACAGACAGAAGGACATGTTGTGTCTCCTTTATACCCAGTGTGGGAAAAATCTGGCAGAAGCAGGTTACAATTCCCCACCTATCTATTGCAAACCCCTGCACTTTTGCAGGGGAATGGCCATTCTGAAAGTTGTTGTGTGCAAGGTGAAAATTTATATCCCCAGACCACAGGAGAAAAAACTAATATAATATTGAGAAGGTGGTGGAATATACTGTATTTCTAAATCTCTCTCTCTCATAGACATAAAATATTATGAAGGACTGTTGCAAAATCTAAATAACCACTAGGTGGTGGCAAAGAGTTAGTCTTCTGTGTCTCTGGGTCATCTAGTGGTTGTTTGGATTATTGCTGTCCTAATCCTGTGGTACTGAAAAGAGTTTTTAACTCAGAATCTTTCTCTTGAATAAGAGTTCTCTTTCAAGAGCACCATTCCCCCATGATCCATAGGTATATCAATAGTCACGGTGCAATTAAGATATCACAATGTTTCACCAGAAAAAAACAACGATGAGCGCTGTTTCTGGCATAAATTCACCATGCCTGGCAGCCTGTTTTTCACTCATCCACCTGCCTGGACATATATATTCATCCCTATAAAATTTGTTGCAATTGTAAAAAGACTTAAATTTGGGGGTGCTTATCTAAAAAAGGAAAAGAGGACCCTTTTGCTCTTCTCAGATTTAGGTATGCTATGCTTCTCCTGTCAGTATAAGACATGTACACTAATGAAAAATGAGAAGTGGCAATGATTCCCCGTAGGTATTTTTGCTGTAATATTTTACATGTTTACATGTTTACATATTTCTTGACATTGCCACATTCCATTGGTCAGGGACCGAGAATATATAATCCTTAGGTTTTTTTTATTTCTGTTCCCATTATCTCAAATTGTGGCTCTGCTATCTAGAGCTGATAAAAATAGGATCCATCAATATTTAGAACAGTGTTTCTCAACCTTGGCATCTTTAAGATGCCTGGACTTCAACTCCCAGAATTCCCCAGCCAGCATGCTAGAGGAAGGGGGTGGAAAAAGCTTGCCTGCAAAATTAATGGAAACCACATTGGTGGTAAAAGGTAATGTATTTGATACTGAAATGCATACTATTCTATTTGCTTGGAGGTTATGGTCAGCTATCATTTTCTTGTTATATTTCTTAAAGTTTGTGTGTGTGTGTGTGTGTGTGTGTGTGTGTGTGTGTGTGTGTCAGTGAGTATGTTGACTTTATTTCAAGACCAATATGATTGCATATTCACTGCACAGCTTTGTTTGATTGGAGAGGCATGGGTCTGTATTATATCACTGACAGCTATAGCATTAACTGTACTATGGCATGGAAGGGTCATGATTACCCAGAGAAAAACATAAATGTGTATGCACTTATTGGCTTATTTGGCTTGGAAGCTCACTGTTAAGTATGGCTGCCCTGAAAGTTATAATTGTATAAGAGAAGTATAAGAGAAGTTGCTCAAGGAGTGTAATCAATTTAAAATATTTAAAGAGAAACATGCATGAGTAGGCAAACTATCTTACTTGCTTTCCAGAAGGTGTTCCATATTACTTTGCTATAAGCAATAATCTTCTCTTACAAGATATCCAGGGGCTCATTGATCTACAAAAGGGCAACAGGTTTCCCGTAAAAGAGGGTTACACACAGTAAAATGTCTGACTTTCTTTTTTGCTTTCAGTTCCACTTTACAGAGTAGAACCCATAACAATTAGATTAGCTGATTTTCCTTTACCACCTTACCCCAGGGTGAGTGGGGGGGAAAGGAAGGGGGAATCCTTTCATCTGTGAAAAACAGCACATCAGAAAAATGCATTTCTGATGTTAATATCACTATTCAGCCAGCTAGCAGTCAGATGTATGTTTCTGGATTCCAAGGTGTCGTTCATCTAAAATAACCACAAGGAAATCTTTTGAACAGATGTTCATAATAGGAAAACAGCTACAAGCCATAGCTAGGACATACAAGAATATAAGTCAAAACTAAAAGAAATTTACATTACCATCTTGGTTCTGCAATGATTTTATAGTTAACTAATATTTAATGAAAGTTGTTTGATATTTTCTGATAATAAACTCAAACACCTGGTTCTTTCCCATCTGGAGTGGGATCTAATCACTAGGATGCTATGCTACCTGTCCCATCCATAGGAATAGAATACAGAGAACATAGCCATAACAAATTTACCACCAACCAGGACTAATGAGATTGCAAAGGATGGAAGTTGCATTTGGCAGGGGAAGGGGAGCATCTGAACATCTAACCTTGGATGGGTGCACTGGAATCCAGAATCCATCAGTTCAGGATACAATTCCTGCTAATAAATACTGTTTACATGGTGTAGTGTAGTGGTTAAAACAGTGGGTTGGGAAGCCTGATATTCAAGCTCACCATCAACCATAGAAATCCAAAGGCTGACTTTGAGCCAGTTCCAACTGTTCCTTTCAACTTTACTAGGTTCTTCCATTAAATCTAGGAGCCATGGTGGTGCAGTGGTTAGAATGCAGTATTGCAGGCTGACTCTGCCCACTGTCAGGAGTTTGATTCTGACCAGCTCAAGGTTGGCTCAGCCTTCCATCCTTCTGAGGTCGGTTAAATGGAGAGCCAGATTGTTGAGGGTTATATGTTGTTAGATATATTGTTGAGGTAATATGCTCACATTGTAAACCACTCAGACAGTGCTATAAAGCATTATGGAGTGGTATATACATCCAAGTGCTATTGCTATTGTCTGGAAAAAGGTGTTTTCTCTTTGGTGTAATTTTGTCTTTTGACACAGGCTGACAGGCAGCCAGGTTTCCCAAGTGTTAACAACTAGTAGAAGAAAAGATTCATCTTGCTGTAGAGATAAAGAACAAGCAGACAATAAGCTTGATTTGTGGATGACACCAGATTTTTCAGGACTTAACCAAATAATTGTGAAAAGCTCAAACAGAGTTTTCTCCAAACTGGGTAAATACAGCAGGCAACATGATGGTATATTAGATGTTTGAAAACAAATGTAAAATAAAGTGTAAAATAAAGCAAACAATTTGCAAAATTCAATTTTGACTAGGTGACTATTTGAGATTTTGATGGGTAGTCTTGTGACAAACTCCACGCCAGGGATGATTAAAACCAGTAGTAGAAATAAAACTGCTTTTTTTAAAAAAAATCAAAATCATTTGGCTGCTTTTCATATATTGTGCACAGATCTGATTGTCTTGCTGAGAAGGGTAGAAAAAAGAAGCAAGCAGCATTTTCAAGAAGGTGGCATTTTGAAGGAAAGAAATATAGGGACAAAGAGAGCTGATGGAATTGTGATTGGTGTGCAAAAAGTGAGAATAGGGGCACTGCCCTTCTTTTTTCATAATATGTCAGAGTCTTCAGTGGATTGACTGCCAAGGTAGTCCTCGACTTACAATAGTTTGTTTAATGACCGTTCTAAGTCATAACAGCACTGAAAAATGTCACTTATGACTGATTTTTCACAGTTATGACCTTTGCTGCATCCCCATGATCATGTGATCAAAATTCAGATGTTTGGCAATTGACTCATATTTATGATCGTTGTTATGTCTTTACTTTAGATGTTATTAGGCCCTTCCTTCCTTCCTTCCTTCCTTCCTTCCTTCCTTCCTTCCTTCCTTCCTTCCTTCCTTCCTTCCTTCCTTCCTTCCTCTCCATCAAATACTCCATCTCTGATGTCCAGCAAATCAGACTTTACTATGTGGCTGAATACCTTCTTAAAAATTATATTGGAATAACAAAACAGTCTACTTTCCACCACTTGTGGCTCTGTATTAAAAAAAATAATAGAGAGATTTTTTTAAGACAAAAATGAATCCCAGTTATGCAGGCTCTCAACAAGAGGTTGAGTTACCAGTTGCTTTGACTGGCACTTTTTACATTATAACAGAACTAGGGGGTTGTCCTCACACTTGGTTTGGTCTTGGCATGTTATTTGAACTTCACCTTTGAATGAAAGTGTTTCTGATCTCCACAGCGTAGATTGTGATGTTTACACATTTGTTTTATTAATATCACTTGTCCACCAGATAGCCAAAGAGATTGGTTCTTTCAACAGAGCTTGATATCTATTTACTGTTATACCACTGCATTCTGAGATCTTTGCCTACAACAAGATTTCATACATTCTGAACTTAGAAGTGATGAAACAGATTCTGTTGTGCACCACAAAAGTCAGAAATTTAAAAAAGCTTTGTGACCTTTTGGAAGACTGCCAAGTTTCTTTTTTCTTTTTCATTTTTAAGCTAAACAAAGAGTTCTGCATGCAGTAGAAGTCTTTGAAATAAGAATTCTTGGATTAATGGTTTTAATTGTTGCATGTTCTAATCTGGGTCGATCACCAGGACCAGACGTTGAGTCTTCTGAGCTTTCAGACTCAGGAAACTGGAACCCATCCTCAGGAAACTTCTCTCTCACCAAAATGTGTGCTTTGAGCAATGTATGCAATGAACAAGAACATACATTCAATGTTGCAGCTACCATGTTTTCCCCAAAATAAGGCCCGGTCTTATATATTATTTTTGCCCCCAAAAGAGGCATTAGGTCTTATTTTCAAGGAATGTCTTTTCTACTGTGTCGCCTTACGGCAGCGGCATCATCAGCCCCATCAGAAGGAGCATGTGTGGCCACCGCAGGCCCACTTCTTCTGTGGCTTCTCGCCACCACTTGCGTGCGTCACCCCCGGCCTCCATTTCACTGGCAAAGGCCTTCAGGAAAGGCCTCTGCAGCCCACAATGGAGCTCTGGGATAACATGCGCATTACGCCCTGGCCTCCATATCATTGGCAAAGGCCTTTTCCTGCAGCGAGCAGCCACAGAAGAAGTGGGCCGGCAGCTGCCACACAGGCCCCTTCTGGATGGGGCTGTTGGTGCTGTCACCGCGAGGTGAGGCAAGTGTCAGGGCAAGGGAGGCCTGGCTGTAGCAGTCTTGAGGTAAGCAGATACGGGGCACACGGGGCAGCTCCACACCCCCACCCTTACCCTATCTTGATTTTTACGTCTGCGCCTTGCCCCACCTTGTGCAACCAGACAGTGAGATGGAGTGGGCAGGGCCTTAACTAGGGCTTATTTTAGAGGGATAGGGCTTATATTAGGCACACATGTAAAAATCAAGCTATGGCTTATTTTCAGGATAACTCTTATTTTCAGGGAAACATGGTACTAAGATCGTTGGATGAACAGGAAAATGTTTGAAGCCTGGAAAACGGGCCCCTCATCAGTCAACAGGACTGTTGATTTACTATCAGCTTATCAAGTACTTAGGAAGCGAGGGCTTGGCAGCACAAGGAAACAACAGCCAATGACTTAATAGCTGGCCATCAACACCCCAGTAAACAACTAAAAATCCACACACAACCAGGCACCATATAAATACCACATATATAAAAAACATACACTCTGCTAGAGAGAAGTTCCCTGAGGATGGACTCCAGCACAAGTCCAAAATCTCTGGTCCTGGTGATCAACCCAGATTGGAGCCTTCAATATTATCCTGGGACACATACAGTATATTCATCTTCATTTGTGATTTTAATTTTTGTTTTTGGTTAGGCTTTATTACTTTTACTCAGATCTAATTGGTTTATTTTTTGACTTTCTGTTTTCTATTATTGCTTTCAATTCCCTCTGTGTACAAAGGCAGGTTATAAATTGAAATAGCAACAGAATTTTAAAAATGCAATTGATGTGGCATTACAGCTGTTTATGGTGACAAAATAGGAAGATTGCTTGGCCAGGTCCACAATGGGTAATTAGACATCTATCCATCTCCTCTGACTTCATAATGATAGGGGGGGGAGGAAGCTGGCAAAAAAAAACATTTGTTTGTTTGTTTGTTTATAAGTCAAATTCATAGGCCACCCTTCTTCTAGCAACCTTGGGTGGCCTACAGTTCAAAACAAACCAAAACAAAGCAGGAAGTGTGCACAAACTGGGATTACAATAACAATCCCATTCATGTAATTCCTATAGCAGCACATGATTCCTAACCTATTGCTTGGAGAAAAAGCAAGGTCTTTAAGCAGGGTCAGTATTATTCTGGAAGGCAGGCACCGAGAACTAGCTCAAAAGTCTGTTCAGCAGGATAAAACGTTCTACCACAGGGTGGGCAACTATGGGAACTTTACAACCTGTAACTCCCAGAATTCTTGAGCCAGCCATGCTCATTCAGACCAGAGTCTTTCTCTTCCCTCCCCAGGGCTATTATCCACAATAGCCTTGTGGGAGGATGGATCCTTAGACATGATTTAACTGCATTTTTATTAAATGTTGTTCATATTGCTTACAGGATACTTAGGGAGGAACCTTATTCAGAACAGCAGGATATAAATATTTGTTACAAATAAAAAGTAGTTTAAGTCAGACCTCAAAGAGTCCAGTATCCCAAGAGAAGGGAGATTAAGGAAGTGTTGTAGTTTATGTGATGTCATCCTTAGATGGTATACTTCTTTCAGTGCAAGTTAATTCAACTTCAAAAGAAAGTACTATTTAGTTCTAGTTTTCAGCAAATGTATTTCTTTTATTTATGCACGTTATCCAAAAATAAATACTGTATACAACAATCAAATGCTGTCAGGCAACTCCCTGTGAATTAGCTACTTCTCTTTGAATGTTGGATATTAGGAGCTGAATGTATTTAAGCAGTTATTTTATTTACAGCAGGCCCAGAGAGCCACAAATAACGTGGAATGATGAGACATCAGGAAAAAGATAAACAGTTCCTACTAATATCATTAATTATTATCTTTGGCCAAAGAAGCTGCAGCTTCAGGTTTAGGTGTGCCATTCACACCTGTTGACTGTTAGCATACTCCATAAGCTACGTAGAGAACTACTCAAGACAAATTACTTTTCCATAACAATAGAACTTAGGCTAAACTTTTCTTCTCTGGGCAGGTTAATGCTTATGTTCCCTGTTGCAGATAGTCAAGTAAAGAAGATGTACAGACAGTGTGGCATTCAGTCGGGGTCCTTAGATCAACACCACCCAAAATAAGAACCCGTGTTTTACACTGCCAACATCATACCATCATCTCAGTGCCTGGTAATATTTTGCAGGGATAATGGGAAATCTTATGAACCTCCAAAAATATTTAGAAAAAAACCATAAAACAGCAGGAATCAGCTGAGATGAGTCATAGGTCAACTGCACCAAAAAATGCTGAACATGTACAGAGTAGGACCAGGGAAAAACCATTGGGGAAATATATGGAATAGCAGGGCAAGAGAATAACTAAGCATTCTAATTGTCAAAGTTATAATATCAGTCAGTACCCTAAATAATAGGTTGTTGCCAGAGTTTTTTAAAAAGTAGTTTTTTGTTTTCAGAGATGAAATCAGTAGTTTGTGGTTTTTTTCATAGTGTCACTGAAGCTATGACTCAGTTAAAAATAAAAAGGGCTATTAGTCTGGAAGGAAAAACAGAAAAACTTGTTGGCATAGGTTCACACATACCATGTAGCTTAATCCTAGTTTACAAGACATATTAAAATAAATTGCTCACAATGAGAAAGATTATTGCATCAACTAGATTTTAGACTCTTACAACATTTTATAGTCCACAACAAATGTATTCATTAGTAACTATGGAAGTGGTTGTTTGAAGTACATTTTTGAGGGGTTTGTGCTAAGGTGTGCAAGTGGAGGAGATATCTGGAAACTCAGTTAACGTCTGCCTCTTTTCCATTTTGTCACATCATTTGGAGAATTTGACACCCCCCCCCCCCACCCACTAGGGCAAGATGCCTAAATGTTCTGTTTATTCTGGAAAGGGTTTGATTTTTCTGGAACCATAACAATGCAAATACTTCACATAATGGCCGTGAATAAAACATTTTATAAATAAATGCAATGTGAGATGCAGCTGCAAGTTTGTGGATGCTAAATTCATGGGCAGAAGTGAAAAAGCACTCTCATCTTCAGGAATGCAGAAGGATAATGGATCCATATTCAATCACTTTTAAAATCCTGGGTTTAATTAAACTGCTTTCTTTTCAATGGGCTTACTTTAAATGATATTAACTCTGAATCCAAACCTATATTATATAATTACACAAGCATGTGAATCTTGTAGTCAATGGCAAGCATTAGCATGATGGCAGGATAAACCAGCAGCTCTCTGCTATTTGTTAATTCAGCCCAACTTTGTCGAATTTCCATGCAAGCCTAAAAAAATATGCTGCTGCTTTAAGAGTCATGTTAACTTTACTAAAGGCATTCCTTTGTGTTCCAAAAAAGTATCAGATCTTAAAATTTTGTTATTTTTACAAGGAAATATAAGAATTCACATATATACCATAGGAGGACTACACTACCAATGCTCCAGAGTCTCATCAGATGGCAAAAAAAGAAATACAGAAAACTTTGCTTCTAATGGCCATCCAGATTTCTGCAGCCAACATCTGGTAGTCCTGCCTAAAAATGCTTCTGAAATCACCTTTTGGACCTTTATCTTCTCCAAACAATCTGAAAACAGAGCAAAACTTATAAAAAGAGATTAAAACTGGACAAGCCTTCAACACCCCTCCAGCCACTCTTGCACCCTTGGAAGCAGACCCCCAGTCAGTTATGTGGGGGGGGAGAAAATCTGGGGGATGAGATACACTTTAGCCTCCAGTTCTTCAATCTAACAGAATATTAGAGGGGCCTGGAGATATCCAAGAGAAAGGAAGATGTTTTTATACCTATCTAACATATTCTGGAAGTTCATTGAAAATCTCTGTCACTGTCTGGCGGCATCTGTGTGGTTGATAGATTATTAATTGTAAAGCAGAAAACATCACCTACTTTACTGAGCACAAGACAGACACACACAGAGAGAATTAACTTAGGCAACTGTATCCAGTTTTGGTCAACGTGATGTAAAAAAGACATAGAGACTCTAGAAAGAGTGCAGAGTACAGAGAAGAGCAACAAAGATGATCAGAGGTGTGGAGGCTAAAACATATAAGGAACGGTCGCTGGAATTGGGTATGTCTAATTTAATGAAGAGAAGGGAGAGGGGTGACATGATAGCAGTGTTCCAATATCTCAGGGGCTGCCACAAAGAAGAGGGAGTCAAAGTATTCTCCAAAGCACCTGAAGGCAGGACAAGAAGAAATGGATGGAAACTCATCAAGGAGAGAAACAACCTAGAATTAGGGAGAAATTTTCTGACATTAATTGGTGGAATACCTTGCCTCCAGAAGCTGTGAATGCTTCAACCCTGGAAGTTTTAAAGAAGAGATTAGACAACCACTTTTCTGAAATGGTATTCCTAACTGAGCAGGGGGTTGGACAAGATGACCTCCAAGATCTCTTCCAACTCTGTTATTCTATTCTCTTCTAAGGTTTTGAATCCACCAATTGTTCTGTTCCAGCCTACGACCGGCCCTGTTTGAATGTCAGGGACAACCCCTTTTTATAATCAACAGGCTGGAAAAAACCCAAACCAAATTTATTTACAAAGAGTTCAAACAAAAGTTAAATGAAAAGTTCAAACAAGACTTAAACCAAAAGGTTAAACAAGAGTTAAACAAGAATAACAGACCAGGACTCTAGCAGAAGATCTTCAAACAGTTGCCTTCAGCAACCAGCACCTCCTACACATTCCCCTTTTATCAGCAGTCCCAAGGCGTGGCTTCTCATTGCCTTCTCCGGAGTTGCCTCATTGTTTTCCTCTGTTCTGTTGTGCTAGATTGCCACCTGCTCCTAGCGTCCCTGAACAGAGCCAGCTGTGGATTGTCTTCTTCCAATCCCTCATGCTCACACAGCTGAGTCTGAGGAGGAACAAGATGGGAGGGGCCAGGCTTAGAGTTCTGCAGTGCATCAGAACCTTCCTCTGACACCAAAGGCTCTCCAAACCCCTCCTCCTCCTCCTCTTCAGAATCATCCGACTCAACTGCCGGAACCACAGGCTGACGCTGAATCACAACACCAATCACTTCTCTTGTGTTGTTCTACCTGAAATCTATGGTGACAGCACTGGTTGTAATGACAACAGTGCAAGCTAACGTACTTTTGTGTATCCTCAGAGACTGAAGGAAAACACATTAATGAGACAATATGAAAGAGTTTCGTCCAGATTTTTTCCAGAATTACAGGTCAAATCGAATCTTTGTCATCTGACATTTGCCATAGCCTTATTTTCTAGATACTGTGCCAAATTATTGATATTTCTGCTCATCCACCCTCACTCAGAAAACTTTAATATAAGCCTCTTTTTTATCTACACGATCATTTTAAACTCTTGCAGAAAGAAATCAAAACTTCTGCCCCAGTTTGCCTCAGCCAAATGCTGTTCTATGCAAGGCCTTACTTTGTCAGTAAGTGTAGGTGAAAAGTTACTCTAAAGCTTGTCTTTACAAGTGAGGGGAAGAGGGGGGAAAAAGCAAAGAGTTTGGATGAAAGGCCTGCAGTTGTGGTTACATCACAACTAGAAGTTTTTATGAGGAATACTGGGCATTTTTAAAGGCAGAAGCTGATGCTCCAAGTCTCTAAGAGGATAAAATCACTGAGACTGGCCTGAACATGAGCTTCATAATAGCATTTGCAGTCCAGATTTGGTCAACAGCTCTTAACAGTTGGATATTTTTACACTTTTAAGATGAAATGACAACAATTTGATCTTTTGTGAGCTGGCCCTTGGATACTTCATAAATTTGGCTGGGTAAGCCTAGTCTTATTTATGAGCCCAAGGGGTTGGTAAATCCGCTGTAGCTAATTTCCCATTGGGTCTGTCAATGATCTGGTTACAGCCCCTTAATTGCTTGCCCAGGCTGACTGAGCCCGTGTGTCAAAAACAGACTCTCGTTAGAGAGGGAGGGGGAAGAGAGGTTGGGGCTGGGTGGAAGGGAAATGGAATCCATTCTCTACAGCAAATCCTTGGGCCCTCTTATTTGTTGAACTTCCCTTTTGAAAAGGCACCTCTTCCTTTTTCTTTTCTTCCATTCAGTCATGTCCAATTCTTGGAGACCTGCCTGGACAAATCCTTGTCGTTTTCTTGGCAAGGTTTTTCAGTAATGATTTGCCGTTGCCTTCTTCCTAGGGCTGGGAGAAAATGACTGGCCCAAGGTCACCCAGCTGGCTTTGTATCTAAGGTGGCAACAGAATTCCAAGTCTACCAATTTCTAACTGGATACCTTAACCACTACAGTACACCATACTGGCTCTTGTATCTGACACTATATGGTGAAATCCAGGGTGCACAATTCCCAGCTCTAGGCTACTTGTCTAATGTGATACCCTTGACATGTGAAACGGAAGTATACTCCCCATCTGATGGTATATCATAGATTTTAAGACTTGACAGGTTACTGAGAAATGGCATATTCCATTTCTTTTCTCATTGCAAGTTCTAAAACATCCTCAGGCAAAGCCTATCCAAAGTACAGATAGTCCTCAATTTACGACCACAATTGAGCCCAAAATCTCTGTTGCTAAGTGAGACAGTTGTTGTGTGAATGTTGGCCTGTTTTCCAACCTTTCTTGCCATAGTTGTTAAACGAATCAATGCTATTGTGAAGTTAGTAACATGGTTGTTAAGTGAATCTGGCTTCCCCATTGACTTTGCTTGTCAGAAGGTCTCAAAAGGTGATCACATGACCCTGGGACACCGCAACCGTCATAAGTATAAATCAATTGTGAAGGGTCTGAATTTTGATCATATGACCATGGGGATGCTGCAAAGGTTATAAGTGTGAAATACAGTCATAGGTCACCTTTTTTCAGTGCCATTGTAACTTCAAGCAGTCACTAAATTAACTATTGTAAATTGAGGACTACCTGTGCAAAATCCATCCAGTAAATGCTTTTTATTTTCTTTGCTCTCCAGGTTATTGAGTTCAGTAAAAACAGAACATGTTCTCCTTTCTGTCCTCATGTCTTTCATCTGGCAGACATAGTCTTCAAATCAGCTATTTGAGTGTCTTTTTTTGTTTTTGTTTGTTTAAATTTTGCATTGTTTTCACAACAGCAGCCATTCAGACTTTGTGTATTGTGACAATGTAAATTGTCTGTTTCTTTTCCTCGTCTACTGACACACTCAAGGACCTAGATTTACATTATTTAATTTATTTCCTGATTCCAGCAATTACATTCAATCCAGCCCCTTCAGAGCTGTCTGTGTGCTCTGTAGATCACTGGACTCATCATATGTTTCTATGATGAAATTTAAAAAGTGCATTGTCATTGATTTTACATTATCGGCAGCATACGTTCTTGAAAATACAGATTTGTTGGAAAAAATGGGATTGAAAACCAGTCTTTCTGATGCTGGAAAAAAATAATTTAACATACTTATGGGCCTAAGTATATTTTTTTCCTTTCTTTTTTTGCAGTTTACCATTGTAATTGAAAGGCTGAGAAAGTTAAACAATATGTCTTTCCTTTTTGTCCTCCTTTCCAATTGTCTGTAAACTTTTTATGCCTTCTGGCTTCTGGTACCCATTTGGAAACTGGGAGGCATTCATAAAAATTGAGGTGTTGCAAGAGAGCCAATTTGATATAGCACCAGGCTAGAAACTGGGAGACTAAATTCTAGTAGCACTTTAGGCACAAAGCCAGCTGAGAGACCTTGGGCCAGTCGCTCTTTCTCAGCCCTAGGAAGGATCAATGGTAAATCACTTCTAAAATTTTGTCTAAAAAAAAACACTGCAGAGACTATTCCAAGCAGTCACCAGGAATCAACACTGACTCAAGGCTTCACAGAGAGAAAGACTGACAACTTACTTTGCAGCATGCCAGATTTCTATTTTTAAGTCACTTTTTTTAAAACAACAACAAAAAACAATTCAGGTAAGACAGAAAATCTGACAGATGCCCAGGTAAGTGTCCATGGGCTTACTTGCAAACCCATATTGCCTGGAGGAAACTTTAACTTTACTGCAAATGAAGTTCTCAATGTTTAGTCACACTTCTGTTTCCTTGAGTTTTCAAGGCTGTCTTCTGTGGGACAGCTTGGACCTCATAGACAAGAAGACTTCAAAGTATGACTTTCTTTTTTTCTTTTTCTTATGGTACCACCACATTTATGGAATATTCACTTAAGGAGTGGAGTCTGCTTTTTGCTATGTCAGGGGTAGGCAACCTCGGCTCTTTTATGACTCATGGACTTCAACTCCCAGAATTCCTGATTCAGCAGCTGACTCAGGAATTCTGGGAGTTGAAGTCCATGAGTCATAAAAGAGCTGAGGTTGCCTACCCCTGTGCTGTGTCCTTCTACAAACCTCCTGCCCATTTGTATATGGGTCATGCCTTTTTGATTATAAGCCTGATTTTATGGTTGTTTTACAACTGATATACTTGACTGTATTGGTTAAAGCCAGCATTATACAACTTCAATAAATAAATATTTGTACCCTGCTTACAAATAGAAAGAGGGAAAGCATAAATGGTTTGTACAGTTATTTTGTGCCTTATTTTCGAAGCAGATTCTGAATCCATAAATAACCCATAATGAAGTGGCTGAAGGACCACTCTGGACGACAGGTTAATCAACTAGGATTTATTTAAGAGCAAGGCAAAAAACAGTATAACTTGTCCGGCTTTTATAGCCGGCGGCTGTCAGTGTAGTCCAATCAGGTTTGTTTCTTTTGGCGCCGCGTCTAGTTGAGCCAATCACCGCCGTCACGTCTTGACAGCTCTTCTCTCCGCGTGGTGAGCCGGCTTCTGTGTTTTGACAGCCGCGAGCTGTCAAAATGGCTGCGCCTGCGCTCTGGCGGGGAACTTTGACAGCTGTCAAAGTTCCCGCGTGTTTCCCTGTCAGTGGTGTTTACCTCATAGTATTAACGATTATAACTTGTTAGTAACCTTTGTACGTGTGTGTTTATATACATTACACCCCTTACCCCTCCCCCGGATTGTTTCTACCCTCTTGTTGGTTGTTGGAGCCGGCCCATTCATAGTCCTGTAAATATGCTGGTGCTCTTCTGTTTCAGTTAGAACGTCTTGGGGGAGGTGCGTTTCCATGTTCCGGCGGCGGTATGTTTCCTTGTTCCCCTTCCTCCTGTTCTGGTGCAGCTATTATGTCCAGGGGGGGTGGGGGTTGGCCGTCTGGTGGGGGAAGGTCTGTGTGGTGTTGTGGTTGCCTTGGTCTGAGCTGATCTATGTGCCGGCGCAAGTTGCCTTCGGTTGGCGTATGTATTACATAGGAAATGGGTCCTGTTTGTTGTAACACTGTCCCTTGTCCCATTTGTTTTGGATGTGTATGATCGTGCCCAGATCATTTGCCCAGGTTTAAATGTGCGGGGTGGGGGGGGTGGTCCGGTTCCGCTGTATAAGTATCGGGATGCAGTCTGTCGAGCCGCGTTATCAGCCTCCTTCCCCATCTTAGCTCCGCTGGTGTCTTGCCGGTCGTCGAACAGGGAGTTGTGTGTTGTGCCATCAGGAACTGGCTGAGTCGTCGCTGCCAGTTCCCTTTTACAAACTTTTTTAATGCTTCTTTAGTTGAGCGCACCATAATTTCAGCCATTCCGTTCGTCGATGGATGGAACGGTGCAGAAGTGACCAACCTAATACAGTTCTTCGTAGCGAACATCTGAAATTCACGAGAAGTGAATTGTGGTCCATTGTCTGACACTATGGTGTCTGGGAGGCCGTGGGTGGCGAAGACCTTCCTAAGGGCTTGTATAGTGGCTGCTGAAGTGGTTTTCCTGAGGGGCATTACTTCTAGCCATTTTGAGTAGCTGTCAACTATTATTAGGAAACTCTGCCCTTGGATTGGTCCTGCAAAATCTAGGTGTATGCGTGACCATGGGTTTTTTGTTGTTTCCCATCTATGTACTGGGGCTTGGGGTGGTTCGCTTCTCGTTGCTTGGCAGGGGTAGCACCCTCCCACATGTTTTTCTATATCTTTATCTATGCCTGGCCACCATACATAACTCCTGGCTAGAGCTTTCATTTTAACTATGCCTGGATGTCCTTCGTGTAGGGTGTCTAGGGTTTGTGCTATGTTTTTGTCTGGTATCACTACTCTGTTCCCCCACAGAAGGCATCCCAAGTGTGATGACATTTCGTTTTGTCTGTTATAGAATGGCTGGAATTGTGGGTGTGGGTTTTTGGCTGGCCATCCCGTGGTTGTCCACCTTAGAATCCTGCTCAGGACTTTGTCCTTGGCTGAATTTTTTGCTATGATTTTGGCGGAAAGGGGGCATTCTGGAAGTTGGGATATTGCCAGTATGAGCCCTGCAGGAGCTGGGTCAGTGTCGTTGCTTTGAATGGGCAGTCTGCTGAGGCAGTCTGCGTGTCCCAATTCTTTCCCTGGCTTGTGTATTAATTTGTATGAATAAGCTGACAAGAAGGTGGACCAGCGCAGTATTCTTGGTGATAAAATCTGTGGGGTTGTTTTGTCCCAGGTGAATATTCCTAGCAGGGGCTTGTGATCCGTGAATATAGTAAAGGGTCTCCCATAGAGATAGTCGTGGAACTTTTTTACCCCTGCGACTATTGCTAGTGCTTCTCTGTCGATCTGCGCGTAGTTTCTTTCAGCTTTTGAAAGTGTGCGGGAATAGAAGGCTATAGGTCTTTGAGTGCCATCCTTGTATAGGTGGCTTAGCACCGCCCCAATTCCGTAGGGAGATGCATCGCAAGCGATGCATACTGGTGTGTCTTCTCTAAAGAGTGTGACAGTTGAGCTGTTACAAATAATGTTTTTCAATGACTGAAAGCTATTTTCATGCGTTCTGGTCCAAGACCAGGCAGTGCCCTTGTCCAGGAGCCTGTGGAGGGGTTCAGCTATGGTTGCTTTGTGGGGAAGGAAGGCGTGATAGAAGTTTAACAATCCCAAAAAGGCTTGGAGTTCTTGTTTATTTTTCGGACTGGGGGCTGTTTGAATAGCTTTTAGTTTTTCTGTAGTTGGGTGGATGCCCTGGGCGTCTATTTTGTAGCCTAGGAATTCTGTGGCTGTGACTCCAATGGAGCACTTTTCTCGTTTTAATTTGAGACCGGCTTCTCTGAGCCGGCTCAGCACAGCTGACAGTCTGTCAGCTAAGTTTGCTTCGTTATCTCCGGCGATGAGGACATTGTCGAAATAGGGGCAGACCCCGGGTATTCCTTTCAAGGTTTTCTCCATGATACCTTGGAAGATACCCGGGGCTGCCGAAATGCCAAATTGAAGTCTTTTCACTTTAAAAGCTCCGCGGTGCGTGACAATTGTTTGAGCTTCCGCGGTGTCATTTGTGACAGGCAGTTGCAAGTACGCCTGCGTGAGATCAAGTTTTGCGAAAATGGCGCCGGAGCGGATAGAAGCGAGGACGTCTCTGACCGCTGGCACTGGGTAAGCATGGGGGCTTAGAGCTAGGTTAAGGGTCGCCTTATAGTCTGCACATAATCTAATTTCCCCGTTAGGTTTAACTGGGGTGACTATTGGGGTCTCCCAGCTTCCCCCTTCAGTAGGTTCCAGTACCCCTAGTTTTACGAGGCGTTCCAGTTCATTTTCTATTTTTTCTTTGAGGGCGAATGGAACCCTCCTAGCCCTTATCTTAATGGGTTGGATGGTTGGATTTAATTTTAGGGAGATGGGGGGGCCGGTGTATTTTCCTAGAGTGCCATCAAAGACGTCTGCATACTTGTTGCAGACAGCTTCGAGGCTTGAGGCTTGCACTGTGTTTACCCCAGTAATGGCGATTCCCAGGGGGCTGAACCAGTTCAGCCCAATTAGATTGGTGCGGTTCCCTGGAGTCACTAAGACTTCTAGGGGTCCCTTAATTTTTTTGTATTCAACTGCGACCTTAGCCTTCCCTTCTAGTGGAATGGGTTTTTTTTGGAAGTCTGCTAGGTGGACCTGGGTTTTTTTAAGAGGGATTTCCCTGTTACTTCGTTGGCAGATCTCCTGATACGTTTTAAATGATATTAAGGAGACTACCGACCCAGAGTCCACCTCCATGTTGCAGGTGACTCCTTGAATTTTTACCCTGATTTTTACTTTTGGGCTTAAGCTGTGCACCTTGTCTATAGTTCCCACTAGGCCCCCCGGTGTTCCTCCCCTGTTGTCATGGGTGGTTGGCCTACCTGGGGGGTTGGCCTCCAGATCATGCACGTTGTCGCGGGGCCGGCTTCGGCACACTGGCTTGATGTGGCCGGTTTTGCTGCAATTGTGGCATTTTGCATTTCGGAACCGGCAGCTGCCCCTGGCATGGTTGCCCCCGCAGCTGGCGCAGGTAGCCCGTTGATCGTGTCGTGGTGGCAGGGGGTTTCTGGTTTTTTGGCGGTCAGGGGCGTCGTTCCTTCGCTGTTGTCGTCGCTCCATCCTGCGTTGTAGGGCCTCTCCGTCAGTGAAGTCTACTGACTCGTCGTCGTCACTAAAGGTTGCGTTTTCGTAGTATACGGTTGCTTGACTTTCCGGTGTTGATGTGGTCGGTTTTTTCTTGTGGTTGTATTCGTAGGCCATTATTTCTCAGGTAAGTTCGGCTAGGCTCATGTCGGGCTTCGATGTAAGTTTTTTCTGGAGGCGTTCGTCCCTCAAGCCTATTACCACTTGGTCCCGGATGCGGTCTTCCAGATCTGGGAAGCTGCAGCTATGAGCGGCATGCCGGACCCCTGCGATGAAGTCGTTTGCGGGCTCGTCCGGTCGCTGCTTCTTCTGGGCGAATTGAACTCGCCAGTACAGCTCAGAGCGAGCTGGCATGTAATGTTTGTTGAGCTGGTCGACCAGGTCCGCGTAGGAGACTTCAGTGATGGGCACCGGGCTGAACAGCCCGACAGCGTCGTCGTATACCGGGGGCCCGCTGATGTACAGGAGGGCGGCGGCCTTTGCTCGGCCGTCGGTAATTTTACTGACGAGGAGGAAGCCCTCGACCTGCCCCAGGTGTGACTGCCATCTCTCCGGATGGCGGGTATCGAATTCCCTCACACGCCCGAAGTTGGCCATGTCGTCCGGTCCTGGTCTCGCTCCGTTCGGAAGTTAAAACTTCCAGTGACTGCTCTTGGCCGGGGATTCCCTTCCTCGGCCGTGACTTCAGCTCCGGAGCGATCCCACCTTCGTCGCCAGTGAAGTGGCTGAAGGACCACTCTGGACGACAGGTTAATCAACTAGGATTTATTTAAGAGCAAGGCAAAGAACAGTATAACTTGTCCGGCTTTTATAGCCGGCAGCTGTCAGTGTAGTCCAATCAGGTTTGTTTCTTTTGGCGCCGCGTCTAGTTGAGCCAATCACCGCCGTCGCGTCTTGACAGCTCTTCTCTCCGCGTGGTGAGCCGCCTTCTGTGTTTTGACAGCCGCGAGCTGTCAAAATGGCTGTGCCTGCGCTCTGGCGGGGAACTTTGACAGCTGTCAAAGTTCCCGCGTGTTTCCCTGTCAGTGGTGTTTACCTCATAGTATTAACGATTATAACTTGTTAGTAACCTTTGTACGTGTGTGTTTATATACATTACACATAACAATGAAAGGCATATAATTTTGTAGGATCCAGTCTGGGTCAGTCACAGGGACCAGAAATTTAACCTTCTGAACTTTTGGACTCCTGCTGGAGCACACAGAACGTCTCTCTACTAAAATGTGTATAATATAATTTATAATATCATTTATTTATCAATCACATTTATATGGCCACTCATCTCACAAAAATTGACAGTGGATGACACATAGTACAATCAGTAAAACAGCATTATAAAAAGTATAAAAGTCATGATTAAAAATGAAAAAAATGCTATAAAATTTTAAAAGTACAAACTACACTATATCGATCAGTTCTTTGACCTGGAACTATTCTGTTGGTCCAGACCGGCTTCCTTGAAGGTTTAACATTCCTCAGTTAACATTTTCTCAAGTCAAACAGCAGCTTGAAAGGAAAACTGTCAGCTAGTTATATTCTTGTTTGTCTTCTGCCACGTAGCTACAGGAGAAATGGCCTTAAACCTGATATGTCGAAACTATTCCCCACAGAGATACAGCTGAAATCTTGGAATAACAAGGTAGGATAAACACAGCCAAAAACAGAAGGAGAATGGAATGGAATGGGAGCAACAATCTTTTCTTACTTTTCCTTTTTTTCAGCACTGCTTTCCAAGTTTAAATCTGGCAGAAGCAAGTCTCTTGCTAGCTAAGTTTACACAGCAGAATAAAACATAATACTGTATGTTCTGTTGGGATTTAGATCTGTAAGCCACCCAAGAGCTGTTCCTCTGAGGGTCATCATACTTTTCCTGGTCCTAGAAGCAGCTGGGGGTCAAATTTGCCCTTCTGGAAGCAGGAGCAGTGAACACTTTTGATTTGGTGATAGAAAGAAAGTTTCCCAATCAGAATTAGTATGGTAATACTAATATGGCCCATCCCTGTCATCTGCTCACCAAGCCATAGAAATACAGTGGACTCAGTGGAAAAATCACACTTGGCTGTGGTTGTCTTTTGATGCACCTTGAGAGTTGTCTTATCTAGACAGGGGTTGTTTTTGAACACCATTCCCTTCCCATTACACCTTTTTCTCTTCTCCTTCCTTTATCTTGTGCACATCTGGATTCTGATCTTGGTCTACATATTTTAGTTTGTTCTATTATTGTCAATTGCTTCACCTTCCAGCCTGTGTTACCTCTGAGGATTTGCTTAGTGTTACCTGTTTGGGTAATTAGAATGCAGCATTGCAGGCTCACTCTGCCTGTAGCCAGGAGTTCGATCCTGTCAGCCTTCCATTCTTCCGAAATCGATAAAATGAAGACCCAGATTGTTGGGGGCAATATGCTGATATTTGTAAACCACTCAAAGACTGCTGTAAAGCACTATGGAATAGTATATAAGTCTAGGTGCTATTGTTATTGCTTATTCCAATTATGGATCCCTCTCTCCTAAATCAAACTGGCACCTAACCCCTTACAAGTTTTAACAGGTTAATGGAGTAAAGCAAAGAGAAGGCAACTTCTGTCAGGACCAAAAGAGAGAAGGACAAAGTTTTGATGTGGAAAGAGGAGTGTCTGGGTTTTTGTAACAAGCTGAAATAGATTCTTTAAGTTCCCACAAAGCTTAATGCATCCATTTTGACTTTTATTCCCCCAAATTCTCCCAAATAGGCAGAAGGGATATATAGGTTATCTTCAACTTACAGCCATTTATTTAGTGACTGTTTGAAGTTACAATGGCACTGAAGAAAGTGACTTATGACCAGTTTTCACACTTATGACCATTGTAGCTTCCCGTGGTCACATGATCAAAATTCAGGTGCTTGGCAACTGGCATGTATTTATGACAGTGCACTATCCCAAGGTCATGTGATCACCATTTGTAATCTTCTCAATCTGCTTCCATGTGCAAAATTAATGGGGAAAGCCAGAGTAAGGCTGAAGAAAATAATGGCCTTGACTTATTAGAGGAGATATTATATTACCAATTAGATGGTTGAATATGGTGGAAAATAGATAACTTTTAGAAAATAGAGTAACATTTTAATTAAATAGATAAGATGTGTAACTAGAACATTAGACTTTGGTATGAAAAGGGAAAAAGGGAGAAGTTGAGGTAAGGGAAGCTTTTGGTCACCTAAACATAAAGTATTTGGAAGTTATAAATAATCGTGTTTTCTTGAATATTGATGGGAAATTAAAGTTTCAGGGGGAAGGCAATAACAGGGCATTGTTCATACAAGGATATTAAGTGCAAACGCAATTAAGATATGTATAGGCTAAAAATTATCGATAAGCATAACAAAGATGTTTCTACTTAGTTGAAATAAGAATTGTGTTTGCCCAATATGAGATAACAGATATTATTGGAAAGAAAGAGGAAGTATTTGATGTTCTAATATTAGACTTAAACAAAAATGTATGTACATTACTGATTTATTGGTTAACCCAGACAACACCTATAATGGTTTTGATTTATTAGAGGGAATACTGTATTATCAATTAGATGGTTGAACACGGTGGAAAATAGATAACTTTTAGAAAACAGAGCAATATTATAATCAAATAGATAAGATGTGTAAAAAGAATATTAGACTTTAGTATGAAAAGAGAAAAAGGGAGAAGTTGAGATAAGGGAAACTTTTGGTCACCTAAACATAAAATACTCGGAAATCATAAATAATAGTGTTACTTTGAATATTAATGGGAAATTAAAGCCTGGGGGGGGGGGAAGCAATAACAAGACATTGATTGTATACAAGGTTTAAGTGCAAACACAATTAAGATATTTATAAGCTAAAAATTATTGATAGCTGTAACAAAGATGTTTTTATTTAGTTGATAACAATAAGAATTGTACTAGCCCAATATGAAATAACAGATATTATTGGAAAAAGAGAGGAAATATTTGATGTTGTAACATGAGATTTATACTAAAGATTTATGTACACTATTGAACTATTGCTTAACCCAGTCATCACGTTGCTTTTTAAACATCCAATTGTAAAATGAGAAAATCAATAAAATATTATTAAAAAAAATAAATTCAGACACTTGGCAACTGGCATGTATTTATGACAATTGCACTATCCCAAGGTCATGTGATCACCATTTGTAACCTTCTCAACCTGCTTCCACGTGCAAAATTAATGGGGAACAGATTTGCTTAATGACTGCATGATTCACTTAACAATTGCAGTGATTTGCTTAACAACTGTGGCAAAAAGGTCATAAAATGAGGTGCAACTCACTTAACAACTGCCTCACTTAGCAATGAACATTTTGGGCTCTACTTTGGTTGTAAATCGAGGACTACCCATACAGTTTTTGGCCACATCTGCTCTGCAACTGGAAAAAGTCTGCTAGGGGGGCTTTCGCCCAGGTTCGCCTGGTGCGCCAGTTGCGGCCCTATCTGGACCGGGATGCCCTGTGCACGGTCACTCATGCGCTCGTGACCTCTCGCCTTGACTACTGTAATGCTCTCTACATGGGGCTTCCCTTGAAGACCACTCGGAGGCTCCAACTGGTACAGAATGCGGCCGCGAGAGTTGTCTTGGGAGTTTCCTGGTACTCCCATGTTACACCTTTGCTCCACGAGCTGCATTGGTTACCAGTTGTCTTCCGGGTGAGGTTCAAGGTCTTGGTTATGATCTTTAAGTCCTTACATGGCATGGGTCCGGGTTACCTCAGGGACCACCTGCTGCCGGCGTCAACTCCCCTCCGCCCTGTGCGTTCCCACAGAGAGGGCCTCCTCAGGGTGCCTCCGGTAAGGGAATGCCGACTGGTGGCCCCCAGGGGGAGGGCCTTCTCTGTGGGCACTCCGGCACTATGGAATCAACTGCCGGTGGAGCTCCGGATGACATCAGACCTCCGAACCTTCCGTCGCGGCCTGAAGACCCATTTATTCGAATTAGCTGGTCTGGCCTGATGGGGGAATATGGGCTTTTAAAATTGTTGTTTTTATTATTGTATTATTGTTTTTTATTTGGGCATTGGTTTAATCTTATTTTAACTTTTGTATCGTAATTATATATGCCCTGTGAACCGCCCTGAGTCCCTAGGGAGAAGGGCGGTATACAAATTAAATAAAACCTTAAACCTTAAACCTTAATAGAATTGCACTTTTCACACTCCTAAATGAAAAGATATAACATTTAATATTCTATAAATTAGCTCATTTCTTAATCCAATCACAGTCATGTTTTCTGCACCTAAGTACTCATTTAGATGTAGCTGCTGTACAGCTCCCAGGTCTACATATTTCTTTATTTATATATTTTGTTTGCTATATTTTATCTTGCTTTTCATTCAGGAGAACCACATGGAGCATTTCGTCCCATTAATCTTCCCCATGCACATCTAGGGTGATGCCTCACTTACCCTTAATGACAGACCACGTTCTGCCTGCAAAATGGCCTCACTGTTGCTCATTACAATCTCCTTGCTATTCATCAATTGTTATGCTACTTTAAATATTGTTGTAAACAAATAAAAAAATTATTCCAACACCACAGTTTTCTTCTGCTCAATATACGGGTAGACAAGCATTATAACTTTATGGAGGAAACACCCACTCTACAAATAGAAGGATTGGAAATTGGATTGTTTAATATAGGATCTAGCTCTATATAATTCCTGATTAATTCCTAAAGCTTTGCAAACACAGCTTGACAGCCTTGCCTAAATTTAGGCAGCAGCAAAAAGTAGCAGCAATATGGCTGTGATCGAGACCAGGTGCCTTGGAGCTGGCATTTTAATTGCCTTCAATCTGCTTGATGTAAAATGGTGGCTTTGAGAAGCCAAACAAAGGCCCAGCTGAGTGGTGGTGTAGGAAGGGGAAGGTGTAATGTCCATGGATGCCATGTGTTGAAGAAGGCCTGTTGCTAGGACCCACTGAATTAACAGAAATGGAGGGTAATAGCAGCTAAGTAAATACAACGCAGGAAGACCAAAATGGAGCTTCTGGGTCAGCAATATTCCCTTTTAAAAAATTTAATGTAAATTGGCTGAAATACAAGTACCGTCATATAGATTAGAAACAGGTTGAGTCCTGTAAACAAAGAGAACTAAATGATAAACAGCCAGGCGCAGAGTTCATCAGGAAGTATCCAGTACGATACTAGTGGGCTCTGCGTTAGATCTGGTTTTATTTAGCATCTATATTAATGATCTGGAAGGAAGGAATAAACAGCATGTTAACTTAGTTTATATTCATTGTAGTAAATTATAACAAATTGGAGGTGTTGCAAACTGCTGCCAGATCCTGAGAAAAAAATGGAGAATTGAAAGAAACTCACACAGGGCAGACAATCAATATCTAACAGCTGGCAAGACTCTGGTTTGAAAATGACAAAATGCAAGTGATCCTGGAAACAGAGGTGTTTTTAAATGCTCTTTGGGAAGGAGAGATTTTAGAATGCAGCTATTCAGAAGTCCCAATGTGATGAGCCACGAGAATGTAGGAAAGATCACAGAGGGAACATATTGGGCAAATAAACCAAATGAATTGATTAATGCCAGAGTATTGATGAGGAATGAATGAGATCATGGATGGTGTATTTGGCAGTAGAGCAGCAGCAGAGAGATCCCAAGGGTTATATTCTTCCCTTTTGCTCTGTGATCCCTGAAAAACTGATAGGGAATGACTGCCAAGAGAATGATGTCTGACGTAATGCATGTATATTGAAAGTCCTGCTGTTGACTTCTTATACAGTTTCAGACATGTACAAGAAACAACAAATATGGTCAACATCTCTATGCAGGAAGCCAAAGGTGGATATGGAGTAGCCTACCTACATCCTTGCTCTCCCAAGCTGGTAATTAGAATAGAATAGAATAGAATAGAATAGAATAGAATAGAATAGAATAGAATAGAATAGAATAGAATAGAATAGAATAGAATAGAATAGAATAGAATAGAATAGAATAGAATAGAATAGAATAGAATAGAATAGAATAGAATAGAATAGAATAGAACAGAACAGAATAGAACCTTGGAGGTCTTCTAGTCCAGCCCATTGCTTAAGCAGGAGAACCTATACCATCTCAGACAAGTGACTGTCTAGCACCTCTTCTTAAAACTCTCCAACAATTAGTTTATTGCAAGAGTAGCTGGGTGAGGGCCCATAACTCCATTTGCAGCCCAGAACCATGAATTCACACTGTTAAATAGCTAATTATCAGGGGAAAGATTTTTCAGGGTTTCTTGTTAAAAATGAAATTGAGGCACACATTATTTGCACCCTTAATCACAGCAACTCCCCTCCCTGTTCCTATGTGCTACTTGAAATTGTAACTACTGTATAAATTTTGTCCAAATTTCAATTGAGTTTTGCTGGCACAATTTTGACACTGGGTGGGAAGGATTTAAGTGTGGAAACAGTGTTATAATTTCAAGAGATTCACTCTTGAATTCACTGTGGTTCCTTCAATTCATTACTCCAAAACAATAAAGAGATCCCCCTCCCCAATTGCCCATGGCTCATCCATTGACATCATAACGGAGAGAATGTTGGTTGCCTGTTGAGAGGAGGAGGAAAAATGAGGGGAAATTGGAACCAAGTCTTCTTGTAAAGATCATTGCTGATTGCTTTGGTCCCTAACAGGAGAATATTTCACTGCAAATCTCATTGGTCATGGACAGTAGCCATCAGTGCCCTGAGAGAATAAGCTACCAAACTCCAAATTTACAGCATGAGTTCAGTTTGTTAACTGTTGTACCCAAATGACAACATTCAGATGCAAAGATTTTAATAATAATTAAGGAAACTTTGCTTATGAACATGTTCTACCACCACTGTGTAACAGAGTGTATGTGGGGTGAAACAATAAAACAATAGATGTTTGGCAAGTCCTGTAGAGCAGAACATTGTCTGGATTTTAAGTTCTTGATACTCCACACCTGATATAATCCCCATAAGATAGGCGGGTCAGCCGCCAAGGATGCATTGATATATTTTCAGATTCCACTCAAATGGAAGAAATTACCAACCACAACCATTGAGAAAGTAACTTTTGAATTGCAATTATTGAATAACAAGCCACCTATTGCCAATTCCCATTCTTTACCTGCCAGGCAGGTACAATTTGCAAATAGTGGTCATGATAACTGCTTGTCAACCTGGTTAAGCTGTTGTTTGCTTTACATTATGCCCTTTAGGTATGGCTTCCATAGGGTTCCTTTCTGTGGACAATGTGAGACATCCTGTACGGTTTTCCAAAATTTGTCTTTGCATATTGGATGGAAAGGATTTCAGGTTTAGGGATATTAAGTATCTTCATGGCCTCTAATTCCCAGAATACTCTTTCACTTTGTCTTATTTTCTTGGCAAATAGACGTATTTCCAAAGCACTGAGTTTTAGTGCCTGTAGAGCCATTTTTGTTTCCTTCAAAATACATAAATAAAATACATAAACTGCAAACAGTAGGCTCCTTTTAGTGACAGAGAAGCATATTTTAAGGGCAATAAATGAATATGTGTGAATGGTATACACCAGGGGTGTCAAACTCAATTTCATTGAGGGCCGCATCAGCACTGCGGTTGCCCTCAGGGGGGTGGGTGGGTGTGGCCTGGGTGGGCATGGCCTACTGTGTGGGTGTGGCTAGAGTGCATATGGCCTACTGGGTGGGCATGGCCAGCTCTACATCATTTGCATCAAGGGTGCCTATGGGGGCCTGGGCAGGAGTGAGACAGATCTGAGGGTCTCTGGCAGAAGGAGGGTCTCTGGGCCAGGGCCAAGGCAGTGGGGGCCGTTCCCTCACTTTTTCCAGGATGGCTTCGCGGGCCGCATGAAACCACTTCGCGGGCTGGATCTGGCCCCCGGGCCTTGTGTTTGACATGTCTGGTATACACTGTATATGCAGACCTGGCCGGGATGTTCCATGGAAATTTAGTTATAAGAGTTGGGTTCTTTTCTTCCTTTGTGGGGGATTAAGTTTAGATGATAAATGCTTTTTTTTATGTTGTTCCCCACATTTTTGCTCCAGAGGTATGGGGCCATCATCCAACGATTCAGGGAGAATAGAATTCATGCTCTTGCTTAAAATAAAACTCAGCCATGATGAAATTAGATGCTGCTAAATATAATCATGGTTAGCATTATAATTCTTCACTTTTTCATTTCCTTCAAAATATTTATGGCTTGGATTCCTGGCTGGCTGCAGATATTCTCATGCCAGATGTTATGCCAGATGTTAAGATCCACCTGACTTTTTTTCTTTACAAACCTAGATATGTCTTTAGCATTCAATATATAAATATAAATATTTTAACATTAAAAATGGGAAGCCTGGCATACAACAAACATGAATTCCTGTTTTCAGCCTAATTTTAAATTCCCAACCTGATTACGGTCCCCAATGTTTTCTTAGAAGGCAACTTGGTGTCCATCTGAAGCTTTGAACTACATATTTTGTTTTTCTATTTCTAGTTTTATTGTTGTTGGTTTTACACTGTTTTCTTGAATGTAAGCCATTCAAAGTTGTTTCCAAGATGGGTGGCTATAGAAATATTGTAAATAAATGAATAACTCCCTTATCATTGCTAGTCTTCATTCAGGATGACAGCGAGTGAAATACAACACTAAATTGCTTGTTCCACATTTTGTTTGGAAAGAGATCTAGTTTTCTTTAACTTGGAGATTACAACAAGTGGTGGTGGTGGTAGTGGTTGTGGAAAAGAGGGAGGGAGGGAGAGAGAGAGAGAGAGAGATTAAAATGGTGTCTCCCATCTTCAGAAAGCAATGCGTATTCTGTGAGTTTATTTGTTTCCAGTTCAGCCACAGCTGAATGCCTGAATGCAAGGTGTTTACTGTTGCTAACAGATGGAATGGCTGCTTGGAATGTTTAATTCATAGCAGAACACACAGCTCTTGCCCTGCGCAACTCAGCTCTTATCCAATGATGATGATATAAATAAACAAAGAAATATTCAGAGAAAACAAATCACCAGTCCATCAAAATGCCTGATAAATTAGTTCAACAGTCTGGACTACAGACATATCCAATGAATCATCATCTTCACCCAGAGTAAATAAATTCAGATTAAGCCAAACTTGATTGAACACTGCTGAAGTTTGGCACTGTGAGCTGAATGGATCAGTCTGAAATCTTACATTAGGAACACATAATCTCGTAAGATTTATGACTGTTATTGCTCACCACATATGTTTCTAAGTTACTGTTTGCTGTGTTAAGAATGGGATGCTCAGAGTTTATAAAGTTTCTCCAGTTGTTATATACTTTAATCTCTTTAAAAGCATCTGTACTTTGCTTAAACTCACACACTTCTGGAGGCGAAAAGCAAATTTTAACCTTTGTCACATTTTTTTATCCCCATCTTCCTGTCCTCATATCCCTGGCTTTTAATCTACAAGACCTTTTGGATCAGAATTCTTGTCAACGATGTTGTTTATTTTGTTTTGTTTTTAGCAGTGAAAACATGCAATTTAAGCAATGCAGTTTAGATCTGCAGGATTTTTTGGAGTCTCATTTCTAATAGGCAGTTTCAAAAATGTGTAGAAGTTACTCATTGCCCATAGATAATGAAGATTTCTGACCAAATCTAGTGTGAAAAAAATTCATAACACTTCAAACTTACCCCTGAAATTAAAAAAAAGGACAGTGAGAATAATTTTTGCAAAGGAAACCTTTGCAAAGGTAAGGAAACCTTTCTAGAAAAGGCACAAAAAACAATATAGTTTTCATCATCTTAGGTCTAGAAAACTTTTTGATGTTTAAAAAACTATTTTAAAAGGGAATAAATTTATAAATATTTTTATGTTATTCACTGGCTTAAAGTGAGAATTACAGTAATTTTTGTTGTTTTATTTTTAGGATAGACTTCCCAAATACTGCACAATATATTGGAGCGCAACTGCTAAAATCCATCAATGGTAATATAAAATGTTCTTCCTTCTCACCCTTGCTTCCTATTCACCACTATCTATGAATGGGGTTTCCACCTTTCCTGGATCCAGGAATGCATCCAAAATAGGATTGCTTTATGTAACTATTATACTTATGATTCCACACAGGAATTCATGGGCTAGTGATAGGTGCATGTTACTCTCCAGTCAATGGAGATGATGAATCAACCAGAGTTAATTGTGGTACAGGGTTACATTTTTTTGACCAGGACTAGGAAAATAGTGGAAAGCTCATTATCTTTGAAATTCTTTCAAAATGTTTCTATGCTTGCAAACCATGCTTTCTTCCACCACATCCATATAATAATTCTCACTTAACAAATTAATCCTTTTGTAATTTTTGGGGCCACATGTCACACTGTAGCATTATCATTTTTCAACATTCACACAGAATTTACGACTTCCTTTTTAGCAACTTTTGGGACACATTTTTTAGCATTCATTTTTATATTAAAATTTAAATCTAATGCAACTTAATTTGACTGTCACTTAATACAACAAATCTATCAAATCATGATTTGTTTAACCATGCTTTACTGCATAAGTCACAATTGATCCATGCAAGCTAGTTAATCATCAGCTATGGTTGTAAACTACTGTATTATAGCTGGATTCACACAACATACTTAGCTAGAATTAGCTAAATGGATCAATTAACCAACTTATTGGACTTAGTAAAATGTATGAATCACCTACACTGGTTCCCATGAAAATTAAGTATTGTCCAGTCTTAAAAAGAATCAACACTAAAATGCAATATTTTGCTTTATAATTTGCTTAGGCTGGTACAAGATGCCAAGTCCCCAGGCAGAAAATGATCTTAATATTTTAAGAAGGCTATAAAATGTAAGTCACTTAATTGTAACCTTCCAGGATTGCTTCAACTATATCTTTTCGTTCTTTGTTTCCATATGGTAATTCTTATTCTGCTGCTTGATAAAAAGATCTTTGAGGACTCAAGTCTCAGCGTCTCATAAATTTGCAACCAGGCTGCAGCCCTGCTTCCAGTTAAGAGTAGAGCAAAGCCATTTCCTAAAATAAAAACCACTGAGTTATTTAAGATGCATGATCTCAACCTTTAAACTTGGACAACAGGTTCAATAATAATTCTTTGAAAACATCTCATCCCATCCTTATCTGTATAAATATCCCATTTATATTCACCTATTGAAGTAAACCTGTGGTTACAGAGAAGGAAAAACAACTCCCACCTAGAGCTTTTACAGTAAGACTGTTTTTATATTTATTCAGGAGGATGAAACTTTACTTGCACAATTCAATCTTACATTATTCTGATAAAAGTAGATGTTCCAGTTCTTCCTTCCAAATATCCTTTTAGGTTAAGAGAGATATTTTGTTCTTGTTATTGTTGTAGGTTTGGGAATTCTACTGCAATGTTTAGTTCTAATCCTACAAATCAGGGGGAACCATTGTGTAAACAGTATCCTTCACCTGGCTCCACTGGCCATGTTCGGAAGAACTCTAGTAGCAGGAAATGGAATTCTACTCTATATGAAAGATGATGCACCTCCTGGAAGGACTTGCCTCAACTAGATCTCCCAAGAAAGCAGAACTCTTGAAACTGCTGTGAACTTGCTTTGGGAGAACTGAGAATCAAGATAAGTGTTCTAACATTGCTGTGAAAATGAGTCAGTACATGAGTGGCAATAATCCCTTATGTTCACCTCCTCCAAGGGTATAAAACTAAGACAGTGATAGTTTTTCACACGTACATTCCAATTCTGACATTTGCCCCTCTTTGGGATCTGAAATGTGCAATACTCAGGCAGTAAACAACATAGAGGACAAATTTCTTAGTTGAAATATGGTAATTGCAGCAAGAGATCTGCTTCCATTGGTATAATTTTGTTTGAATCATTTAATTTGATACTGAAATATTGTAACATAATTTAGGACTAGTGTGTAGGCTTCTGCAATTTTTTATCCACTTTGATGCTTGACAAATATATTAAGTAGGCATTCTGCCATTGCCATGTACTATGATACATTAGTCTCTGTTGATGGCGCAGAGTAATTTGGCTGTTGCTGATTGTCCAGATTTGGACTGCAACAATTGTCTGAAAGGTCATCTTTCAAGATAATAATTGGGTCACTTCACACATTTGGTGATGATGTTGATGAATCCATCATATTTTAAGCTACCGCAACAACATTTTACATACTTGCTCAGGATCCAATTTTATATTTCATGTTCAAATATCAAATCAATCCACTGCTTGCAGACATTTTTAAAGAAAGGAGAAATCAAAACACAGTGCTGTAAGTCTTTTGAGCACTAAGTCACCTAGGTTCTACTTGGTTACCTAGTCAAATATTTATTCTGTGTTGAAGAGCAAATTCCAGCTCCTGCTTACAATGAGATCAAAAGAAATATAACTCTGATTGCCTTCACCTAACAAAACGACCAGAGTCATTTAAAGACTCAGAGACTGCATTCATACAATCTGCAATGTTTGGTTAGTTTTCCATGGAATAGCATAGGCTTTCTTCATGATTCAATATAATGCTAATTAATTACTTATTTTACATTTTTTATCTCATTTTTATCACACCTTTATTATTCTTATAGATAACTCAGGTAACTTCCTCCGCCTGTTTCTCCCACAAAAAACAACAACTCTGTGAGGTGGGTTAGGCTGAGAGAGTTATTGACCCAAAGTCACCCAGCTAACTTTCATGTCTAAAGCAGAACTAGAACTGGTTTCTAGCCTAGTGCCTTAAGCACTAGACCATGCTGGTATAATAATAAATAATAATAAAATAAATTATCAATATTTTTTCCAATAAGTAGGTTATGCGTTTGAATGAATGCAGTCATGTGGAAATGTAATATTATGCAGGTTTCCAAGAAAGCGTTCTTTCAAGACTCAGTGTCATACGTGACTCAGTCTTGCAACTTACACATAAGTTCCTGGCAGGTGTGATTATGACTTTAAGGCCATAATATGCTTTCTTAAAGCCTTTTTCAGGGAAGCAGCATTGAGATCGATTAATGATAACAATGGAGGAACAGGCTTACTGAGTACTGTGGGCTTGATTATTTAGAATAATCAGATGGATAAGATTTTTTTTCTCCAACAGAGCCAATCAAATCAAACCCAACTTAACTCCTATTTTTACTAGCCACTGACTACAATGGACAATGGAGAAAAATTACAATCACATAAGAAATACTACAAAGAAAGTGAAGGAATGTGGGTAGAAATTATTCTGTTCTAAGCACTCTCCAAGTCTTAAAAAGTCACTGACTTGGAGACAATGTCTCTGGAGTAGAAATGGGGTGCATTTCAGGAAAAACCATCTTTCTTGAGTCAATACACACCCACGTTGGTTTTTTAGCAAGATTGCCAACGTTGTATCCTCTTGTTTTCTTCTCAGGAGAACATTATATGTTTCAAACCCTAAAATGTCATCTTGTCCCTCTACCATTATTAAAGAGTGTCAGGAGCTGGCAAAAATCTCTCAACTGTTCTTTTATGTTTATGTTTGCTACTGGTATTGGAACTAATTGCTGTGAAATCCATAAAAAGAGGGACAAGGAAAAGGTGAAAGAAGAATAAATGTAGTAATGTGCAACACTTTCTGTACCTTTTCCCATTTTTCAAACAATGTGATTAAGCTGCAACGAAAGAATAGATAATGGTGTAGGAAAGCTCCCCCCCCCGAATAAAATGCTCTTTATTCTTAATATTAAAAAGAGGCAGAATATTACATTTTCCCTAAAGGGGAAGAGGAGAAATATCTTCTTAAAGGCAGAAAGCAGCCCCAGTCTTCCTGCCACAGGAAAATAGCCTTAAGCAGAAGCCTAAAGAGGCCTGCTAGTCTTTAGGAATGGATATTTTGTCTACATTCAGAAAGCTGGGCCGCTCTGTTCATAAACAAAGAGCAGCCAAAAACTCTGAATAAGCAACACAATAGGCAAGGAGCCAAAACTGATAAGATTAGCTCAGATAAAACAAAACACCTAGGATTTGCATTTCCCCTTTTGTAGAGCCAGTCGTGACCCCTACATGATCCCATAGGAATCTGTCAACAGCCATTAAAATATTAAAGGACATATTCTTGCACAGGAACAGGCATCTCAATCACAAAGCCCCAAGAATGTATAAAAGCCCACCTACTCTCAATCCCATTTTGTCAGCCACCCCAGAAACAGGCTGCTGTCACTATAGTTTCTGGCTACCAGATAAACAGAGACCTCCTTTCCAAACAAAATGCAACCTGCCTGCAGTTCATTTCTACAGCGTCCTTCTCCCAGCTTGGAACAGGACCAGATTTTACTTCCAACAATGGGATAACACAGAGATGCACAGGTGTCACCAGGCTGAGCTTTACCTGCACTGCCATGGCTGCCATTTTGACTGTTATTTCCATATCCTGTGCACCTACAATAAGGTAATAGAAGCCTTGGGAATGTCCTCCTGAAATCAGAAACCATCCGTGCACCTGGCTAACTCACAAGAGCCTCAGATAAAGCTGTGCAAACAGCCAGAGGTTCTTTTACTAAATTTCTTATAGGCTTTATTTACATTACACATTAACAGTCGTTTCCCCCCTAAACACATGCAAGGCGTGCGTTGCAGCCAAGCTAATTGGTATTTATAAAGCTCTTTCAAGATCATGAGCTGGGAACCACCAGCATTTTGATTTGCTTCAAGACCACCTGCATAGAAAAGAGATGCTTTCCTCTGAATGCTGCCTGGTCTGATGCAGCCGCCGATCTGATAGCACTCTGGGAAACTCATGGAACAGATGTGGCTGTCACTTTTAATTTTTATTTTTCTAGAAACACAGAAAGCAAGGAACGCCTTGAGGTGGAGCAAAAGCAAAGCAAAACATGGGGGGAGGGGGGAAATCCCAAATGAAGCCCAGAAAATGGAAGAGCAAAAGAAAGCTCATTGTTTCTATTCCGGCCATTTGAAGGGGTGCAATCTATGTGTCAGGGATGGCTGACTCTTTCCCAGAAATGAAAAAGAGCTGGATTTGGCATTCCCTCCCCTCATACTGAGCAGCTATATGATGCGCCCTTTCATCTTTGTCGTCTATTCTTGCATCTGGAAAGAGTACTACAGCATGAGCAAATTGAATATGCAACAGAGAGATGCTTTCATTCTTTCCTCTCTCACTGCTCCATAATTATCTGCCTGCATTCTTACAAAGAAGAATTCTTCTTCATATCTTTTATCACTATGTACATTCACAGCAATAAAAAAATCATTTTTAACCATACATCTGCGACATCTTTCTCCACATGGAGCCTTCCTCAGCTTTTCCATTTAAAAGCAAGCACAAATGCACACATTTCTAGCACTGTGATTGCAAAGACAAACTTCCAAGGAAAAAGGTGATAGGCATCATCTGCCACTCAACTTCTACCAAGCCCCTAAGAAGCAAAGACACATCCCAATGTATGGTTTGTTGCTGAATAAGCCAAAATGGTTGAAACCACAGACCATATTAATCTATGAATCATGATTTGGACACCCCAGTGACAGAATGCAAACAACAACTAAGTCAAATTCTATGCCACGTTATGGCTCACAAAGCCGAGAATTAAATCCCATGGTGATTCAGATTTTTACCCCATTCTACCTAAGGACCTGGTCATCTATCCCCAGTTATTTCTGCCTGCCCAATATGGTTGGCCAGAGTGGTGACTACAGGTACCCTCAATTCAATGCCATCATCTCATGGAACCAAGGAAGTGTCTCTATCACTGCCCCTGACCTCTGGAATAGCATCCTGTCAGAGATACACATGGCAGCCACTCTTCTGGGATTCCAGAAAGCCCTTGTGACCTGGCTCTGTTCCTTGACCTGCAGTAATGCATTTGTGTCACCCCATCATGTTTTTGTATTATTGTGGTTGGGTTTAAACTGTGTAGTCTGATGTGTTAAACTGCCCAGCCTTTTGGAGTGGGCAGTCATAAACAAATTTAAGTTATCATCATCATCTTTATCATCAGCTGACCCTTTGTTCTCATCCTCTGGCTCTGCCCTTACTTTGTCCTTAGCCCAGGAGGTAAGCATGCTTCATGTGCATAAACATAGTATTTTCCCCCTAATTCTGACATCCAGGTAACTTTTATATGTGCAAATTTCATTATCGTCACCCATTACTCTGGAGGTGTAACAAAATAACCAGTAGTGGACATGGTCAGAGATATATTTTGGAAGTATTGGGAGATACTGTGTTTCTGAAAAGCTGTTTCTGATGCAGCTTTCTCTTCCACTTCCAGCACCCAACAAAGTAAAGAGCAGACCTCTGCTATTTCATTTCTTTGTCCATTTATTCACTTTGTGTCTATGGAGATTCTCAGTCATCCAGGTCATAGTTATCCCAAAGGTGCTTTTTCACAAGGCAATTGTTTTTTCTTTGAAGACATTTTGCTTCTCACCCAAGAAGCTTCTTCAGCTCTGACTGGATGGTGGGAATCCTTCCATTCCCCATTTCCATTGGATGAAAAGCGAAACAGCTTCAAAGAAAAACAAGAAAGTCCAGTTGCCTCATGAAAAAGCACCTTTGGGATTTATTCACTTCCTTCACACACAAATGAAAAAATAAAACAACCGTTGATTGTCCTGCAGCCAGTCAGTTTTAATTCTCCTCTTCTAAGAAACCTAGTCAGTTATACACTCTGACGTACTCCTTTATGGAGTTACTTCTGTCCTAGTGTCTTCACATATTTTTCTCCTTTTTCAAACATTATTTTAACTTGGGGGATGCCTTAGTAAGATATGGGTGAAGAGGGAAAAGAGTAGATTCATTTAGGTAATGCTTGGCAGACTGGAAGGTAAGAGAAGCCAAATCAGAGGAAGCCAAATGATCTTGCCTTATAACAAATAGCCTCCTTGCTGGTTAGAACAACCCTGGTGGTCAGTGACTTGGAAGAGGGGCAATAGAGGCAAGATGCTGCAATGGTATTAATTTGTGAAGACTCCAGGATGGGTGGGTATCATTTTGCCACAATAGGGCGGAGAAGGTCTTAATGAATTTTATGAATCCACTCACTATCTTAGTACTTCCTTGGCCTCAAAACGCAGCATAATCCAGGGGTTTAAAGGAAAGATCTAATTAGCAATGAAAGATATATTTTTTTTAAAAAAAATCATTATTGATGGCCTGGCCATATTCAAACAAACATCTTTTGAAGTTCTAAAAATACATTCAGGCAGAAGCTCTGCCCAAGGGTCCAAAGAGGGTGTGTTTCTTCAGAAATATTAATTAATCGGTAGACCTCCTGTTGCGAGATGTGGTAAAACCGAGCAGGATGAATACATTCTGAGATCAAACAAACTGAGGAAA
This sequence comes from Vipera ursinii, assembly GCF_947247035.1. Classification (NCBI taxonomy): domain Eukaryota; kingdom Metazoa; phylum Chordata; class Lepidosauria; order Squamata; family Viperidae; genus Vipera; species Vipera ursinii. The sequence continues at coordinate 189,436,359 of NC_139516.1, forward strand.
TGAAGACAACCATGTGGTTTGAAGAATGAACATGTTTCAAATTTATGGCTTTCGATAATATGGTAATTGGATGCTTGTACCATGCCTCAGTGGGATGCTGGATATTAAGGAAAACACATGAAGGTTTAAGACACAACTGCTTTGTAGAAGGCTGCAGTATAAAATCTGTGTCTGGAGTTGTCCTTATTGTCTTCCTGCTAAGTTTGCATTTCTATAGCAACAGCATGCTTGCATTAGCCTGACACTTTCCCTATTTCCCAAAGAGAGCATAAGGAAGATGCAGCAACAAAAATGATTCGTTGCTTTAAGGATGCGTTGGAATCAACAGAATGGCACTGAATCTAAGGAGTCATTTATTACAAAACATACCCCGCTGCCTTTGCCAACCCGGTGGTTTCCATCTGAGTTGGAGTACATCACTGGCTAAAGCATCTGGGAATTATAAGAATTATAATCCCACACATACAAACCATGCAGAATTTTGGATACAGATAGACCTCGACTTACAACCATTCTTTTAGTAATGGTGTAAAGTTACAATAGCATTGAAAAAAGGGGCTTGCGATTGGTCCTTGCACTTACAACCATTGCTGGGATACCTATCCTCTAGAACAGGGGTTCCCAACCTTGGCAACTTGTGAACGTCAACTCCCAGAATTCCCTAGCCAGCCATGCTGGGGAGTTGAAGTCCGCAGGTATTAAAGTTGCCGAGGTTGGGGACCCGTTCTAGAATATTATCCTCTGAACCTTAGATTGTCCTCAACCCTATCAACCTTTAGGAAGATCCTAAAAACATGGCTCTGACTCTATGCCTGGTGTCCATCAATGGGGGGAGAGCTTTTACAATGGCTATATTGATCTAATGTAGAATGATTTTTACTGCTGAATTTGTTTTTTAAATTGATTTTCTTTCTTCATATCATTTCCCATAAGATCTCAGTAAGCCAAGCAGCTGTTTGAACTGGGCCTAAAGACAGAGGCCACTCAGAGATAATTTCTTGAAGGATCTGGGTTGCCTCACAATGCTAACCACAAACCAGGCCCTCAATAGATTCACTACCAGGTTGCCAGGGAACTCTCAAGCACTTCCCAAATATCCAGATTCATGAGGCACTTAGGGTAGACTGTACAAGTGACAATCAAATAGCAAATGGATCAGGATGAGTGGACAAAAATGGTCTCCCAAGTTTAGATCATGTAGCAACTGCTCTCAGCAAGGGACATGCTCCAAAGTGTCTACATACATGTGTCAGACTTGAGATTACCTGACACAAGCTATGGTTGCCATGGAGGCCATGAATTCCTGAAGCTGGTATCTATAATGTCATGGTTGATGTCTCCCTACACTAGAAGTCTCTATCATCAGTCCAGCAACCAGATCCAGAAGCCCAAGGAGAGACCTTGCTAGGTAACAAGGCAGCCAGTACACCTACAGGATCCCAACTTTATCTCTATTATATATCTTTATGTTATCTGTATAATATAAAATCGCTCACACCCAGCCACTGAAGGAAGTGAAAGCCTGGGTGCTCTCTGAGCATGGTTATTTTCTTGCAGATATTTCTTTATCCAAACTAGGTAACATCATCAGTGCTAGTTCCATTTCATACGGGATCCGTTTCAACCCTGAGTTACAAATATTCTCCTTTACTGAAAAAAAAGGCTGATCACAGATAAGGTATCCTGGTAAATCAGTGCCACCTCCACACCCAAGCTGTGTCCTCAAGGCTGGTGCAGGACTCAAAAATAATCATAGCAGATTTCAGAGAGAATGATATTGCCACCTTCGCCCAATCATGTCTCTATAATACATGCCAAGTCTGAGCATTAGGTAAAGGTAAAAGGTAAAGGTTCCCCTGCATATGCGTGCTAGTCATTTCCGACTCTAGGGGCCGGTGCTCATCTCCGTTTCAAAGCCAAAGAGCCAACGCTTGTCTGAGGACATCTCCATGGTCATGTGGCCGGCATGACTGGATGCCAAAGGCGCACGGAACGCTGTTACCTTCCCACCGTAGTGGTCCCTATTTTTCTACTTGCATTTTTACGTGCTTTCGAACTGCTAGGTTGGCAGAAGCTGGGACGAGTGACAGGTGCTCACTCTGCTATGTGGCACTCGGGATTCAACCTGCCAAACTGCCGACCTTCTGATCGACAGGCTCAGCGTCCTAACCCTCTGAGCCACTGCGTCCCTTTTAAGTCTGAGCATTTGTTACTACCAAATCATGAATGGACACGGTCATATTGTAGATTGAATATCACCACTGCAGCTGCCAATTGGCCTTAAAATACAATTGAAGAATGGTAATTTTGTAGCTATCCCTTCATAGCAGTTATTCAGATTTCCTATCTTTAAAAAAAATACATGGACATAAACACACCCAAATACACACAGTCATCCTCTTTGCATGACAATGCTGATTAAATCATCTCATTCCATAGTCACGTGACCTATCACTGCATACTACAAATACATGATCTGGGATAATTAGATCAGTTGTTCAGGAGCCTGAAGTTTTCTAGCTGGAAGGCGTTTCTTCTTTTCCAACTCCTAATCAAAGTAATTCCCTATTTTTAAAGATCACCAGTATTAAAAAAAATAAACAAACCTCCTGTCAAACACAGTCAGAAATCTTGAGTCAATCAATCTCGCCAAGGATGTGCAACTTTTTCAGCTCAGTAGTAGATCTTTGAGTGATATACCCAATATCTGTGTTCAAGTTCATCAGTAAATGCAGCCTGGAGAAAATAGAACAAGAACAAAACAGAAATTTGATTTAATTTATCTTCATGTATATTTGCTTAATTATGAAATAACTGAATATTCTTCTAACGTGTTTGACAATATCTTCCTATTGTCATTCAAAAATATAGACTTAGGGCCATTTGGGGAAAAGTGTTAGAGGTCACACCCAAGAGATGCAGCCTTGGGCCTCCGGCTGGCCATCCCTGGTATGAACAATATACATACTCACTCAACATATACACACCCTTTTTATGTGTGTCCAATGAATACAGAGTATCTATCTACCTGCTCCATAAATCAGCCAGTTTTAATCTAGCTGACTCCAAGGCAATAAACATTTAAAAGGTGGCTTGCTCCCTGGAAGCCTGAGTCAGCAACCACACAGCAGGCAGCTGCCCTGCCCTTTGGGGTCAAATGCCTTTTTGAGCTGAGTCCAACCTGTGTGGATTAATTAGGCTATACTAATCGCCTCTCTCACACTTCCTGCTTTTTCCATCATTAATTCAAATTATCTCACTTTGGACTGAAATAGACTGAAACTTGAAAATAAACTTGTCACATTCACAACATGCAATTAAGACATTTCTAAGTAAAGAAAAGAACAGAAAAAGTCTTTATGTTACTTAACACTCTTTTGAATTTAGAGACTGATGCTCATATTACAAATATGAAGAGAAATGAGGAGTCAGCTCAGTTATTTTGCCTGGAGTGAAGGGTGTAAATTAGCATAGGTATTTTTGTCACAGCTAGAGAGAACAAGTTGCACATCTCAACACTTACTCATCCATCTTGACTGCAGTTTTTTTTACAGGGACGATTAAGTCAGTGTTAATAACTTGGACATTCCTGATGTATTGGATTCTGACCTCCATGATCCCCAGCATCATGGCCTTTGGATCACAGAAGCTGAAATATGATATTATTGTACATATGGAGTGCATCAGATTAGGAAAACTGTGTTACACGAAAAATAGCAGTAAATTATACGTGTTAGAAAAGCTTTCACTGATCATAAGCGTCTTGGATATAGTGGTCAATCTTCCTTGCTGAAATGTCTTTATTGTACCTTGTACTCCACTTATTATATATATTGGCTCTGCAAGGTAATCCATACAGGAAGCACCACCTCTAGGAGAAGGGTTGATAGAGCCAGGGGGAGGGGTAAAAAGAGGGATTGGTTTACAGTCATTGGGTAGCAACAAACAACTAAAACCAGCCCCTCTTGATCATCATTGAACCTTATCTAGCTCTAACCAGATGCTGACAGTTAGTTAAGAAGATTCCTGTGTGTAGGTTTTTAGCAATAAATCAAACTGAACCTTCACATGTGGACCTGGTTTTCTGTGCCTGAGACCACCAAGGGTAGTAACTCTTATCTTTATCATAACGGTACATTAACAGAACACTCCAAGCCACTCCTGTCGTTTCTTTTTGCTCTCTGGAACACTAGGGAGGCTTTTTTCTAAAACATTTCCCATGCCCTCCTTCTGTGGGCTGAGAATTTTTTTTACATATGGGTTAGCCAGTCTGCAGCTTCCCAAGATCCACAAAACGTTGTAATACCGCTTTTGTGATAGGCATAAAAAAAGCTAAAATTAGTCTGATTCTATTAATTATAATCCACAAGTCTGAGCTGAGCCTATAGACAAGAGGTCCTCCATACATTTCTCAAAGACTTTGCTTGAAATTCCTTCAATCTCCAGACTGTGGACAAATCAGCAGCTCTTTGTCAACATAAGTACTAAAGGGGTGGGACTTACGTTTTTAAACAATTATTGAGTTTTAATGTCTTGTTGGTTAAGCAATGAAGGGGCCACCATTGTTGGATTGTGCTATGGGCATCAGCTGTGGTTAGGGCATCAGTTGACCTTAATCCAGCCTTGTTCTAATGAATGCATATGACAGACTAGGAATTGTCAGATACAAATATTCAAATACTGGAATTTCTAAATGGATCCAAATAAGGAACTGGCTAATTCTAATATTTAGTAGATAGCATGGTACTCAGAGGAAAAAAGCAAACTCTTATCCAGCAAATCGATGTGGTTGTGCTTCAGAAAATATATTCCGCATGATTCACTCCCATCCTCTGGAGCAAGGGAAAGAGAACAAGTGAGACAGAGGCGTTCCTAGATGTTTTAATTTATTCAGAAGGAAACTGCAGGGGACTAGATTAGCATACCAGGGCACTTGGATTGTGCTTAGTTTTAGACATTCTAGTTTTCTTGCGGGTTCTCAAGTGAAACTCAATACTAGAGAGACAACAATTAGTCAGAAACCTCCACTTAATCATGAAGTATTTAGCATGCTTTTGGATTAGTGACTTTCCTCTAGTAACCTTTTTCACAAGATAAATTTCCCTTTAATATTAAAGGGGGAAAGACCATTTAAATTGCCCTTCTCTGAAAAGGGTCAGAAATGGCATTAGTTGTTCTGATCAATAACCTCCATCAGAATTTAGAACATCACTCTTGGTCTTATTAGACTCCATAGTAGAATTTGATACCATTGGCCCTGGTATCTTTCTGAACTATCTGCAGAGGTTGGAAGTTGGAGGCAGTGTTTTGTGGTGATTCCACTCTTACTTAGCAAGAGGTTTTGGTGGTGATGGAGAGATCGATGCTTCAGTCCTTGGGAACTCCAGTGGATGGGTGTTCAGGGCTATATGCTGCCAGCGTTGTTATTTGCTATCTACATGAAATGATTGGGAGAAGTAATTCAGTGGTTCAGGATAAAGTAGCATCTACATGCTATTAGTATTTATTTATGAGATTTAGCCCTGCTTCAATCCAGAGGGATTTTATGTGGTTAACAGACAAAATAATAAACAGTATCATGTTATAATACATAGTCATAATATATTAATAGAGATGCTGGTGTTTCCACAATTAATCTCTGAAGCTCCTCTGTAAAAGCCAGAATTTTGCTAAACAGCCTAAACAGTGGGTGCTGTCCTCAATTTATGTTACTTTGGGCTATACCAAACATACTGAAGAAATCCTGACCTAGTGCTTGGAGGCTAAGATGATCTGGCTGGGGCTAAATACTACCAGGATGGAGTTACTAATTGTCATCCTAGCAGTCTAATAACATTAGCTCAAGTACATACTCTGGACTGCCTTGCACTCTTCCCAAAAAGATGGTTTTTGACTTGAAAGATCTCTTATACTCAATGTCTGCTTAAGTAGGCAAAAACCATGGCCCAGGGGATCCTCCCCTTTTTCCAACTTACCTGTCATTTCCAAACTTACATAGACAAATAGGTCCTGAGGATAATTTGCATCTTGATTACCACATAGTTGGACTATGCAAAATTGCCTATTGGAAATGATCCAGAAGCAATGGGTAGTGTAAATGTACAGTATCTGAGACAACATTGACAGGCTATAACAGCTGTTTGGAAACTGCTATGCTGGTTGTTAGAAGGCTTCCAGGCCCAGTTCAAAGTACTATTCATTATCTTTAAAGCACTTTTCAGCACAGCACAGGTGCTGATGTCATGCCAGAATTTATTTTCTCTGTCCAATCTGGTCCTCAAAAGAGGGACTGTTACAGGTTCCCCTGTGCCTTGGACTGGACCACTTCTCGGTGGCCATTCCCATAATAAGGAATACCTTGCCTCAGAGGTATGATGACCCCCAAATCTGATGGCATTTTGTAAACCAGCTGAAGCAGTTCTCTTCTTTTCCAGCAGGCATTCAGCACTTGAAATATTAATTTAATTTCATGGGTGCATATACTATACTGCAATGTTTAGGTTTGGGATGCTTTAGTTTAATTATTTGTGTTGTGTTTTGTTGTTTTGCCTGACCTTGTTATAGCCTGCTCAGAATCTGCTAGCATTACAGTATGTTATAAATATTGTAAAGTAAATAATACATACTTGGAATAATTAAACATAACACGATTTAGAGTGTCGTGATGCTATGCTAGCATAATGAGACACTTGCCAAAAGTATCTTCAAACATAAAAAGAGGGGCAAAATTTGACAGGATCAGGATGTTCAAAATGAGGAGATCCAAAAAATCAAGGTGGTGCCACAACCTTGTGATTGAAACATCACATTTTTCATGTGTGACAATGTAATGAAACGTAGCAAGGTGGATTCCTAGGAAGGAAGGGGTGCATTCCAGAAGAATAAGAGACAACTCAGTCCAGATACAGGTAGTCCTTGACTTGCAACAGGTCATTACCATTCAAAGTTACAATGGCACTGAAAAAGGTGACTTATGACCGATTTCTACACTTTATGACCATTGTGGCATCCTCATGGTCACGTGATCAAAATTCAGACACTTGGCAACTGACTCATATTTATGACGATTGCAGTGTTCTGGAGTCATGTGGTCCTCTTTTGCCACCTTCTGACAAGCAAAGTCAATGGGGAACCCAGATTCACTTAACAACCATGTTACTAACTTAACAACCGCAGTGATTCAGTTAACAGCTGTGGCAAGGAACATCGTAAAATGGGGCAAAACTCACTTAACAACCGACTTGCTTAGCAATATAAATTTTGGGCTCAGTTGTGGTCATATGTCAAGGACTACCTGTATTTTGTGTGACAGAAAGAGTGAAGACAGCCCCTCCTTAAAATTTCACAGAATATATGGTAGATGTAGAGAGTAGAGTGCTTATTCTGGCAAGATTCTGTCTATAGGTGATAACCTTCAAAGTGCTAACAACTAGATGACTGCAAAGAATATAAATCCTTCCATTGCCCAGTGTTCAGTCAGACCTGAGGATGCTTCTTGGATGAGAAGCAAAACATCTTCAAGAAAAAATAAAGTCCAATTGCCTTTTGAAAAAGGCAACAATTGGATGGCTCATTTTGGAGGGGCTCTGTGAAGACCCAAGCTTTGGAGAGTTATATAAGGTATGTTCTTAAGCTTCTTCTACTTTAGTGGACCTCAGGTAAGTGTACTAGTATAGCAATTTTTTTTATTTGAGAGATTACCACAATAAATCATGGTGCTACCAGTTTTTGCAAGGAGGACACAAGGGAGATTAATTTCCAGTAAAAGTATTACAACTATGAACTTCAGTGTGTTAGCTTTGCCCCTAGCTGCATCAATGTGATTCCAGCTTCTGGAAAACACAAAGAGAGATGAATCACACAGGAGGAGATATACAGAGAAAGGTCACAGTGTGTCTCGATAATTTGCAAAGAGAAGAAAATGCACCTATTTTATGCTAATCATCAAGTTGATACCAGGCTGCCTGGAGATGGCAGGATGGATTCAAATGTTCTTCCAGCTGACAATTTTGCTTGTTCAGAGAGCCAACAGCTCATCCTTTAAAAAATAAAAATCCCTATCGTGGGAAACAAAATGTCAAAGTACAATGAAACATATTCAGAGCATATGAAATAAAATACACTCAGAGATACTGGAAATTTGTAGAATCACAGCACAAGAACTAATGACCCAAGCTAGATAAACTTAAATGCAAAATCCTGAGAAACTGAACCAGTAAAATAGGCAAATGACCCTTGCGGACTCCATTCTACCAGTATAATGGCACTATTGAAAAACTGGTGTTTTCTCTATTGTATGCCTAGAGCAGGGGTCTTGAAACCTGGCCCTTTTACTACTTGTGGACTTCAACTCCCAGAATTCCTCAGCCAGGTATGCTGGCTGAGGAATTCTGGGAGTTGAAGTCCACAAATCATAAAAGGGCCAAGTTTCAAGACCCCTGGTCTAGAGTGTGATGTGGTCAATCTATGTGGAGCCCGAGGCCTGTCCTTTAAAAAATAATTGGAGTATGACATACTTGTATCACTATTAGATGTATCAGTGGTGTGACTGGTGTGTACGCATGTGCCTCCACCATGGAAATGTGATTATTGGCCAGTAGTTGTTTTATAGAGCACCTCTGCTTCACCATTTCAGACTCCCATCTGTGATTTTCATTCATATATGGTGGCTGTCATGATAAAAAAAAACCTCCCCTCCCCTTTTTGTTTTTGAAGAAGAGGGAATTGCAGAACTTCAGAGGAAGGGGACAAATGGAAGATATTTTGCCAATCCCAAAGTTGTTCTGCCAAATGAAAATATATCCACTTCAGAGCAAGGGTGAACAGTTGGGGAGGGAAAGTGGACTTGAATGGAAAGCGAAAATAACATTCAGAAAGTAGATAGATACATTAACTTCATTATCTGGGTTTCCCCTAACACATGAGAAAGCTCAGTGAAGAACAAAGTTTAAAGAGGCAAATCAATGAGGAAATCCAAACTCAAAAACCAGAACTTTTTTGAGTGTTAGAGCTTCACAACTGAAAGTAAAAGCAGGTCCTCATGTATCAACAGTTTTACCCTGCCAAAGTTGTTTCCTAAGTACTAGAACAGGGGTCTTCAAACTTGGCCCTTTTATGACTTGTGGACTTCAACTCCCAGAATTCCTCAGGCACACTGGCTGAGGAATTCTGGGAGTTGAAGTCCACAAGTCATAAAAGGGCCAAGTTTGAAGTCTCCTGTATTAGAAGCTTCTGACTTCTGATCCAGCCTGATTGTGCTCAACTAATCGCTTCCAGATATCCCTGCATGATCCAGCTGTCACTTAGAAAATGGAGAAAACTCCTATGCCTGCTTTTGACATTCTACTCCTGGATACATCCTAAAGTGGAGAAAACAGCTAGTTCAGATCAGAACCTGCTGGTTCAAGGGTAAGAACTATGGGGCCATTCCTGGCTTGGCATATTTGTTGTCTAGGTTTAGGACACTCCCTCCAGGTTTTTGTGGTTCTCCTTCTCAACTGACAGGACCATGACAGTTGAACCAGGATAAAAGCTAAAGTATTGCCAATGTGCTTAATAAATATCCCCCTCAATCACATTATAACTTTCAATTTGGCAGCAACCTTTGGATGGACCGGTGGGCGGGGGCAGGAACCACACCTAGGTTTTTGGGACCACATGCAACTCTGGGCCATAGGTTATTTATTCCTGCCTTACGAAGACCGTGGAGATGAGAAGATGCTGTTCACTGTTTATTTCCCATGCCGAAATTATCTATTTTATAAATTTCTCCAACCTGATTTAATTTGGAAAAGACTCTGAAAACCTCACCAAACACTTTTGCTTATTTAACTGTTGCCCAAGTTATAGAAGACCAAGCCAAGCCAATAAAGTCCATGCATTTCTCAATTCTTGAGAAATATAAAAGATTTTGAAATTCTTGACAGATATAAAAGCAGTATCAGGCCAGTTTTAAAAAACAAACCTTTGCAGAATCTGAACATACTAGTCACTTGAGCTTTTCCAGTTTGATGCTTTTCAGTGGATTTAGACAGTAACCACCATTTCTTCAATCATCATTGCCTTCATTACACTCAGAAATGGAAGTAAGCAGTTGAGCTATTAGCTATTTTTGCTTCTCATTTTCTGTCTGCAAATTTAAGTAGGATCTAGAATTTAGCTGGAAAAATCCTGACTAGAGAGTGGCAGCAATGAGCAAGAGGGCTTTTTAAAAAAAACATTCTTTGCATCTATAAAGTGGGGAGGTCCAGATTTTTTGCACTCAGATATGGTAGCTCTATAGCCATTCAGACAGAATGGATAATGCTTAGGAAGAAAAGGTTGTTATGCTTGGAGGGACATGATTTACAGCTGGGATGGCACGCGTTTTTGTGGTATGGGAAAAACAAAATTCATGGATATTTTCAAAACCATTGTATTAGAAATGCTTTGATAAAAGTATGGGAAAAAATTAAAATGAAAATATATGTAAAAATTCCAGGGTGGTTATCAACAATTGAAGCTTTTTCACATGTAAACTTGTTAGATTTCGAAAAAACTTGGACGTATAGAGACATTTTAAATATTGATGGGACATTAAAATCGAAACAAAAACTGGAACATCAGGGTATCAACATGTCATGGTGGGTATGCTTACAAATACAAAACAGATATGAAAAAGATATGAAAATGTATGGATTTTATCAAAATGTGTTTGATAAGATATTATTAACTTCTGATAAGAAATTAATTAAAAATTGTATAATTTTTTGTTAACTTTAGAGATGGAAAGTGAACAAATTAAAGGGACAATGATAAGGTGGGCGGAAAACTTTGGTTATAAGATAGAACTAGAAGAATGGCAAAAATTGTGGGAGAGAAATTATAAATTGACAATGTCAACTGCATACAAAGAAAATTTGTATAAAATGTTTTATAGATGACATTTACCTCCAGATAGATTAGCAAAAATGTTTAAAAATGTATCAGGCAAATGTTGGAAATGTAAACATAACTTAGGTACATATTATCATATTTGGTGGACATGTGATAAAGTAAAAGCTTATTGGGAAAAAATACATGCTTGGCTAGAAAAAATATTAGAACATGTAGCATTTAATCCTGAATTTTTTTTATTAGGTATAGTACCAGAAAAGACTAACAAACAAAATTTATACTTGGTTTTACATATTGTAACTGCAGCAAGAATAATTTATGCGCAATGCTGGAAAAATGAACAAATACCATCAGAAGAAGAGGTAATAAAGAAGATATTGGAATGCGCAGAGATGGACAGATTAACTATGAGACTAAAAGACAAAGAAGAAACAGAATACTATAAAAGCTGGAATCTATTTTATAAATGGTTGGAAGAGAGAACCAAAGAGTAGAATTTGCATATGTATTAGCATGTTATGAACCCAGCTCGCATGCTGTTTGAAAAACTAACATATGTATGTAGAGAATAAAAAATAACAATTAAAAAAAGTTCCCATTTTTCCTAGTCCTTAATAATGAAAGGAAGACCACTTTATAGGACTACCAATGGAGGTAATTAGGACTTTTTCAAGTAACGGAGAAATCTGGCCAACCAGACTTCCTGCTCAGGTACCATCAAGACTGGATTTGGGGACAGACATGCAGAGGTTTACTAATCCTTGGAGGTCTTCAGATGCAACTAAGTGAGCTTGCCTTATTTGGAAGCAATTGCCATAGACAGATTCCAAGAGAGTGATATAGACCATTATCCTGCAGGTAAAATGATCAAACTGGAGCCAGTTTCCACTTATGTGAAGCAGGGGTAGGCTTGTGCAGATGCAATATACATATATGTTCTTCCTTCATACTAATGTCAAAATCACATGCAGAACCAGTCCTCCTACTGGCAAAGTGAAGTGAAGGTAACAGTTTAGGGCAGGCAGTAGTAGTGTCTCCTCAGCTACTAGAGCCCTGTGTGTTGGTACCCCAAGAATGGTAGAAGGGACTAAACTGTTGCTGACATCAAAGTAAGATTCAACTACTAATATAAGTGACATCTATTTCTCTCTTTCAGACACAAAAAAACTTGTATGTACTGTGTATTGAGGACCTCCTTAATAGATGCATCCAGGATATTTGAAAGGAGGCTAATTATGTCTGGTGCACTAATTTGTGTTTGTGTGTGTTCCACTTCTATAGAGGAAGAGACAACAGCAACAACATCTCTGCTCTGAAGTAGTTTTACAGTAATGGCTGACCAAAATTTTTCAAGGCTTTGGAAAAGATATCCCACTGAAGTCAGCAGAGGTTTTCTGGAATTCGTTGTGCTAAAACAGAAACACTAAGCAAGGAATCAAGGTTTAGGACTTGTAAATATCTGGAGCAAAAACATGGCTGACTTGGAGGAACACCATCAGCAGGATTTCAAGGACAAGGTGCTGAAGACACAAAACTAACACAGGTCTTATTCTGTGGGTCAAATGAGAGCCTGGATCCTACAGAAGACCTATGTGGAAATGGGAAAAGGAAGATTCCGTTTGGAGATATTTTTCTTTGAAGTAAATTCAGATAAATGGTCCACGAAAAGATAAAAAATATCCCCCTGAATAAGCCTTCATATGCACCTTGCCCCAGAACTGATTGGGTTCATACAACACAGTGAACACCCATGTGATTAGTTTATGGTTTAGTGTATCATGAAAACCAGGCTATTAGGTTAGCTGAGCAGATCGTTATGGGTAATTGTGTTAATAACAGGTTGCCTAGCTAGCTACATATTGGGGAAAATACTTGGATGCATTGGTGGAGCAGTGGGCTAATGCCTCCTTAAGTAGCACCAGCTGCCTGCCTGCCTGCAATTAGTGCAGGTTCGCAGCCCACCAGGCTCAAGGTTGACTCAGCCTTCCATCCTTCCCAGGTAGGTAAAATGAGGACTCAGGTTGTTGGGGGCAATAAGCTGACTTTGTAATAATGCCGCTTTGGGGGGGGGAAAGCCCTAATAAGCAGGCATATACATAGAATGAAGGCTATTGCTAAGCACATTGATTTGTGCTTAAATTGTAAGTCGTCCTGAGTCTTTGGAGAAGGGCGGGATATAAATGGGATTAAAACAAAATATATATATTTCTTCTATCAACTTCTGAGGACAATGGATCATATCTGACCCATTTTCTATCTATGTTCAGCATGTACAGTGTATCTTTCGCCTGTTTTCTCCAAGCTGTTGCCCATTAGTTGTGTTGAACAATTCCCATAATTCTTTCATTATTTAGAATCTTGAAAACCTATGTGGAGAAGACCACTTTGGAGAAAGAGTGTCTGAAGCCACCTCCTTTTGGTGGGAAAAATGAAAAATGGGTTATGAATTTCGATCTGTAAAGAAAAGATGTAGGCAAACCGGGCGAAATCAATAGGCAGAAGGTTACAGCATTTGAACTTTGCTACAAAATAACGATGGTCACCATAGAGCATCACTTCAGGCTGCACTGAAACCAGCGTGGTGGCAGGAAACAGACCGTACACGATGGTGGGGAATTCCCTAGACTAGACAGCCTTCAGCCCCCTCCGATCCGATCGTGGGCACCTTTCTTCTCTGCCTCCAGCGTCTCTCAGGTGCCTCGCTCCGCTGCAGCATCTGAACCGCCGGCAAAAAAGGCGGCGCCCACCTGGGGAGCGGGGGTGGGGGGGAGAAGAGGCGCGTCCAATCCTCGGGCAGGGCTTGGCTGGAAAACGCGGGGGGCTGCCGGTGGTCGCCATGACTGCTGCAGCAGCCGCTGCCGCTGCCGCTGCCTAGAGCCGAGTCGGGAGGCGCGGCTGGAACGGAGCTGTCCATTCAGCACCACGGCGCGACGTTTTCGCCTTGGGTGGTGATTCTATTCTCGGGCGGCTAAGTCCAGGATGTAAGTCTTTGCCTACTTATCTTTTCTAGGCAACGCGGTCCGTCTACCTCCATCGTACAAAAGGTTACGTGTCGAGTCTGGGAGCCAAGGCAACTAACCTCTAGAAGAAGGACCCCGCCCAGCAATGCTAGTGGGCTGCTAGGGGAAGTTTCACAGGGAAAAATGGGTCTTGAGATATTGGGGGCGGTGGGGAAGGGGGAGGATTGCTTGCCTGTAAGGATACCCTAGCAATTTCATCATCAGAAATCACTGGCTTTCCTAGTTTTTTTGTGATGGTGCAGATATACTTACTCAATAGCCAAAAAAGATGGAAAGAAAAGTGCACAGGGATTCACCTTTGCTCCACTCACCAGTGCTACAGAGTTTAGGGAAAGATTGCATCTGGTGCCTCTGATCTGCCTAGTCTCCCCATGCAGGAAAAGAAAAGGGGGCAATCAAATATAACATATTAATTTGTGACTGAGCATTAATTACCATCTTTTTCCAGTTAAGTAAAAAAAGCTGCATCTCACAGAAAGAAACTGATGGTGTGGGAATTTCAAAAGGTGGGTGGTGGTATATATGACTGTATTTGATCCAAGTATATCATAAAAGGGTGTAATGAAGAATTCTCCTTCTGTTCTGTTAGCTAACGTGGATTGCCTTGTTTTTATTATTCCATAGGTATACTCTCCCCATTTAGATCTTGGAAATACTCACAATGACTGGGTTGAATCTAAGGGGTTTATCTGATACTTATTTTGAAGACAATGAAATCAGTCTCAATGTTGGAGGCTTTAAAAAAAAGATGAGATACAACACACTATTGAGATTCCCTGAAACAAGACTAGGTAAGCTGCTGAGCTGCAATTCAAAAGAGTCAATTTTAGAGCTCTGTGATGACTACGATGACACTAAGAATGAGTTCTACTTTGATAGAAATCCTGAACTTTTTCCTTATGTGCTCCATTTTTATGACACTGGAAAGTTACATGTGATGGGTGAGCTCTGTGTCTTTTCCTTCAGCCAAGAAATTGAATACTGGGGAATCAATGAATTCTTTATTGATTCTTGCTGCAGTTATAGCTACCATGGGAGAAAAATGGAACCAGATCAAGAAAAATGGGAAGATCACAGTGACCAAGAAAGTACCTCTTCTTCATTTGATGAGATCTTGGCCTTCTACAATGATGCTGCTAAATTTGACAAGCAACCATTTGGGAAAGTGAGGCGGCAGCTGTGGTTAGCTTTAGACAATCCTGGCTATTCTGTCTTGAGCCGAATATTCAGTGTTCTTTCTATTATGGTTGTTCTTGGATCAATAGTAACCATGTGCCTCAACAGTCTTTCAGACTTCCAGATTATTAACAGCTATGGGAATCCGGAGGAAGATCCTAGATTTGAAATTGTGGAACATTTTGGTATTGCATGGTTTACTTTTGAGCTGGTGGCCAGGTTTGCAGTTGCCCCAGATTTCCTTCAGTTTTTTAAGCATGCACTCAATCTGATTGACCTCATGTCCATCCTTCCATTCTATATCACTTTAATAGTTAACTTAGTGGTGGAAAGTAGTCCTACATTAGCCAATTTGGGTAGAGTAGCCCAAGTCCTGAGACTGATGAGAATATTCCGTATTTTAAAACTTGCTCGGCATTCAACAGGCCTTAGATCTCTTGGAGCCACCCTCAAATATAGCTACAGAGAAGTAGGGCTTCTTCTCCTTTACCTCTCAGTTGGAATCTCTATATTCTCAGTAGTAGCTTACACAATTGAAAAAGAAGAAAACCGAGCCCTGGAAACTATTCCTGCCTGCTGGTGGTGGGCTACAGTTAGCATGACCACAGTTGGTTATGGTGATGTTGTCCCATTGACCATAGCAGGCAGGCTAACAGCTTCTGCATGCATCTTAGCTGGCATCTTAGTTGTAGTCCTTCCTATTACACTTATATTCAATAAGTTCTCTCATTTTTATAAGCGCCAAAAACAGCTGGAAAGTGCCATGAGGAGCTGTGATTTTGGGGATGGAATGAAAGTAGTTCCTTCTGTCAATTTAAGAGACTACTATGCTTACAAAGTTAAATCTCTTATGGCCAGTCTCACAAATATGAGCAGAAGCACACCCAGTGAATTAAGCCTGAATGATTCCTTACACTAATCTATGGTTCAAAGGCCTGACTGCATGATGAAAAACCAAGAACTGTGTTTATATTAATTGTTTCTCTCATTGAGCTTCTAATGCTGATGCACATTGAAATAAGAAGATCCATATAAGCTATTAATTTTGGTAATAATTCACATTTATTTGAGCATTGTGAATGATTCATCATGCATAAATTTTAGGAACAATGTGTGTTTTGAAGTTAGCTCAAGTTTTATTGCCTTGCAATTGGAACACACCTTGAATTCATCATAAAGTGATGTGGGGAAATGATCATGCTATCATGGAACCTTTTAGCTCCATAAAGAATGAAGTTTAGTTGCAGGTTGGCTCCTAGTACATTTTCATCTAGCTCCTAAAAATAGCCTCCGGATCTTTGTGTTCAGTACTGTAGTCTCTATAACATTAATGTTGATGGTACTGTGCTTGCTTGTCACATATATAATTTGTTTTGGAAGTCCCTCTGACCACAAAAACAAACAAAAGTCACACACACACACACACACACACACACTGTAGAAATATGATTAACCTGATTTCCTGATCTTTGTGATGTAGTGCAAAAATGTCCTAATTTCTCTTTAATTTTAGAAACCATCTCAAAGATCTATACACACAATTAATATTGCATTTCAGAAACCACTTTTCCATACATTACTAGGAATTCAGTTGGGAGTTAAAATCGCCCCTTATAAGAAGTATTGCTGTTGTAATATATTTGTGCAATTTTAACTGAGCTTGATTGTTCTTAAGAACTTGACACTCAGTATCATTTGTAAGATATTTTATAAGTAACAAAAATATGCCAGCTTGGATGTAAAAAGTTATGGGAAGCGATCACCATGGGTGGTTAAGAGACAGGATCAATTCTGGTTTTTCAAAACCCAACCAATACTAAATCCTGCCACTGAGTTCTGATTAAGAGTGTTCTTATATGTAGAAATTCCTTCTGGCTGTTTGTTGGTTACCTTATAGTGTGAATAACATTGACAGAGTGTGACCAAATACTAAGGACTGACTTTCAAGTAGATGTAAAGCATGCTGAGTATATTATTCAACACCATGCACTATTAACATATAGACTTTTTCTTTCTCTGGGATTCATTGATTAAACTCTATCATGCCAAAGAATGGATATTTAGGCTTATAATGACAGATCAGATCTTGAAAGATATTTCTGCTGCTGCTACTACTAGTGAAATATACATTCTTAGGCCGTCCTCTCTAAAGGATCTTTATCAAAATTAAGTTTTCCCAAATATTTTCCAAACCTATCTAAGAAAATGCCTAGATAGCATTAACTGATACTGCCTATAAAGTTTGGATAGTCTATTATGCTAAAATTTCCAGAATAAAATTAACTTAAAATGTTTGAACTAAGTCAGCAATGTAGATTTCTACCTAAGATACTAAACAGCTGTCTATTGAAAATATACCAAATTCAGCGCTATAGTGGTACAATTTCAAACTGGAAATTATGTAATGATAAAAATATACTTAAAATTGCCATATTTATTTATAGAATATTGTTCAGATCTATCATAATGACTGGCTGAAAGCATAGAGGAAAACTAATGCCCAACCAGATAGTGTTTCATTAAGATTATAGTCATTTAAACACTAATATTCCTAGGTACATTTTCTTCAAGGTAAAGATAGAATTATTTGTTATTTTATCATACCACACCCAGGGACACCATTTGCTTATGTATACTTGTTGTGTGTAGATGGAAAATAGGAGATACATTTTTTATGCATGTGGGTGTTCAGGAAAACGTCAATATAACTTTTAGCCTACTGTCCATCCCTCTGCCTGAATTTCCTAAGGTAATCTCAAGTAAAGCATTGGTTTATCCTAAACTTTCTGTCCTGAGGATTTCAATGACCACTGAGAAGTGCTTGAAACTTTTCATTCCAGTGACTATGGGCCTAGCCCAGCTGGTGTCTGGCCTCACAGATACAATGGGGCACAAAAAGGATTTTGTTTTCTCTTATGGAGGAGTTGGGACTTGGAAGTGAAGGAGTCCCGAATGACTTCATTTTTACAGACACATCACATCTTTGTTTTTAAACATCTGCAAGGTTGGATTATTCCTCTCCATCAGCTTGCTGTGGCTGGACAATAGGAACTGGAATCCAATACAGGAAGGCAACCACTTGGAATTCTGGAAATTAAAATCCAACAATACTGCTTATTCTGATAGAATATCTACAAAAAAAATCCAGCTTTCAGAACAAGAACTATTAATTGGTTGTTATATGGAAGGCCCGTGCCATTATCACATTAAAATAACTATTAGAATTATTTTTTTAGTACTGAAAATGTTTCTTACTTTTAAGGTAAAGGACAGAACTCTGGACCCCAGTTGAAAGACACTTCTTCATTGAAACCATGCAACAGTTCACAGGAATATTAAGGAGGGGGAGAGGGAAGGAGGAAAATTTTAAACTCTAGAAGAAATTAAAAAAACAGCTTATGTCTAAGATGTTCAAGGCATATGTGGGGCATCACAGAGGCAACATATCTGTGAAGTAGCATGTATAGCTCATAGATTGAATTCTAGGACCAGCCAAAACATAGTTATCCCTGTTGAATTTGTATCCTGTTTTACTGTTCAGAAGGGAAGGGTAATCTGTATTTTAACAAAATGAAAGACACAGAAGAAGAGATAGAATTACCAAGATAGGACATTAGTGCAAAAATGCAAAACCCCTTCAGCAGAAAAAGTAGGATGACACCCCCCCCCCCAACAAGACTGATTTCTCATATTCTGAAGTGAATAAAGTAAACATCACCTAAAGGACTGTTTTTCACTCCTACATCCAGAGTCCAAATTCATGCTGCAAGTTGGGCCAGTTTCACAAATCTTTTGAGATACTGTCTCCATATAATATTGCCAAGGTTCCTGTAATTATACTTCGGAAATCTTTGCTTGTTCATTATATATAATTAACTGAGGCTTTTCAAATTGTTTGTACATAACTATACAATCACCAATCTGTTCATTGGTACATGGACCAGGTGTTTTCTCTCTGTACACTGTGTAAAGGACATATACCTGACATCAAAGGCAATACTTAGTGCATTGTGGCTATTTCACGCAGAAATGTTTAAAAGTACTT
This sequence comes from Vipera ursinii, assembly GCF_947247035.1. Classification (NCBI taxonomy): domain Eukaryota; kingdom Metazoa; phylum Chordata; class Lepidosauria; order Squamata; family Viperidae; genus Vipera; species Vipera ursinii. The sequence continues at coordinate 189,455,475 of NC_139516.1, forward strand.
TTTGTCAAATGGGCAGTCTGCTGTGTTAAAAAGAATATCATTTGTTATAGAATTGAGGCTTTGAATATTAAGTAGCAAAGAAAGATTAATATGTCATACATCCACTAAAAGCCAATGAATTGTTTTACCATTTGCAATGAAGCAATTAATATTAACTCAGGTTTAGTTAGAGTCAACATTTATTATATTGCTTGCTAATTGCATATGTCAGAAGAATTAAAACAATGTATTCACTGATTAATTGACCAAGAAATGTAAGAATTCGGTTCTATACTTCAGCATGGCTTCTGGGAAATTTGGAATTCAAACCTTTGGAATGGCTTCTCTCAAATGCAGAAATGGGAAAGTTCCCTCTGATTTATGCTCCTATGGAGGCTACCAAGCCAACCATTTTGTGCAAAGGCCTTAACTGATTCCCCTTTTCTGAGCCTTAATCATAATAGTAAAGTAAGGTTGGAAGGGACTTTGGAGGTCATCTAGTCCAACCCCCTGCTCAGACAGGCAACCCTATACCATTTCAGACAAATGGCTGTCCAGTCTCTTCTTAAAAACTTCCAGTGTTGGAGCATTCACAGCTTCTGGAGGCAGGTTGTTCCACTGGTTAATTGTTCTAACTGGCAGGAAGTTTCTCCTTAGTTCTAGGTTGCTTCTCTCCTTGATTAGTTTTCATCCATTGCTTCTTGTCCTGCCTTCGGGCGCTTTGGAGAATAGGTTGACTCCCTCTTCTTTGTGGCAGACCCTGAGATATTGGAACACTGCTATCATGTCACCCCTTCTCTTCATTAAACTACACATACCCAATTCCAGCAGCTGTTCCTTATATGTTTTAGCCTCCAGACCTCTAATCATCTTTGTTGCTCTTCTCTTTACTCTTTCCAGAGTCTCAACATATTTTTTTACATCGTGGTGACCAAAACTGGATGCAGTATTCCAAGTGTGGCCTTACCAGGGCATTGTAAAGTGGTATTAATACTTCACGTGATCTTGATTCTATCCCTCTATTAATGCAGCCTAGCACTGTGTTGGCTTTTTTGGCAGCTGCAGCACACTGCTGGCTCATATTTAAATGATTG